>NW_006921723.1:5220957-5284601 GCF_000298275.1 Orycteropus afer afer
GAGCTGTTGCATTGTGGTAAACTGTGGTCAATGTCATGAGACAAAGTATATGTAAACTGCTGTGTGGAAAGTGAATTTGCTCTCTAAAGCTTCACCCAAATCACAATAAAAAATAAATAAAAATAGTAATAAAAAAAAAGAATCTGCAGAACGCTTCATAACATAGATCAGCTTGGAGGACATTATGATGAGTGAAATAAGGCAATTGCAAAAGGACAAATATTGTATGAGTCCACTACTGTAAAAAGCCAAGGAAAGGTTTAGACATGGAAGGAAAGTTGGTTTGCTGGTTACCAGGGATCAGAGGGGCTGGGAAGGGAAAATTGCTAGATAGGTAAGAGACAAACACTGATTTGGGTGAAGAGAAAGGCATATGCCAGAAGTGAGTGACCAACACAATAACACTAAGAAAAAGAAAGACACAGAGTGGTGCACAAGAGGTACAGACAACAAAGGCAAACACTTTTACATACACAATACTGTATTATTAGTAATAACAAATATTAACCTGTGGGTGGACACATAGGTAGACAGGCTGAATGATCAGATATGGGTAGACAAAAGGGAATATACCCATGACCATATATAAATTTCTCTGCTATTCATAAGATTTTCCCTGACCAATGCTTTGAGAAGTGGCTGGCCTCTTCCTTCTTCTGAGTCTGTCTCAGTCTGGAAGCTCTGCTGAAACCTCTCCACCACGGGACATGCCCAGCTCTGCTGGCGTTTGAAACATCAGTGATACAACCCCCAGCTTCACAGAAACACACAAGCCACCACAGTAGGACAAACTGACACAAGTTCGTCTCCCTTAGCTGCTTGATACCTCTCCGCCCACTTCCTGGCATTCCCCCTACCAATTTCAGCTGTCACCCCTGGCTTCTTCCCCCTTACTTCCAAGGAGCATTCTGGCTACCTTTCTTCTAGGACAGATTTGTTTGTTCTTATGGCAATCCACAGTAGTACTCTTGATTAACACCACAACTCAAAAGCATCAGCTCTTCTTCAGTCTTCTTACTCATTGTCCGGCTTTCACATGCATATGAGGTGATTGAAAACAATGTTGCTTGGGTTAGGTGCGCAAAGAGACAACTGTGCTCTTCCACACTTTAAAGAGGTCTTTTGCAACTGATTTGCCGAGTGCAGTATGTCATCTGATTTCTTGATTGCTTCTTCCGTTAGTGTTGATTGTGGAACCAAGTAATATGTACAGGTTTCTCATGAATTCAGTTAAGTATTCTGGAATTCCCATTCTTCTAAATGTTATCCACAATTTGTTATGATCCACACAATCGAATGCTGTTGCATAGTCAATAAAACATAAGTAAACATCTTTCTGGTATTTTTTTTCTTTCAGCCAATATCCATCTGACATCAGCAATGATATCCCTTATTCCATGTTCTCTTCTGAATCCAGCTTGCATTTCTGGAAGTTCCCTGTCAATATACTGCTGCAACCATTTTTAAATTATCTTCAGCAAGATTTCACTTGTGTGTGATATTAATGATACTGTTAGAAAAATTCCACATTCTGTGGGATCACCTTTCTTTGGATACAAATATGGATGTCTTCCAGTCAGCTGGCCAGGTAGTTGTCTTCCAGAATTGTTGGCATAGATGAGTGAATACCTCCAGTGTGGTATCTGTTTGTTGAAACATCTCAGTGGGTATTTCTGTCAGTTCCAGGAGCCTTGTTTTTCACCAATTCCTTCAGTGCAGCTTGGACTTACTCCTTCAGCCATCGGTTCTTGATCATTATGCCACCTCCTGAAATGGGTGAACATCGACAAGTTGTTTTTGGTATAGTGACTCCATGTATTCCTTCCATCTTCTTTTAATGTTTCCTGCATCATTCAGTATTTTGCCCATACAGTCTTTCAATATTGCAACTCAAGGCTTGATTTTTTTCTTCACTTCTTTCAGTTTGAGAAATGCCAAGCATATTCTTCCCTTTAGGTTTTCAAACTCCAGGACTTTGCACACTTCATTGTAATAATTGACTTTGTCTGCTTGAGCTGCTCTTTGAAATCTTCTGTTCAGCTCTTTTATCTTGTCATTTCTTCCATTTGCTTTAGCTACTCTCCATTCAGGAGCATGTTTCAGAGTCTCTTCTGACATCCATTTTGGTCTTTTCTTCATTTCTATCTTTTTAATGACCTTTTGCTATCTTCATGGATGGTGTTCTTGATGTCACCCCACAGTTCATTTAGTTTTCAGTCATTGGTGTTTAGTGCATCAAATCTATTCTTTATGTGGTCTTCAAATTCAAGTGGGATATAGTCAAGATCATATTTTGGTTCTTGTGGACTAGTTTTAATTGTCTTCAGCTTCAACTTGAGCTTGCATATGAGCAACTGATGATCTGTTCCACAGTCAGCTCCTGGCCTTGTTTTGGCTAAAGATACTGAGTTTCTCCATCATCTCTTTCCACAGATGTAGTCAATCTGATTTCTCTGTATTCCATCTGGTGAAGTTCATGTGTATACTCACTGTGTTGTTAGAAAAAGGTATTTGCAATGAATAAGTCATTGGCTTTGCAAAATTCTGTCATGTGATCTCTGGCATCATTTCTATCACCAAGGCCATATTTTCCAACTACCAGTGATTCTTCTTTGTTTCCAACTTTTGCATTCCAATCACCAGTAATAACCAACACGTCTTGATTACATATTTGGTCAATTTCGCACTGCAGAAGTTGTTAAAAATTTTCAATTTCCTTGTCCTTGGCTTTGGTGGTTGGTGTATAAATGTGAATAATAGTAGTATTAACTGGCCTTCCTTGTAGCCATATGGATATTATCCTATCATTGACAGGATTGTATTTCAGGATGGATCTTGAAACGTTCTTTGTGATGATGAATGCTATGCCATTCCTATTCAATTTGTCATTCCTGGCATATATTGTCTGATTCAAAATGGCCAAAACCAGTTCATTTCAGCTCACTAATGCCTAAGATGGGAGCTCTGGTAGCATAGTGGCTAAGACACTTGCCTGCTAACCAGATGGCTGGCGGTTCAAACCCACCAGCCACTCCTTGGAAGGAAGGTTGGGCAATCCTACTTCCGTAGTGATACTGCCTCGGAAACCCAAGGAGGGGTCGCTATGAGTCGGGGCCGACTCTACGGCACATAACAACAACAACAATGCCTAAGATATCAATCTTTATGAGTTCCATTTCATTTTTGACAACTTCTAATTTTCCTAGATTCATACTTTGTACATTCCATGTTCGGATTATTAATGGATGTTTGCAGCTGCTTCTTCTCATTTTGAGTTGTGCTAAATCAGCAAATGGAGGTTCCAAAAGCTTTATTCCCATCCACATCATTAAAGTTGACTCTGCTCTTCCCCTGTCATATTTTTAATCCCTTCGACCTGAGGGGCTCATCTTCTGGCACTGTGTCAGACAGTGTTTCAGGACTATTCATAAATTTTTCCAGTAATATATCAGAGAGTATCTCACTGCTATTCATAAGGTTTTCATGGGCCAGTTCTTTGAAAAGTGGATGGCCCCTTCCTTCTTCCAAGTCTGTCTTAGTCTAGAAGCTCCACTGAAACCTGTCCACCATGGGTGACCCTGCTGGTATTTGAAATACTGGTGACATAGCCTCCAGCCTTACAGCAACACTCAAGCCACCACAGTGCCACACATTGACAGACAAGTGGTGATGATAATTTCTTAGCCATAGCCAAATAACCTCAAGGGAGTGAGTCACTGGGCCTGGGGGCTCAGGACCATGGTCACAGGGGACATCAAGCTCAATTGGCATAACATACTACTCAAAAACATTGTTCTAAATCCTACTCACCTACTTTAGTAGGTGAGTAGCAACTGAGGTCTTAAAAGCTTACAAATGATTATCTAAGATACAACAGTTTGTCACTCCTTGTCTGGGGCAAGAAGAATGAAGAAAATCAAAGACACATGGAAACAATTAGTCCAGTGGCCTAGTGGACCATGTGAATTTCAGCCTACATGACCCTGAGACAAGATGGGACCCAGCAACTACTGTCAACCAGTCAGAAAGGGATTAAAATTGGATATACTAGATTGAGTAGGAGAAAAATGTAGAACAAAACTCAAAATCCTGAAAAAGACTAGACTTACTGGTCTGATAGAGACTGGTGAAACCCCCCAAACTATGGCCTTTAGTCACCCTTCAGGCCTAGAATTGAACTCACCTGTGGCTTCTGGCCAAACAATAGACAGGAGTATAAGGTGAACATTTACACCAGGTAGATACACTCTTTAGAACAGTCAACCCTAGGAGAACAGAAGGGCCGCATCTGTACAAGGGGATAGCTCAGAAGGCAGTAATGTATAGGAAAGAATGACACAGAGAAAAGGTAACCACTGGGAGGAAGTGAGAAGAGAGCTGTTACGTTAGCAGGATTGCAGTCAATGTCATGAAACAAAATGTGTATGAACTGTTAATGGAAAATCAATTTGCTTTGTGAACTTTCACTCAAATAGCAATGAAAAAAAAAAATCTTTCCTGACTTCGTTTCTGAAGTAGCTCCCACTTTTACCCATTGCTGTTGAGTTGAATCAGACTCATGGCGACCCTATAGGATAGAGTAGAACTGCCCCATAGTGTTTCCAAGGCTGTAGTCTTTACTGGAGCATCCTGCGTCATCTTTTTCCCTCAGAGTAGCCTATGGGTTTGAACAGCCAACTTTTTGTTTAGCGGCCAAGTGCTTTAACCACTGTGTCACCAGAGCTGTTTAACATAATTACTCTTTATTTTATCTTGCTTAAACTCCTTCATAGCTTATCTCATATTTTATTTACTTACTTATTATCCCTCTTTCCCCCTTCTGAAGGTAAGCTCCACTGAGGCAAGGGCCTTTTATATCTTCTTAACACACCACTGTTATCTCCACCGTTGAGACTCAGTTCCTGGTACACAGTGGGCACTCTGTTCATATTTGTTAAGTGAATATTGATCTGTGTAGGGATCTTTCTTGAGGGTGTTTGACAAATGTATTTACATATCAAGCATGAAAATGATTATAGCAAATCTCCTTTTACTTTTCTAATACCCTGCATAGAGAATCAGCTTCTAAGACCAGCAAGAAAACAGTCATTGGCACCATGGGCACGTTTCTCACAAAGAAGTAGTAGGAACCCAGAGACCACATCCGAGCTATTGCACATTGCACACGCCTGCAGGCGAAGGATCCTTTGTCTGCAGCAGCCCTTTGTAGGAATTTTCCTGCCAATTCAGTCAGGTTCAGATTTAAAGTCAAATGTTTTTCTCACTTGATTGACAGCCCTTTTATCAGGAATGTTAATTTGTGTTTAACATTTTCTATCCTATGAAAGAATTCAAATTACTACTTTTTAAAAACCAAAAATACAAGAATAGAATTCAGAGCTGTCCACATTAAATAGAAGTAATTGTACTTGGATGTCTATTTGACTCAAGTGTAGGAAAAAAACATTTTTTCTCAGTGGCCAAGTTTAATTGTTTACTGGTTCTCAGGGCCTTGGTTACTAAAAACAGCAGCACAATTAAGCTCAGTTTCCAAGTGAACTGCATCCCTTGTTTAAGAAGACGGTTGATCTCTGGCTCCTACAAGTATTTTGCATTTTATCCTTTCTGCCAAGTTTTCTCTACTCATCCAAACGAATGGACTGATCTGAGAATTATGGGATTAATAATTACACTTGGAGCTCAATAAAGCTTTTCTCTCTGTCGCTGACATTTTCTCTATTTGATGCATTTCCCCAGGAAAATTATGAAAGCAACCTCACAAATATATCCAGCAGGACTTTTTAATTTAGTGAGAGCAGGCTCCTCCCCATTCCCTATGACTCACCTCTGCCTCCCAGGGCCGTCCTGCCGAAGGGCTGCTGTGATGAATTCAGGCCAGCTCGCTGCCCAACCTTGGTCTTGGTACCATCCCCTCCTGTAAGCTCTGAGCACCCAGCAAAGTGACTGCCCAGATGAAATAGTGCAAAAAAAAAGGCTGTAGGCTACTGCTCTGAATAACCAAGTCAAGATACCAGGCTTTTATTGTTTTCTAGATGCTATGAGGGCCTGGCTTCACAATCTTTGCCTAATGTGGATGTGGAAGCTGGACATGAATAAGGAAGACTGCAGTAGAATTGATAAGGAACTCAGTGTATTCAAATACCAAGCATGAAAACGATGGTGGTGCAGTGTGTAACTGCTACTAACCAAACATTTGATGGTTCAAACCCCCAGCTGCTCAATGGAAGGAAGATGGAACAGTCTACTTCAGAAATCCAGTGGGGGTCACTATTGATGCTTTTGAATTGTGGTGGTATTGAGGAATAATGAAAATACCGTGGACTATCAGAAGAATGAACAAAACCATCTCAGAAGAGGTACAACCGGATTGTTCCTCAGTAGTAAAAATGGCCAGACTTTGTCTCACCTACTTTGGTCCTGTTATCAGAAGGGACCAGTCCCTGGAGAAAGAAATTGTGTTTGGTAAAGTAGAGAGTCAGTGAAAAAGGCAAAGACCCTCAATGAGATGGATTGATCCAGTGGCTACAATGATGGGCTCAAGCATGGCAAAGATTGTGAAGATGAGGCAGGACTGGACATTGTTTTGTTCTGTTGTACATAGGGTGACTATGAGAGCCGACTCAATGGCACCTCACAACAACAACACAGGGTACTTGCTGAAAACGAAGAGGACTTGAAGTACTTACTGATGAATATCAAAGACTATAAAGCCTTCAGTATGGAATACACCTCAACATAAAGAGAACAAAAATCCTCACAACTAGACCAATAAGCAACATCATGATAAACTAAGAAACTATTGAAGTTGTCAAGGATTTAATTTTGCTTGGATCCACAATCGATGCCCGTGAAAGCAACAGTCAGGAAATCAAACAACATGTTGCATTGGGAATATCTGCTGCAAAAGAGCTCCTTAAAGTGTTAAAAAGCAAAGATGCCACCTTGAGGAGTTAAGTTGCACCTGAACATAGCCATGGTATTTTCAGTCACCTCATATGGACATGAATGAATAAGGAGGACTGAAGAAGAATTGATGCCTTTGGATTATGGTATTGGTGAAGAATATTGAATATTCCATGGATTGCTAGAAGAACAAACAAGTCTGTCTTGGAAGAAATACAGTCAGAATGCTCTTTAGAACTGAAATGGTGAGATTTCATCTCACATACTTTGGACATGTTATCAGGAAGGACTGGCCACTGGAGAAAGACATCTACGTGATAAAGGGTCAGAGAAGAAGAGGAAGACCCTCAATGAGATAGACTAACATTGTGGCTACAACCCTGGGGTCAAACATAGCAATGACTGTGAGAATGCCACAACACTGAGCAGTATTTACTTCTCTTCTACATAGGGTTGCTATGAGTCAGCACTCAGTGGCACCTAACAACAACAACAATAGGGAACAAATGCTTTCAGTATGAAGTGAGAGTTCCTGGTTCATTACCATTCCTGCAGTCCAGTACCAAAGCCTTGTATGTGCCCTCTCATCAGTGCCAAGACAAGGAGAGAATTGTTTGGGTGTCTGGGTGGGGAGCACAGATTTCATCTAGAAGGGAGAGACTTCTGTTCGCAGAGACCCTTCTTAATGATTGTGGAAAACTTTCACCAAAGTTGCACTTGAAAGGTAGAGTTCTCCCAATATCAGTAGCAGGAGTAAAATAACAAGGGACAACCTACCCGTCTATCAGTTTATCATACTGTGGTGGCTTGCATGTTGCTGTGATGCTAGGAGCCACACCACTGGTATTTCAAACACCAACAGGTCACTCATAGTAGACAGGTTTCAAGCATGCTTCCAGAATAAGACAGACTAGAAATAAAAGCCTGGCTATATACTTCTGAAAATCAGCCAATAAAAAAACCTTAAGTAATCACAGTAAAACATTGTCTGATATAGTGCTAGGTTAGACTCGATGGCAGCAATCACGAGGATGGCACAGGACCAGGCAGACTTAATTCTGTTGTACTTGAGGTCACCATGAGTTGGAACCAACTTGAGGCAACAAACTGTAGCAACAACGTACAGTATTTTCCAGAGAAGAAAGGTAGCCTGACAACCTGCAAGTTAAAGACTTGTTTCTAATAATAACATGTTATCATTAAGGAGGTTGAGACTCTTTAGCAGAGTTTAGAGTCATGGACTTCTGATACAAAGGAAAAAGATCCTCTACTTTAACCCTCATTTTGTAAGTTCACACAATCAAACCTGTTGCCATCAAGTCATTTCTAACTCATGGCAACCCATGTGTTGCAGATGAGCTCCACGGGGTTTCCTTGGCTATAATCTTTATGGAATCAGATCACCAGGTCTTTCTTCTTCAGTGCCATGACTGGGAGGGTTTGAACCACCATCCTTTTGGTTAGTAGTCAAGTGCAAACTGTGCTATCCAGGAACCTGAAGGAAAACAAAAACAAAAACTAAACTCAACCACCATCAAGTTGATTCAGACTTATAGTGACCCCCTTTGGGTTTCCAAGGTGGTAAATCTTTACAGAGGTAGATTGCCCAGTCTTGAAGGAAAACAAGGCTCAGGAAAAATTACTGAGCAGCATGACTGGAACTAGCACCCAGACCTCCTGAACCAAGGAATTTTTCTATATTCTTGAGGGGAGGGGCCAAGGTGTATGGTTTCCATTTACACACAAGGAAACTGCTGGAGAATGGCACTCATGTGTGTAGTGGCAGACCATAAAGGATCAGGATGGAAGTTCTGGCTTCTGGTCTGCAAAAAGGGCATCAGTGTGGCATCCTCCTACTTCCTCTAATTTCATAAGAGGGAGAATCACCATCATCAGCAGCATCCCAAGGCTGATTCCTATGAGGCAAAGGTGAGACATGCAGCCACTGCCAACCTTTTTTTATCGACTTGGATACCAACTGTCCCTCCCATGGCACTTTTCTAGTTCTTTGCTATGTTCAATAATTCATTGCAATGGCCACACAGGGCTCACAGATAATACTCATGATTATGGGGTTTATTAAGGAAGTAACAAGTTACTTCAGAAATTTAAAAAACAAACAAACAAACAAACAAAAAAACTCACTGCTGTCAAGTCGGATCCGACTCATAGCAACCCCTCCTTAGGTTTCCGAAGTGGTATCATTATGGAGGTAGATTACCCAACTTTCCTCACATTCGGAAATGCTAGGACACAATTTTTCTATCAGGACCGCCTCCCCTTGGCCATGCCTATAGGCATGCTTCTCTTTGGCCCTTGGCCTCTTGGCGTGACCTCTGCCCTTCTCAGATAAGAGTTACAAAGCTCTTTCAGCTTTGCTGATAGGTGCATCCCATTCTGTCAGCAAGCTCCCTTCCCAAAGCCAGCTGCCTTTCTTCAGCTTTCTTGCTCATGGGCCAGCAGGACTGCTACTCTGTCTCATGCCAATCTGTTGTTTCTGCTGTCTCTTTTGCTGCTGTCTCTCTGCCCTGTCAGTGCAGGGATCTTGGGTCCAAGGGCACACTCCACTCCTGCTCTTCTCTGCCTTGATGGTAGTGAGATGTCCCCTTTCTGCCTTAGGAGGGGTCATTTTAAGCCTAGCAGAATGATAAAACTGACCAATCCCCACATTAGGATTCCATACACTTTATTTGCACAGTCCCACCCCCACAGCCCTGGGACCAGCAGAAGGCTGGTGTTTGCCTAGGTGCAGACCGCAGTAAGCCAGTCCTGGGACCAGCAGAAGGTGGGCACTTGCCCCTGGGGTAGGCTAGGTAAGTGAGCAGCACAGGAGAGACCAGGAAATGAGTGGAGCAGTATAGAACAGCTAGGGGAGACAAACTTGTTTGTCAGTTTGTCCTACTGTGACAAACTGTGAAACAAGGCTCAGGAAAAATTACTGAGCAGCATGACTGGAACTAGCACCCAGACCTAGTGTTGATGTGAGGCTGGAGGCTATGCCACCAGTGTTTCAAATGCCAGAAAGGTTACCCATGGTGGACAGGTTTCAGGGAAGCCTCTAGACTAAGACTTTGGAAGAAGGAGAAGGCCATCCACTTCTCAAAGAATTGGCCAGTGAAAACCTTATGAATAGCAGTGAAACATTGTGTGATTTAGTGCCAGAAGATGAGCCCCTCAGGTCTGAAGACACTCAAAATATGACTGGAAAAGAGCTGTTTCCTCAGAGTGGAGCCAACCTTAATGATGTGTGTAGAGTAATGCTTTCAGGACTCCGTTTGCTGATGTGGCACATCTCAAGATGAGAAGAAACAGCTGCAAACATCCATTAACATGAAATTGTACAAAGTATAAATCTAGGGAAATTGGAAGTTGTCAAAAATGAAATGGAATTCATAAAAGATAGATATCTTAGGCATTAGTGAGCTGAAATGGACTGTTTTTGGCCATTTTGAATCAGACAACCATATGATCTACCCAGGAATGACAAATTGAAGAGGAATGGTGTGGCATTCGTTGTTGCAAAGAATGTTTCAAGATCTGTCCTGAAGTATAATGCTGTCAGTGATAGGGTAATATCCATATACCTACAAGAAAGACCAGTTAACACTACTATTCAAATTTACGCACCAACCACCAAAGCCAGAGATGAAGAAATTGAAGATTTTAATCAACTTCTGCAGTCTGAAATTAACTGAACATGCAATCAAGATGTGTTAATTATCCCTGGTGATTGGAATGCAAAAGTTGGAAACAGAAGAATCACTGGTAGTTGGAAAAGATGGACTTGGTGATAGAAGTGTTGTTGGAGATAGCATAATAGAATTTTGCAAGACCAATGACTTATTTCATTGTAAATACCTTTTTTCAACAACACAAAACACAAAAAGTGACTGTTCACGTGGACTTCACCAGAAGGAGTACACAGGAATCAGATTGACTACATCTGTGGCAAGAGGCAATGGAGAAGCTGAATATCTTCAGCCAAAACAAGGCCAGGAGCTTACTGTGGAACCATCAACTGCTCATATGCAAATTCAACTTAAAGTTGAAGGCAATTGAAAGAAGTCCATGAGAGCCAAAATATGACCTTGATTATATCCCTCCTGAATTTAGAGATCATCTAAAGAATAGATTTGATGCATTGAATACCAGTGACTGAAAATCAGAGGAATTGTGTGATGACATTAAGAACATCATCCATGAAGAAAGTAAAAGGTCATTAAAAAGACAGGAAAGGAAGAAAAGACCAAAATATATGTCAGAAGACACTCTGAAATTTGCCCTTGCATGTTGCTGTTGTTATGTGCCATCAAGTCAGCCCTGACTCACAGCAACCCCTCCTTGGGTTTCCAAGGAGGTATCACTACAGAAGTAGATTGCATAACCTTCCTTCTGAGGAGTAGCTGGTGGGTTCGAACCACCAGCTTTCTGGCAGTCAGGTGCCTTAGGCACTATGCTACCAGAGCTCCCTCTTGAATGGAGAATGGCTAAAGCAGATGGAAGAATCAACAGGATAAAAGAGCTGAACAGAAGATTTAAAGAGCAGCTTGAGAAGACAAAGTCAGTTATTATAATGAAATGTTCAAATTTCTAGAGTTGGAAAACCAGAAGGGACGAACACGCTCAGCATTTCTCAAGTTGAAGGAACTGAGGAAAAAATTTAAGCCTCGAATTGCAATATTGAAATATTCCATGGGCAACATGTTGAATGATGCAAGAAACATCAAAAGAAGATGAATGGAATACACAGAGTCATTATACCAAAAAGAGTTGGTTGATGTTCATCCATTTCAGGAAGTGGCATATGATCAAGAACCCATGGTATTGAAGGAAGAAGTTGATGCTGCACTGAGGAATTGATGAAAATCAAGACTCCAGGAAATGATAGAATACCCATTGAGAAGTTTCAACAAATGGATGCCATACTGGAGGCACTCTCTCAGCTATGCCAAGAGATTTGGAAGACAGCTACCTGGCCAACTGACTGGAAGAGATCTGTCTTTGTACCCATTCCAAAGAAAGGTGATCCCACAGAATGTGGAAATTATCGAACAATATCATTAGTATCAGGGAGCTCTGGTAGCATAGTGGCTAAGACACTTGCCTGCTAACCAGACGGCTGGCGGTTCAAACCCACCAGCCACTCCTCGGAAGGAAGGTTGGGCAATCCTACTTCCGTAGTGATACTGCCTCGGAAACCCAAGGAGGGGTCACTATGAGTCAGGTGTGTCTTGACGGCACATAACAACAACAACAACAACATCATTAATATCACATGCAAGTAAAATCTTACTGAAGATAATTCAAAAATGGTTGCAGTAGTATATAGACAGAGAACTTCCAGAAATGCAAGCTGAATTCAGAAGAGGCCATGGAATGAGGGATATCATAGCTAATGTCAGATGGATTTTGGCTCCAAGCAAAGAATACCAGAAAGATGTTTACTTGTGTTTTATTGACTATGCAAAGACATGCGATTGTGTGGATCATAACAAATTGTGGATAACATTGAGAAGAATGGGATTTCCAGAACACTTAATTGTACTCATGAGGAAACTGTACATAGACCACGAGGCTGTCATTTGAACAGAACAAGGGGATACTGAATGATTTAAGATCAGGAAGGGAGTGCATCAGGGTTGTATCCTTTCACCATACTTATTCAATCTGTGTGCTGAGCAAATAATCCAAGAAGCTAGACTATATGAAGAAGAACGTGGCATCAGGATTGGAGGAAGACTCATTAAAACCTGAGATACCCAGACAACACAACTTTGCTTGCTGAAAGTGAGGATGAGTTGGAGCACTTACTGACTTCAGCCTGCAGTGTGGATTACACCTCAGTATAAAGAAAACAAAAATCCCCACAACTGGACCAATAAGCAACATCATGGTTCATGGAGAAAAGACTGAAGTTGTCGAAGACTTCATATCGCTTGATTCTACAATCAACGCCAATGGAAGCAGCAGTCAAGACATCAAAAGATGTATTGCATTGGGCAAATCTGTTGCAAAAGACCTCTCAAGTGCTGAAGAGCAAAGAGGTCTCCTTGAAGACTAAGATGCGCCTGATCCAAGCCATGGTATTTTCACTTGCCTCATATTCATGAGAGAGCTGGACAATGAATAAGGAAGACGGAAGAGTTGATGCTTTTGAGTTGTGGTGTTGGTGAAGAATGCTGAAAGTACTGTGGACTGCTAGAAGAACTAACAAATCTGTCCTGGAAAAAGTGCAGCTGGAATCTCCTTGCAAATGAGAATGGCCAGACTTCATCTCACCTACTTTGGTCATGTTGTCAGAAGGGACCATTCTCTGGAGAAGGATGTCATGCTTGGTAAAGCGGAGGGTCAATGAAAAAGGGGAAGGCCCTCAACAAGATGGATTGACATGGTGGCCACAGCGATGGGCTCAGATATAAGTAGAGATTGTGAGGTTGGCACAGGACTGAGCAGTGTTTTGTTCTGCTGTACAAAGGGTCACAATAGTCAGAGATGACTCAGTGACACCTAACAACAACAACAACAATAATCCCCACAAGGTCCATATACCTCATTTACGTTGTTAACAAGTTATCCAATTGCTTTGGTGGACCACAAGCATCTCATATTTACGTATTTCCACCCATTCATCTGATGGGAGTCACAAAGACCGTGGCTAAAAGAGTCATACCAAGTAATTTGCTGCACCACACAATCCCTTGGATGGGGCTGCTCCCAGATTGGCTTTGCCCATTCTGAGATGGCCAGAGCTTCTCTGGGGGAAGCTGAAGGTGAGGACAGGGACATCTGGCTGATTATGTATTAGTGGAACGTGACTGACATTTAGAACTGGCAATGAGCCAGTTTAAAAAAAACTTCCCATTCTTCGGATCCAAACGGAAATACCAATTAAAAACTAAAGAACAAACATGAAACTTGCAGAGTTTCAGAATTTAAATTTAGTACATTATCTCAGCCATTCTGGAGAGGGGCTGCTGCTAGAAAACTCAGAATGATGGTAATAGTACTCTAAGTCTAAGGGGTCTGCAGACAAATTATGTGCCTCCTTACCTGTCCTGGTTTTGAAACATGTTGCCTTTAGGGTTCAAGGATGAAGAGACCATGTGATGCCACCAAGAACTGGATCTGTGGCCAAGATGCCTGTCCTGATTAGCTATAGTCCTCAATAGTGCACCTCTACAGTGAAAGTTCAATATTGATTTTATGCCTTGGATAATAGGGGAGAGAGTGAAGGAAATAGCAGTAAGGCCTGGTTCATTCTGGACAGATAGAATCAAGTTATTCAAGCTCAACAATATTTCTCAGAGGCCACCAACACCTAGATCTTCTTAGCTAGTATTGAAAGGAGTGTATAGTGAGCCCTGGTGGCGTAGTGGTTAAGTGGTTGGCTGCTATACCCAGCGGGAGCTCTGGTGGCATAGTGCCTAAGGCACTTGACTGCTAATCAGAAGGCTGGCAGTTCAAACCCACCAGCCACTCTTCAGAAGGAAGGTTGGGCAATCTACTTCTGTAGTGATACCTCTTCAGAAACCCAAGGAGGGGTCACTATGAGTCGGGTCCAACTCGACGGCACATAACAGCAACAACAAGCTGTAACCAGAAGGTCTACGATTCAAACCCACCAGCTACTCAGCAGGAGAAAGATGAGGTAGTCTGCTTCTGTAAAAGTTACAGTCTTGGAAACCCTATGGGATGGTTCTCCTTTAAGGCCTTATGAGGTGGCTGTGGGTCAGAATGGACTTGATGGCAGTGGGTGTTTATTGTATGCCAGAGGCTGTTAGACACGGGAGGCACTGTGAAGAACTAGGCAGACCAGGTCCCTGTAACTGCACTGATGCAGCTCTAACACCTGCTGAGCTCTGAGCAGAGGTCAACCTTCACTCTCCCCACAAGCCTGTGGGGGCAGGAGAGAGCGAACAGCTTGTTCAGAAGCAGGTTCAAATGTGTGAAGAGAATGAGGTCAATGCTTCCATTCCAAAGGGACCTGCTATAGGCAGGAGAATGTTTTAAACAGACCTGATGGCGTTTTTTTAAAACCTGGTCTGGTAGAGCTCTGGTGGCATAGCGCCTAAGGCATTTGACTGCTAACCAGAAGGCTGGCAGTTCAAACCCACCAGCCACTCCTCAGAAGGAAGATTGGGCAGTCTACTGCCGTAATGATACTGCCTTGGAAACCTAAGGAGGAGGGGTCTCTGTGAGTTGGATCCGACTCGACAACAGTGAGTGGTTTGGTCTTTTGGTGTTGGGACAGCCAGGCAGAACCAGCGCCCTTTTCTCGTCTGTGTAATCAGGGAAGGGCTGGGAGCCCCTAAAGCCCTGTCTGCACTTCCTCCTCCTGCCTGATAGGTAGATGCCCCAGCAGGCCAAGGGGCTTTAGCCCACATCCGCAGCATTTCACCTATTCGTGTTTCCAGGAGTTTAGTTTTTGTAGTCTCCTGATATCCAGAGTAAACAATGAGTAGAGTTTGTGATCAGTTTTTTGAAGGAAACTTCTGCAGAACTTTATTTTCAAAAGAACTTAAAAAGAGCATTTGGGAGACCTTTATTCTCTTAAAAGGTGCTCTGGCCATGTCGTGGCTAAGGCATTTGATTGCTAACCAGAAGGTCAGTATTTCAAACCCACCACCAGCTGTAAAGCTGTAAAGATTTATAGCCTTGCAAACCCAGTGGGAGTCGCTTTGAGTCAGAATCTACTCAGTGACGGTGGATTTGGGTTTTGGTTCCACTCTCTTAGCTGGTGTGGAGGATGGAGGTGTGCATTGCTCCTAAATCCAGCATTAGAGATGCCTGCAGGGGGCGCATTGAGCCAGGAACCCAACTTCTGTTCTGCAGCCCGGATGGTGGCGTGGGCCGCTGGTGTAGCCCACTCCCTTTTCTTACTGGGCCAGTCGAGGATTCCTAAGTGAGCAAAACTGCTGCTTAAGTCCTATTCGTTCCAGCTCTACTGAAAGTTACAGGGTTTCGAAGGACCTCTTGTCTGACCTCTTTCCAGTAGCTGGGAGGCAGCAGAGAAGCTCGCTTCTGGTGCCCAGCTCAGGTAGCTGGGTCTGTGACCGCCACACCTGCCAGCAAGTCTCCTTCTACAAGAGGAGGCCCACCTGTCTGTGGGAACCTCAGCCAGTGTTGCTGTCTATAAAATTTTTGTGCAATGTTTCAGCAGAAATGTATTTTTTCAAGTAAAATATCCCTATAGTTAATTATAACAACAAAAACGTTTTCCATAAGCCCAGCTTACATGTATCAATATACCTACAAGGCTAAAACTCTATGCTAATTTACTTTGTAAACCTTCTACTATGCTCTAGTCAGAGCTGTTATTATTACCCAATTACAATAATGTTTCGTGGTTTCCTCTGCACGAGCACGCACTGTTGTTTTCATTGCTGCTGGTGCTTTTGTAGTTGCTGGTTTTGTCAAATTTTCTGGTGTTTTATCTACAATGTTGTGGTAAGTAGTATTTGTGAACCTTTATCAATAACTTTTTTGAAAATTAAGTAGTAATTAAAGGAAAAGAAGGAGAAAAAGAAGGCTTCTGCTCAGTTAATAATGCTGTAACTACTAATGGTGAAATTCAATGTAGAAAGATTTTACTAATCAATTTTGTTGGTAGTGTTCATACAATCTAAGAAGTATTACATTTAAGCAATTTACAACTACATCACATATTTGTTCTATGATTAAAATAGGTAGAGACAAGTATTGATTTGGGTGAAGGGAAGGGCAATGTACCAAAAGTGAGTAATCAACACGGTGGCACTAAGGAGAGGAAGACAAAGAGAGGTACACAGGAGGTACAGACAACAAAGAGAAACCCTTTTGCATGTACAGTACTGTGTTGTCAGTGATGGCAAGCATTGATCTACAGGTAGATAGATGGTGGACAGAATGAATGATCAGGTATGTTTAGGCAGGGGGGAGTGGGCCCATGCCCATGTATAGGGTTGGCAGACAATGTTTGTTCATGTGTATTTGTATGTGCTATAAGAATGTCCAGGTGTATAGTAGAGCTGACAAGGGACAAGGTTGTGGTGGTTTCTTGGCCACAGCCAGCTACCCTGAGGAAGTGAGTAGTTGGGACCTATGGGCTCAATCAGATTGACTACATCTATGACAAGAGGCGACGGAAAAGCTCAATATGTTCAGCCAAAACAAGGGCAGGAGCTGACAGTGGAAGAGACCATCAACTGCTTATATGCAAGTTCAACTTGAAGTTGAAGACAATTAAAACAAGTCCACGAGAGCCAAAATATGACCTTGATTATATGCCTCCTGAATTTGGAGACCATCTAAAGAATAGAGTTGATGCATTGAACACCAAAGACTGAAAACCAGAGGAATTGTGGGATGACATCAAGAACATAATCCATGAAGAAAGCAAAAGGTCATTAAAAAGACAGGAAAGGAAGAAAAGACCAAAATGTATGTCAGAAGACACTCTGAAACTTGCCCTTGAGCGAAGAGTAGCTAAAGCAGATGGAAGAAATGATAAGATAGAAGAGCTGAGCAGAAGATTTCAAAGAGCAGATTGAGAAGACAAAATCAGTTATTATAATGAAATGTGCAAAGACCTGGAGTTAGAAAACCAAAAGGGAAGAGCATGTTTGGCATTTCTCAAGCTGAAAGAACTGAAGAAAAAAATTAAGCTTTAAGTTGCAATATTGAAAAAGATTCTGTGGGCAAAATTTTGAATGATGCAGGAAACATCAAAAGAAGATGGAAGGAATGCACAGAGTGTACCCAAAAGAACTGGTCTATGATCTTCCATTTCAGAAGTGGCATATGATCAAGAACCAATGATATTGAAAGAAGAAGTCAAAGCTGCACTGAGGGAAGTGGTGAAAAACAAGGCTCCAGGAATAGGCAGAATACCCATTGAGATGTTTCAATAAATGGATGCTGTGCTGGAGGCACTCACTCTGCTATGCCAAGAGATTTGGAAAACAGCTACCTGGCCAACTGACTGAAAGAGATCCATATTTGTACCCATTCCAAAGAAAAGCATAGAATATGGAAATTATCAAACAATATCATTAATATCACATGCAAGTAAAATCTTACTGAGGATAATTCAAAAATGGTTGCAGCAGTGTATTGACAGGGAACTTCCAGAAATACAAGCTGGATTCATAGGACGTGGAACAAGGGATATCGTAGCTGATGTTAGATGGATCTTGGCTCAAAGCAAAGAATGCCAGAAAGATGTTAGCTTTGATTTTATTGACTATGATGGTTATGTTTGTATGTCAACTTGGCTAGGCCTGGTTGAGTGGCTGGGCAGCTGGATATAGTATTCCCCATGAGACTGGTAATCAATTCCATGGTGGAATCTACTGGGAGCAGCTGAGTAGCTGCCTTTTGGTATGTGGTCTGCTTCCTGTATTTAAGGAGAAGCTTTAAGAATGGTCTCTAGCATATGGCACGCTTGGACCCTGCATGTAGTCGTGTCATTGCTCAGCAGCCTGCTATGCTCTGCCGACCTTGAGACTTACAGTGGACTTAAGTTAATGGCCTGCCGTGTGGTTTGGTAACATCAAGACTGTGCCTTTTTACTTGTCAACCTTGGGGCTTCTCATCCTCAGCAGCCAGCAGCTGTTTGAGTGAAGAAACGCCTTTAGCTCCAGTGGGCCGGGAGCAGGAGGCAGAGCTGGACCCCAAGGTTGAGGGGCTTTCAACCAGCCCCTAGAGCCTGGCACTTTGAACTTGCACTTAAAGCCTCCAAATTGTAAGAATAAACTCCTGTTTGTTGAGACCATCTCATTTGTGATATATTCTTGTCAGAGCAGCACTAGGTAACCACAACATTGACTATACAAAAGTATTCAATTGTGTGGATCATAACAAATTATGGATAACATTGAGAAGAATGGGAATTCCAGAACAATTAATTGTACTCCTGAGAACCCTGTACATAGACCAGGAGGCTGTCATTCGAGCAGAACAAGGGGACATTGCATGGTTTAAAATCAAGAAGGGAGTGTGTCAGGGTTGTATTCTTTCACCATACTTATTCAGTCTGTATGCTGAGCAAATAATCTGAGAAGTGGGACTATATGAAGAAGAACGTAGCATCAGGATTGGAGAAAGACTCATTAACAACCTGTGATATGCTGATAGCACAACTTTGCTTGCTGAAAGTGAGGATGACTTGAAACACTTACTGATGAAGACTGAAGACTATAGTCTGCAGTATGGATTACATCTCAATATAAAGAAAACAAAAGTCCTCACAACTGGGCCAATAAGCAGCATCACAATAAGTGGAGGAAAAATTGAAGTTGTCAAAGACTTCATATTACTTGGTTCTACAATCAACACCAATGGCAGGACATCAGGCAATGTATAGCACTGGGCAAATCAGATGCGAAGTGCTGAAGGGCAAAGATATCTCCTTGAAGACTAAGGTGCTCCTGACACAAGCCATGGTATTTTCAACTGCCTCATATGCATGTGAGAACTGGACAATGAATAAGGAAGACCAAAGAAGAGTCAATGCTTTTGAGTTGTGGTGTTGGAGGAGAATGCTGAAAGTACCATGGACTGCTAAAAGAACTAACTAACAAATCTGTCCTGGAAGAAGTGCGGCTGGAATCTCCTTGCAAATGAGAATGGCCAGACTTCGTCTCACCTACTTTGGTCATGTTGTCAGAAGGAACCATTCCCTGGATAAAGATGTCATGCTTGGTAAAGTGGAGGGTCAACAAAAAGGGGGAAGGACCTCAATGGGATGGATTAGCATAGTGGCTGCAATGATGGGCTCAAGTATAGCAGGGATGGTGGAGCTGGCACAGAACTGGGCAGTTTTGTTTCGCTGTACATAGGATCACTGTGAGTCAGAGATGACTCGATGGCACCTCACAACAATAACAATGTGGGCTTGGGACCATGGTCGCAGGGGACATCAAGCTCAATTGGCATAACATACCACACAAAAACAGTGTTCTACATCCTACTTTGGTGGGTAGCAACTAGGGTCTTAAAAGTTTGCAAGTGGCCATGTAGATGCAACAATGGGTCTTTCCTCATCCAGAGCAAAGAAGAATGAAGAAAATCAAAGGTGTGTGGGAACAGTTAGTCCAAGGAACTAGTGGACCATGTGATCCTCAGCCTATATGACAATGAGACCAGAAGAACTAGATGGTCCCCAACTACCACTATAAACTATACACCCAGAGGGGGATCAGTGCAGGAGATCCTGCATAGAATGGGAGAACAATTGGAACAAAAGTAAAAATCATTTAAAAAAAAAAAAAAAAAAAAGACCATGTTTGCTGGTCTAATATAGTCTAGTGAGACCCCTGAGACTCTGGCCCCTAGTTACCCTTCAGGTCTGGAATGGTGGCTTCCATCCAAACAATAGACAGGCATATGGGGTGTACATTTACATCAGGTAGATACACTTCTTGGAGCCATCAGTCAATCTTGGGAGAACAGAAGGGCAGTGTTTGCACAGGGAGATAGCTGGGGCGGGGCAGGCAGGAATGCATAGAAAAGGATGTGAGGAAGAGGTGACTACAGGAAGGAAGTGGGAAGAGAGCTGTTACATTGTGGGGAATTGTAATCAATGTCACAAAACAAAATGTGTATGAACTGCTACATGGAAAATGAATTTGTTATGTAAACTTACACCCAAATCACAATAAAAATCTTTTAAAAATGGTAATAAATATTATTAAGAAATCTGTATGATCTTGTATGGGAGAGGTCCAGGGGAGAGCTGACATCAATCCTGGTGATGCCACTGGCCTCGACAGGGCAGCAAGAGGCCTGTCCACGAGGGTGTTGGCATCCGGGCAGAGGGACTAGATTCTGGCCTGCGAGGGGAGGTCTGCCAGAAGAGCAGTAGCGCCAACACTGTGGGGGCAGGACGGAGCAGTTCAGTTCTGGGGAGAGAGGGCGGCTAGGGGGTGGTCCGGTTCGGAGATGGGGGAGGGACATGTTTGGGCGGGGCGTAGAGGACGTGTTGTCTCAGTTGGTGGGAGACACTTGAGGAGTGACTGCTCAGGGCAGGAGGAGCTGAAGGGACCAGTTCCGTGGCTGGGGGTGCGGTCTGGTCCGGGGGCGGGGCGGTCCTGTTGCGGGGCGGGTTCCGAGCTCCGCCAGCCCCTCGCGCCCGCGCGCGCTACCTCCCGCCTCGCCTGCCTGTGCTGCCGCCGCGGCGAAGCAACTTTGCCTACGCGCGCTGTGGGCGCGGACCCCGACGCCGACCGCCCTGTCCCAAGCTGAGGCCTCTAGCCGAGTCCATGGCCGCGCTGGCCTGGCTGCTGCCTCCGC
Source organism: Orycteropus afer afer (assembly GCF_000298275.1). Lineage (NCBI taxonomy): Eukaryota > Metazoa > Chordata > Mammalia > Tubulidentata > Orycteropodidae > Orycteropus > Orycteropus afer. The sequence continues at coordinate 5,242,132 of NW_006921723.1, forward strand.
TTCTGCTGCTCTGCGCCCAACAGCACCGCGGCACCAGGTGAGCGAGCTTCCGCGCCGCCCGGTTCGCACACCGGGAGGCTGGTTCGGGCGGAAAGCGTCCCCAGTTCGGTAGGCACTCTCGGGCTCCCACTCCGGTCGAGACCAATTTGCTGGGCTTCTCCAGAGCCTAGGCGCGAACCGCGGCCATCCCGCCCCTACCCTGGGTCTTCTCCAACTCAACCCCTTCTCCAAGTCGCCGCTACTCTGCTGTTGGCGCGCGGGACTCAGAGACCCACGCGCAGGCCGCCCCCGCCGCCCTGAGTCGCTGTCCGCCGTCTCGGTACTGAACGCGGACGCCGCCCGGTGAGAAGAACGTCGTAGTGGCTCTACTGCCACTACCCATTTTCTCCTGACCCAGGGCACCCAGCCCCGTTCCTCCTGTGGCCCGGTCCCTGCCCTAGCTGGTGCCCTTCCAGGCGCGGAGCTAAGCTCTCAGCGTGCCACGAGCTGGAGGCAGGAAGAAAGGATCATGAGAACACGGGGGAGGCTGCGTGCTCTGGAATGGGAGCCGAGCTACACAAATGCGCTTCCACCGCAGACAGCCGGCCATGGATTAGACCCAGGAAAGCCTGTCCTCACAGCTGGGCATGGCTGTTAGTGCTGGACCCAGGAGGATGGGTCTTCTTCACATCACTTCAGGTGGCATAGACTGAGCACCCAAGTAAGCTGATGGGAAGACAGCCAAGTGCCCTGAGGTGGGGAGGGGAAAGCCTACCTCCCCAGAGAAGGAAGAGGCCAAGGATAAAGGTCTCCAAGCTGGGCTCCCTCTCCCACTTCCAGTGACCTGCAAAATCCCAGCTCCACTTTCCTCTCTGGGGACCTGAAATGGGCTCCCAGGTTGCCCTGGAGTCTAGGTCCCAGCACTGAGCCTGACCTCCTCCCACAAGAGCTATGGAGAGCCATAAAGATCAGGAAAGAGCCATTTGGAAACTATCTCAATGTGGGAGCAACCAAAAACCCAGAGCAAAGACAGGCCCTCAGCTTCCTAGACTTGGTGGTTGACCAAATGGTGGACATTTAAGATGTTAGAAATGGAATCATTGCCCATCAGCCAGTGTTCTGATTGTAGACATTCAGTCAATATGTTTTGTGGGAGGGGGCAGCATTCTTGCTCTCCGTGGGTGGTATTAGAGCCTAAAAGCCCTGGACTGAAAGGCCTGGGGCTGGCTGCAGACATGGATGTTGGCTGAGGTCACAGGCCAGCACTACTTGCGGGCTTAATGAGCAGCAGCCCTGTCTTCAGAAGATCTTAGCCTTTTTATCAATTCCATGGGCTCTCTCCCTTTCTCCTTTTCCTACTTCAAGGTCCCAGGAAGGGCAAAGAGACTGAGGCCTGGTGTGGGTGGAAGTGCTGGAAGTGCTGAGGACCACTGCTGGCTCAGATCAGAGTACCTCAGCCGAGATTCTGAAACCCAAGCAGCTCTGAAACCTCAAAATTGTAGCTTAAGTTTGATACTAAAGCTCATCTGCTGTCAAAACCTGCCCTGAACTCATGTGAGGCTGTTAATCCTACTTCTGGCAGCTATTTAGATATTTCTTCCTTCAAAATGCTCCCAACTCCATTCCCCGCGCCCCCCCCCCAACTCCACATGTGCACTATATCGCCTTTTGAAAATCTGAAAAATTCCTAATTCTGAACTTCCATCTGCTCCAGGGATGCTGGGAAGGGGTTGTGTGCCTATTGCCAGTTCAAGACTGTTGGAGGTCCCAGCCCGCCCTGAGAAGGACATACCATAGGGGAAGTGTCTCAGATGGGGTTGGATGCTTCAGTAGTCACAGTACTGCTAGTCTCATCTGCTGCCCTGATTAGAACAGATCCATCCTGCTATACTTTAAAGGCTATCATTTGCAATGATTCTTGATCATGCACAAGTAATTAACTCTGACCCAGGGGTACGCCTAACTTTCCACTCACTCGTGACTTGAACTGGCAGCAGGTCTGAGGAACAGGCCTTGAAGGAGGGTGGTCAGCCTTAGCATGGTCCTGCCCAGTTGATGCACCCCCTTCCATCAGCTGTGTGTCCTTCCACTCCAGGACCCAAGAGAAAGTTGCCTCCCTTCCTTCAGCCTCTGGGGTTCTTGTCCCTGAAGCTGTCTTGACTTTTCCTGGGGAAGACTGTGAGATAACTGAAAGTCCCCTTTGGAATTGACAGGGGGCCCCATTCCATCCCTCACTCCTTAGTCCAGATTCCAGTGGGTACTGGTGTAAAGGGCTTGATTGGACTAACATGGGACTGTGCCATAAGACAAGGATGCACTATAAGTCAGAGTTGCACTGTGCGGTTTGCAGGTCCACCAGAGATAACCTCCCTTAATCTGAAGGTCTGTGAACACAATGGACATGGACTGCTAGCTTTGTGGCCGACTGGGGGCCACCAGCTGCTGGCAGTCCATCTCCCTGGAAAAGCTGTGCCTGAAGCTTGATGCTGCAGTTGCCTCTTTGCCTTGGCAACTGAGATACTGGAGCAGCTTGTGCTGCTGTTCGCATACCTGTCAGGAATCTGTGGGTTGCGTATGGACTCAGGCAGGCTCGTAGTGGGGGGCGTTGCCTCATTCAGCTGCTCCTGCCTTCCTTGTCTGTCTCCGGGGGGGGCCTTTTTTCAGTGGGGCCAGGAGTGGGGGAGGCCTGATATCCACAAGGGTAGCCCAAGGCAGAGGCTGTGGTGTTGTCTGTGGCCGGTTTTGTCCCATGAGTGTGAATTCCTTAACTCAAGCTTTCCTGTCCATCTATCTGAAACACGCCCCAATCCTAGGCCACAGTCAGTTCCCAAACCATCAGATGAGACCTCTGTCTCCTGCTGGGCTACTTGCATGATGGGCCTGCACCCTGCCCACCCCATTACCTTCCCTGCCCATCTTGAGCAGGGGGAGAAAAAGGGATCCCTCTAGAATCCAGAGTCGTGCATGCAGCACACTCCCTCGTGCCCTGGCCCTTCCCCCCTGTTCCCAGCTGGAAAAATGACCCCACTGTCCTAGATAAAAGAGGCTTCATGGGAGGGAGGAGCTTCCCTTTTCAACAAGTTCCCTATGCCCCTGGAGATGGTGAGAGTTGGGAAGTCTGCTGGTATTCTGTCCTTTCAAGGTTTGCCTCATGTTGGGGTTGGGGTGGTCTTGCCTTTATGCCCCTTTGCAAGCCAGGTATTGGGCAAAAGGGAAAGTGTATCTACATATGCCCCTACCTCACCCCTGACAGTAGGAGACAAGCCCAGGAAGGACATCATCCAGGCCACCAACACTACTGCAAGATGGCAGCTTAGCTGATCTAAAATAAAGCTAATTCAAATTCCTTTACACTTTTTTATTTTATTTATTCATTTTTTATTTTAAGAGCTTGTTTTACATTCAACGTTACATGTACATTTAGTTTCATTCCCCACTCACCATGTCCAACCCCAACCCAGTCTCCTTCTCTCCGCACCCCACAACCCTCCCCCCATACTCATGCACTCCCATTTGTCCTACACTTCCTCAATTTGAATGTTCGTCCTCTGGTGCCCCATGGCCTATTGCTCTAAGGGATGTATTATCATAGAGTATGTGGGTGTATCATCCTGGGTTGAATGGTCTGCATGTACATCTTGTTAACTATTCAGCTGAGAGGCAGCCCCTGGGGGTGCATTTTGTTCCAGGCGCAGAATGTCTCCCAGGGCCATAGCATTGGGGTCTCATCAGATTTCATCTGACCAGTAATTCTGGTCATTATTGAGTTTTTGGATTTTATTCCACGTTTTTCCTCCCACTCTATCCAGGATCTCCAGATCTGATCCTTTCCTGAGTGGTTGGCATTGATAGCCAGGCACCATCTAGTTCTTCTGGTCTTGAGGGCCTTCGTGTCCTAGGGCGGATTGCTTCAAAATGCCCTTGTTTTTTTGCACTCTTCTTCAATTCCAATGCTAAGAGACTGTTCACTGCATCTTAGATGGCCGCTTGAAAGCTTTTAAGACCCCAGTCACTACTCACCAATGCAAGATGTGGAACAAGGCTTTTATGTATTTTGTTGTGTCCATTGAGTCTGGTGCCCCCCAGTACTATGGTCCTGAGATAGTAGATCTATTGGATCTCTCTCCCATAGTGTCTGGTTGTCTGTGAGGGATTACTCTGTCTGTCTACTATTGTTTCTGTAAGGGTTGCAGGTATTTTGTATTACTGGTGTCTGTGCAAGATTAGCCTCAGCTGAATCTATCCTTGGTCTAGAGTATACTTCTGTTCACCGACCCCCGTCTGATCGTTTCAGGTGTTTATGTGTTTATCTGTAACCTGGTGTTTCGTGTTAATGGCAATGCAGTATTGTGGACACATTTGTTGGTATTAGCATCTGTTGTCTATCTCTTATGTGCACAATTTGGTGTCCCAAATCCCGTTACACTTGACCTTGAAGGTGATCTCAATTTCTTTTTTTAATTGTACTTCAATTGCAGCCAGTATTAAATTAATTCCCTTTAATGCTTTGTTACCAAAGTGCCTGCCCTGCCCCCAGCCTAGCACTGGGTCATTACTGAGAGGGACCAGAGGGAAGCAGTGTCTGCCCATTTGGAGTGGAGCACAAACCTGGAGGCTTTGTCTAACATCACTCCTTCTGCCCATCATGATGTGCCAAAGTGACCATACAGGGTTGATGAGTAGTTTTCAAAATTTCATTAACGAGAACACTTTTCTCTGATGACAAACCAGTTAAGTGCTTGAGTGCTAACTAAAAGGTAGGTTGTACAAAGTTACCCAGTGGAGCCACAGGAGAAAGACTTGGTGATAAGATTACAGCCTAGTAAACCCTATGGACAGTTCTATTCTGTCACATGGGATCATTGTTTCAGAATTGATTCAACAGCATACAATGCACACAGGGGACTTTTGTTGTTGTTAGGTGCCATTGAGTCAATTCTGACTCATAGCGTCCCTGTGTACAACAGAGCAAACCCTGCCCAGTCCTCACAGTTGCTGCTATGCTTGAGCTCATTGTTGCAGCCACTCTGTCAGTCCATCTCGTTGAAGGTCTTCTTTTTCACTGACCCTCTGATAACATGTCCAAAAGACATGCTTCTAGGGAGCATTCTGTCTGTGCTTCTTCAAAGACAAATTTGTTCATTCTTCGGGCAGTCTGTGGTATATTTAATCACCAACATCATAATTCAAAGACATAAGTTCTTCAGTCTTCCTTATTTATTGTTGAGTTTCCATGTACATAGGAGGTGATTGAAAATGCCATGGTTTGGGTCAGGTGCACGTTAGTCCTCAAAGTGACATCTTTGCTTTTTAACACTTTAAGGAGATCTTTTGCAGTAGATTTGCAATGCAAGACATCATTTGATTTCTTGACTGCTGCTTCCATGGGCATTGTTTGTGGATCCAAGTAAAATGAAATCCTTAATAATTTCAATCTTTCTTTACTCATCATGATAACTGCTTATTTGTCCAGTTGTGGGGATTTTTATTTTCTTTATGTTGAGGTATAATCCATACTGAAGGCTGTAGTCTTTGATCTTCATCAGTTAGATCTCAGTAAGGGTCTCCTCACTGCCATCAGACTGACTTATTGTGACTACATGGCCCTTTGAGGATGAATGAGTGAATGAACAAGTGGAGCATTAGAAGCAACTTCATGGAGGAGGTGGGCCAAGAGCTGAATCTCAAGGCAAGACTTGGAGACATGATCAGAAGGGAAGAGGTAGATGAGGAGGGCCAGTATGAACAAGTGAGACGGAGGGGCAGGGGCAGGAGAGGGTGGGACTGAGATGCTGGGAGAGCTCAATGTTCTATCTGTGAAGCATATGAGGCCCCTCTGGGTGGCCTGTAGGCACTCCCAGAGTCCCTGCTATGCACAACAGCCAGTAGTGAGCAGCCAGCAAATGTAGCCATGGAGTGAAGCTCTACCTTCTCTGGAGTCACCTTAAGCCCCAGAAGCTCCTGGCAGTTGGGGACCTCTGGGGCAGGCCTGGGTCTTCCTGAGATGGGACAGTCAGGTGGCTGTAGCCTGCCCTGATCCTTGGCCTACCCTGGTCCTAGGGTGGAGCTTGCTGCTGTGGCCCTCCTCACCCACCCTTCACTGCCTGGTCAGCATCTCTTTGCACACATTCCCTCCAGCATAAGGAGCTCCAAAGGGAACCATGGGAGGCCATTGGGCAGATTCTGTCCAATGGAGCCTCTGCAGAGCTGGGCGGAGGGCCAGGGAGCTGAGCAGAAAGGGCAGGGAAAAGACAATGTGTCTTAGACCCACTACCCCAACCTTGGAGCAGACCTTGGTCCTGCCCTCGGAGTCCTCTTAGAGCCCCTCAGCCTCCCTGACTCTCCCCAGGAGGGGACTAAGCCCCCTACGCCCTATCTATCTGAATCTGACCTGTTCCCTTTTGTCCCCCAGAGCCATGAATGACATTGGTGACTATGTTGGCTCCAACCTGGAGATCTCTTGGCTCCCCAACCTGGACGGCCTGATGGAGGGCTATGCCCGGAATTTCCGGCCCGGCATTGGAGGTGAGAAAAGGGGGTGGTGTCTGGCTGTAGGCATGTACCCTGTGGGCTCTGGGCTGGGCTGGGAACAGGCCTGGCTGGCCTCTGCAGGATCTATCAGACCTGCTGGAAGGTAGCCTCAGCCCTAGGCCCCCCTGGGGAGGCAGCCAGGAAAGTGAATCCTTTCTGATGAGGATTGTACCCTGACTGCACTCTCCCCTTGCAAACTCTCTACTGTTCCCTCCCAGCCCCGCATCCTTGGGGTCTTGGTGCAGAGCCTGACCTGGCTCCTGGTGTGGGTGGTGTCCAGCCCCAGTCCCATCCAGCTCAGGCCCGGCTCCTTCTCCTCCTCTCAGGGCCCCCCGTGAACGTGGCACTTGCGCTGGAGGTGGCCAGCATAGACCATATCTCGGAGGTGAATATGGTACGTTGCCACCCCCTTCCCTACCTCCCCACTTCCCCAGCCATATGCTCTCAGGGTGAGCCGAGAGGCTGACTGCAGTCTCCACTGTCCCCACCGTGTGCTTTTGGGGTAAGCTGAGGACTGATCACCATCTCCCTTCCACCCCTGGTCTCCTCCGAAGGAGTACACCATGACCGTGTTCCTGCATCAGAGCTGGCGGGACAGTAGGCTCTCCTACAGCCACACCAATGAGACACTAGGCCTGGACAGCCGCTTTGTGGACCGGCTCTGGCTCCCAGACACCTTCATTGTCAATGCCAAGTCGGCCTGGTTCCATGACGTCACTGTGGAGAATAAGCTCATCCGGTTGCAGCCTGACGGGGTGATCCTGTACAGCACTCGGTGAGTGACATGCCCCCCCTTGCCTGCCCAACAGGGTGATCTAGTATAGCACCTAGTGGGCCCCCCGCTGCCTGACAGGGTGATCCTGCACAGCACCCAGTAAGTGCTGGGGCCCCCACCCATCTGATGATGTGATCCTATACAGCACTCATTGAGCCCTGGACCCTCCTCCCCACCTGTGGCCCACCACATCCAGGCCCTGACTGGAGAAAACCAAAGACACTGTTGCAGGGAGTGGGACAGGGGGAGATGTGCATAGCCCAGGCATGTTTCTAGTGGGGCAGGGCCATCGCTGGTTCCAGAGGATGCCAGCTGGAAACCAACTTGTGGTCTCCATGGTCCTTTCAAATGGAATTCATGACAGCATTAAAACACCAGGAGATTTTACATGAAAATCTTGATGTCTGGGCTTCTTGGACAATCAGTTCACTGGGCCTGCCTCTCGGCCATCAGCAGACCAGGGTTAGGGGATAATATGCAGAGGATGGTCCCTGGGGGCAACGCCGGTGCTCCTGCTACCTGCCGTTGTAGGCTCCGACTTGGTCAAATGACCAGGCATTTTGAAGGATGGTAAAAAAAAAAAAAATAATAATAAGTGAAAATCAATTCTTAATAGTCCTAAAGACAGATTCACAGATACTTAGGAAGTTTTCCCCAGATGCCTGACAGCCCCCACGCAGCTCCTGGCATATGGGTGACCCCTCAGTGTTGGAGGGAACAGGGTGCAGCACTTCTTGGTGAGGGGGGCGGGCTGTGGCACTGGGTGGGAACGCTCTCAAGGTTGGAGCAGGGATGTCCAGGCCTCTTGGGGACAGGGTCTACAGTACTGGCCGAACTGGCCAGCCTCACCGGCATGTAGCTAACTGGCCCTCTTGTGTGGGCAGAATCACCTCCACGGTGGCCTGTGACATGGACCTGGCCAAGTACCCCATGGATGAGCAGGAGTGCATGCTGGACCTGGAGAGCTGTGAGTCGCATGGGCCTGGCAGGGGAGGGGCTGCACCCTGGGAGGCTGAGCTGGTGCCGCCAGTGACTGGCATGGTCAGACAGGACTCAGACATGCACAGAATAGGGGTGGAGGGCGCTGTCTAGCTTGGGATCTGGGCAAGACCAGCCTGGCTCAGGAGCTGTGGGAGCTAGAAGGCCTAAAACAGCTTGGGTCCCTCCCCCATCCTGGGAGAGAACTGGGCTGTGGGTCCCAGATAGGGTGGGTATCAGTGTTGCTGTGGGGCCAGGTGTGGCAGCCCCTGGAGAATCACTGTGCCCCCTACTCTTGCCAGCACTCTTGGCCCCACTCACCTGCTCAGAGGGGAGCCCTGCCCTGGGCCCCAGGGTTTGGGTGCTCCACCCTTTGCCCACCTGTAGGCTCTCCTGCAGATGGCTACTCCTCTGAGGACATTGTCTACTACTGGTCGGAGAACCAGGAGCAGATCCACGGGCTGGACAAGCTGCAGCTGGCCCAATTCACCATCACCAGCTTCCGCTTTACCACAGAGCTGATGAACTTCAAATCAGGTGAGGCCCAGGCATGTCCTTCTTTGAGAGCCAGTTCTGGTTGTGTGGGTCTTGCTGGTTCAGAGGGCCCAAGGATACAGCTCCAAGGGCTGACATAGAAACAGTGGGCATGGGCTGTGCACAGAGGAGGGCCTTGGAAGAGGCCTGAAGGGGGTCCAGTTATCTCCATCATCCTCCTGGTCCCCTGTCATTTCCCTAGTGCTAGACACACTCTGAGTTTGGGGGGAGCCAAAGGAGTGGGGGGGCTCCCTTGGTCCCAGGACCATAGGCATTGGGAATTAAGCCTCCCTGCCTTCCTGTTCTCTGTCTCCCATCCCTCCTGCCTCTGCTGCCCCATTTTGAAATGGCCAAGTTCAGCAGCCCCCCTTCCTTGGGTCTTGACTCTGTGGGGCTTGGGTGGCTTGTGGGGGAGGGAGCAGGTAGGAGAGGAAGAGCTTCCCCTTGTTTGGGTCCCCAGGCCCAGGCCAGGTCAGCACAGTTGAAGCTGAGGCAGTGTAGGATCTACCTGTTCTCCTCTCACGGGGGTGAGGGGATCTGTGGCAAGGCCAAGGCAAGGGGCCCCTGACCCATCAGGCTGATTGGGGCAGTGGGGAGGGCAGGCTCTGGGATCTTCCTTCCTTTTTGAGGCTTGAGGTGGGCCCAAGTAGTCATCCATCCCTGAGTCCCATGATATGTAATAGGGCAGGGAGGACTGGTGCTGGGTCCTAGTAGAGGGGTAGGGCAGGTGCTAGGTCCTGATGGAGGGGGAAAGGCACCAGGTCTGGATGGAGGGGAAGGCATCAGATCTAGATGGGGAGGAAGTTACCAGGTCTGTATGCAGGGGGGAAGGCACCAGATCTAGATGGGAGGGCAGGTCAGGTCCCAGTAAGTCTCCTCCACAGCTGGGCAGTTCCCACGGCTCAGCCTGCGTTTCCACCTGCGGAGGAACCGGGGTGTCTACATCATCCAGTCCTACATGCCGTCCATCCTCCTGGTTGCCATGTCCTGGGTCTCCTTCTGGATCAGTCAGGCTGCAGTGCCTGCCAGGGTGTCTCTAGGTATGGAAGCCTTGACTTTCCTTGGGGGCTTCAGGAGAGGTGGGGGGACAGGGCACTGGTGGAGGGTGGAAGCCAGGAGCAGAACCCATTGACTGTGGACCATGAGCTCAGGCCTGGTGTTCTAGCCCCTTCCACCATCCCTGTTCAGAGGAGCATTTAGTGGGGTAGGCGGAGCTGGAAGATGCCATTCCTCTGGGGCCAAGGCCCTGCTCAGGGAGGTGGAGGGCATGGGAGAGAGGATGGCAGGGGCTGGCTTTGACACAAGGGCACCCCTGGGTGCAGGCATCACCACAGTGCTGACGATGACCACACTGATGGTCAGCGCCCGCTCCTCCCTCCCACGGGCCTCGGCCATCAAAGCTCTGGATGTGTACTTCTGGATCTGCTATGTCTTTGTGTTTGCTGCCCTGGTGGAATATGCCTTTGCCCATTTCAATGCCGACTACAGGAAAAAGCAGAAGGCCAAGGTCAAGGTCAAGGAGCAAAGGGCTGAGGTGAGGCTGGGCTGAGGTGAGGCTGGGCCAGGCTGGCTTTGCTTGTGGTCTCCAGGGTCGAGACAGCACCTCCACTGTCTGGCCTGGTGGGTGATGGGCAGCATTGCTGAGGGCCACTTACTTTTTCCTGGGCTCAACCTGGGGACACCTCTGCCAGCGGGTTCTAGGGGTCCACTGCCAGGTCCTGAGCTCCTGGAGAACAGGATCTGATTGACCTAAGTGGGATCCTCACTGAGGGGTTCTCATTGTAGGGGATCCTCCATATGGATCCTCAGTAGGAGACCTGCCCTCAGTGGGAGCGATGACAGACTCAGCCCTGCCTCTCACCCCCCTCCAGATTGATGTGAAGAATGCCATCGTGCTGTTCTCCCTGTCCGTGGCCGGTGTCAACCAGGAGCTGGCCATCTCCAACAGGCAGGGCCGTGCCCCTGGGAACCTTATGGGCTCCTACCGCTCTGCAGAGGTGGAAACGGGGGAGACTAAGAGGCAAGAGGGGACCCGCTCGGGCGGCATGCGGGCACTCTTCAAGCCCATTGATGCGGATACCATCGACATCTACGCCCGTGCAGTGTTCCCAGCAGCCTTCGCTGCAGTCAATGTCATCTACTGGGCAGCCTACACCATGTGAGGGAGCTTGTCACAAGAGAGGAACAGTGGCTTGAAGGGGACACAGGTTCTCCTGGGAGAAAAACCGTTGAATCAGCCAGCCTGCTCTGTGCATTTCAAAGTGGGGTGATGGACGACAGGTGGAGAGCCTCAACCCCCCACCCTCCCAGGCTTCATCGCTGGCTCCTACCCCTACTCTGAAGACCAGCTCCCCTAGAGGCCTCTGGTACAGATTGAGCAAGACATGGTGCAGCAGACCACTGGTCATGGGAGGAGCTGGGACTTTAGACTCAGAAAAGGATGTGATCTTACAGCTCTGTGACTTGTCTTGTTTTAGACTGTGCTCATTACTGTTGTTGTGGACGGAATGGTGGTGAGGAGCAACCCTGAGGGCTCCTGGGTCCCTGCATGAAATAAAGCCTGGGGCCTGGCTGGCAGTCACTTTGCATCCCCATAGCTGCAGTGGGGGCCCTCTCCCATGCCTGGATCCCCTGCCCAGCCACTAGAAGGGCTCTTGTTCCCACCCTGCAGAGTCACAGTGTGTGGGCAGGGAACAGACTATAGAAGCTCCAGGGTTGAACATGGACTGTGTACCAGGGGAAAGCAGGGAGCTGAGGATCCCCGGAGAAGGCTGTTCAATGCTAGGAGGCCAGAGTTGGCGCAGGGAGAGACTCTGGAAAGAGAGTGTCTTAGTCTCCTGGGGCTGCTGTAAGAGAATTCTGCAGACTGGGTGGCTTATCATAACAGGGGTTTATTCTTTCATGGTGCTGGAGGGTGTTAGTCCAAACTCAGGATGTCTGCAGGGTGGTGTTCTCTCTGTCTCCACTAGAGGAAGATCCTTTTCTCTCCTGGCTTCTGGGAGCCCCAGGCATTCCTTGGCTTATAGATGTAGCATACCTCTGTCATCACGTGGCTTTCTTCCCTCTGTGTCTGTCTCTGGGCCTCTTCTCTTCATAAGCACACCACTCAGGTGGGATTAGTCCCACCCTACCCAGTATGTCTTCATGTTGATTTAATGATGTCATTCTGAAGACCCTAGTGCTAAACAGGGTCACATTCATAGGTATTGGGGCCAGGACTTCAACATAGCTTGTTAGGGGGGACATAAGTCAGCCCATAGCAGAGAGAAACCAACTTTCACACACTGTGTCATGTTCCTCCTGTAACTGGTCCATTTCTCAGATAAGGTCCAGGTCCAGATATCCTCCTCATAGATACAGGATGGAGGTAGGGCTGGCATCTGAGCTCAGGGCCAGCTGACCCAAAGCCCATGGTCTTCCTGTAGCTCTGTGGCCACTGAAGCCTGAGGAAAGGCAGGACCAGAACCCTCTAGCATCCATTTGGCCACCCTCCATTGTGTGGTCATATCCACATCTGGGAGGATTGGCAGGCAGGCAGAGGGGCAGGAGGCCAGGTGGATTGAACAGCCACACTCTACCCTGTTCCTGGGTGGGTCCCCAGGGCCACGGCAACCCTGTAATGCCTTCTTGGATGAGCAGTGGGTAAACTAAGTCCACCAAATTGCCACAAACACCCAGAGTCCTGTCTGCCCTGCTGCAGCCACCTGGACGCCCAGCTCTTGATAAGGGGTCTGGGTTTTCCGATGCTTCAATCACTGCACTCGGAAGAGGCCCAGTGCAATTAGAGGGACAGCTGTGCGGGCTCTGCTGTCTGTTTCACCCAGAGGCCGTTGCCGCCCAATACCAGGCCTACTGGCCCTAGGGTACCTCTCCCAGAGGACCATCCCCAGACACACATTGGGGGAGCTTAGTGATGACTTTATGTAAATCTAGAAAAGCTGCCTGGCAAGGCCATCTGCTCTGCAGCCATGGCTGACCGGCCAGCAGTCCACAGCAGTTGAGGCCAAGGGCTGGGGTGGTAAGATGCTGGGGGCAGGTCATGATGGGTCAGGCTCAGGTGGCAGAAACCACCACTGAGTATGAAGCCATCGAGGCCAGAGACACAGGCCACATCCTAAACAGAGGAGGACACAGCCCTGGGCCCACACTTGGCCAGCCTCCAGCTCTGCCTTGTTTCCACCTCACGCCGTAAAGATCTCTTCTTTCATGGCTGCCACTGTGGGCTTTTGCTCTGAAGAGTGAGAGGAGGAGGGGCGGCCGAGGAGCTTCAGGCCCCAGTGCAAGCAAACCTCAGAAAAATGAGGGGACAGGTGGCCAGGAGCAGGAGGGCCGGATCTGGGTCAGCTGGGCCTCAGGCCACCTCCAGACGGCAGAGGGGACAGTGGCCAAGGCCAGCCTGTCTGAGAGGAGGTCTTGTGGCAGAGACACCGCGCTCAGACTGTGGGCCAAGCCAGGGTACTGCTGAGTGTGGGGATGTCACCTGCATGAGTGCCTGAGACCCCCAGGTACCTCTCCCCGTCTCAGCTCTGACTCCCTCTGGCTGCAGTCCGCTGTGCAGAATCACTGCTTCCCAGAGAGTTGGGGGAACCCAAGTCCCCAGATGGGCACCCATTTAGCTACCTGGCTGGGCCAAGACTACCCCCCCACACACACACATCAATTACTCCTGGTGAACTGAGGACCCTTGAGGCCTGAGGAAGACAGAGCAAGGCGGCTCCAGTTTCCAAGTGGATGTTCAGTGTGGGGCAAGGTCCTAGAGCTTGGCCTGGGCTGACCTCCCTGGTCCAGGACCCTGCCCCCAGCCCCGTGCCTGGCTGCCTGCATTGCCCTCTTTCTGCTGCTGTGTGCCCACGAGGATCTATTTAAAGCAGCCTCTGTGGCTCCTGGGCCCTTGCAGCGAGGCACAGCCCACCCCCAGAACCTCCGCCCGCATGTAGTGCGCTCCCCGATCGCTCCCGGCTGTGGCTGCTATTTCTGCCCACGTCTTACAGGGCTGGTAGCAAGCAGGGAAGGCTGGTACTTTTTAAACATTGAGTTCTATTTCTGTAGTGATGATCTGAGCAGATTAAAGGCTGTACCAGAGTTTGCAGCTGAGCGAGCCTGCTGAGGAGGGGGCGCTAGTGCAACCTGTGGCAGGGGGTGTGGGGACTGAGGCCAGCAGGACGTTCCTCCCCTCCCCAGGGCTGGGGGCATGGATTGTGGCAGAAAGCTAGGATGTGTGTGTTGAGAACTGGACTTCAATGTGTCTGAGCAGAAGCAGCTCCTCCCTAAATCTGGAGGTGGTGATTAGAGGGGCCAGAGTCTTTGGAGACCCAGCACCAGCTCTCCCCATCTCCTGCAGCCCTGCTCTTTCAGGGACAAGATGAGTGCTGACTGTACCCCAGGCGCCTGCCCTGTCTTCCCTTCAAAGACAAGCTGATGGGCACTCCTGCTAACCAGAGTCCACACCTATGGTCCTCTTGGTTCAGGCATTAACCATTCTCTATTAAGGCAGGGCCTGAGACAAGTTAGGGTGTCCCTGAGGGCTGCAAACAGTTAAGTACTCTGCTGCTAACTGAAAGCTGGTAGTTTGAGTCCACCCAGAGGCACCTTGGAAGAAAGCCCTGGTGATCTACTTCCAAAAAATCAGCCAGTGAAAATCCTACAGAGCACAATTCTATTCTGACTCACATGAGGTCACCATGAGTGAAAATCAGCTCAATGGTGACTAGTTGGGCTTTTTATTGGTTTCCTAGTGGGAAATTAATAATGGTGGTTCAGCGGTAGATGCTCACCTTCCATGCAGGAGGTCACCAGGCCTTTCTTCCTAGTCCATCTTAGTCTGGAAGCTCCACTGAAACTTGTTCAGCATGTTAGTAACACTGACAGTTGGGTGGTGGCGATGTTCGAGGTGCATTGGTGGGGACTGAACCTGGATCTCCAGCATGGAAAGTGAGAATTCCACCACCACTTGGCCTTCTCTCAGAATACTCAGGTCATCTGTCCCCACCGGCATGTACATGCTGGTCTGCCAGCACTCATGGCTTGAGGTTCTTTGGAACCCTACTGCGTCGCCTGCTAGAAGTGGATTCCTCAGCATGAGGGATGCTGGGTGGGATCCCATGTCAGTAAATCAGGTCCTCTGCAATCTGTGTGCACAGGCAGAGGCACTGGAGCAGGGCTGGAAAACCCCTTATCTAGAGGAAATGTCAGTCCTGGGGGAAATGGATCATTGTTGCCTCTAGCACGGTAAGGGTCTGGTGTAATTAACTTGTATGAAGAAGCTGGCTGGTTCCCTCTAGGGATGGTATCCTGTTAAGAGCTCAGTAGCTAGATCAGGTTCATGCCAAATTTATCCCTCTTGTACAAGCACTAAAGAGCCCTGATGTTGTAGTGCCTAAGGCATTTGACTGCTAATCAGAAAGTTGGTGGTTCAAACCCACCAGCCACTCCATAGAAGGAAGACTGGGCAATCTACTTTTGTAAAGATTTCCTGCCTTGGAAACCCAAAGGGGTTTGCTATGAGTCTAATTCAACTTGATGGCAGTGAGTTTGGTTTTTTGTTTTGTTTTGTTTTGGTACAAGCACTGAGTGGCCAAAGACAGAGGCAGACCAGTCTCCAGTGGAAGGGTCGTCTGTCCATCTGGTTACTTGTTGCCCTCTCTGCAGTGGCCCTCTTTAATGGGTGGGCATTGATAAGAGACAAAGACACACATTTGATTTCTCCTCTAACTCTCATCTACATACCTCTTCCCCACCTTAGGCTTCCTTGATTCTAATCTTTACCATTCACCTCTGGGTCCCTGACCAACTGGTCAAGCCACTTGCTACAGTCCGGGAGTCTCTGCTGCTTGCCTATGAAGTTGAAAATCAAATATACCGCTTAGATTTCTAGTCCTGAGAGAACTCCCATCACCACTGGTTGTAGTGTCCTAGTGCTGCTGTAGCAGAAACACCACAGGTAGGTGGCTTTAAAGAACAGAAATTTATTTTCTCATAGTTCAGGAGACTAGAAGTCTGAATTCAGGGCACCAGCTCTAGGGGAAGGCTCTGTCTCTGTCAGCCCTTGGGGAAGATGGTTGTGCCTTTAAGCTGTCGACCTGACCTTCCTCACTTTCCTGACAACCTTCATATGGCATCTGCCTCCCCCACATCCATTTGTGCTTACTTGTCTCTGTGTCTATTCTTTATATAACTCAGAGGTAATTAGGTTTAGGACACACCCTACACCCTGATATGGCCTTATTAACATAACAAAGAATTGGGATTATATTCTTTGGGATTATATTCACAGGTATATGGGTGTTTTAGGCTGGGTTCTCTAGAGAAACAAAACCAGTGAAGTTTATATATGTGATGGCGGTAAGTTAATATATGTATATGTGTGTGTGTGCGCGCGCATGTGTGTCAGATATGTGTGTGTGTGTGTCAGACATCAGGCTGGAGGATTCTGACTCATGTAGTTGCAGGGGTTGATGAACCCAAGATCAGCAGGTTAGGTGGCCTGCTGGCTTCAGGTCCAAAGAATCAGAAGTCAGATGATGACGAGCCAGATGCAAGATCCAAATCTAGCAAAAAGCCAGAGAGTCATGCCAGCATGTCCATATATATTGGGAGCAGGCTACATCCCTGAGGAAATGCCCTTTCAAATGAGTAGCTGATCAGAGTTGATCTCACCTTGAAGGTGATTATATTATATCAGATCTCATCATGGGAGATGACTACGTGATAATTGCTAAACCACTGAGAATCATGGCCCAGCCAAGCTGACACACAACATATACTTTGGAGGGATATAATTCAATCCATAACACCACTATTCTTTAAGTTTCGCTTGCATGTGGCTGTGTTGTGGCAGCAACCCATCATCACCTCCAATCAGAATATTAAGCAGACACACCGACGAAACAAGCATTTTCTCCACTGCCTCTGTGAACCCACAGGTTTGAGCAGAGGGAGAGGTGGTGATGCAATGAGAATAATGACACAGGCATATGGGCCACTGTTTATGTAATTTCTTGATCCTCCACACTCGCTTAGTCCTGATCCCACATGAACCATTTCCATGGCTTGCTGGATGGCTGCTATATCCACCCAACTATGACTTGGTGAATCTGAAAATACTCCACTCATGATAGGCAGCTCTGATTGGATAGTCATTGATGTCTCATGGCCACACACTTTGTCTCTGCAAGGGCCCTGTAGCATTCCAGGAGCTGGTTTGCATATAGTGCAGGCAGCATGGCCTCATCCAGAATCCTATGGGAATTTCCATGAGACTCTTCAGTTGAGGCTAGCTGGAGATTACATACAGCTTGGACATTCACCACATGAACTTCCAGCATCAGTGCATCTGCCAAGTCATACGGCCCAAGTGGCAGGACTGCTTGAACTGCCACCTGGACCTACTGCAGAGCTCTCTCTTACTCTGGGCAGCTCTCTCCACTCTGGCAGCTTTCTGAGTCACCTGATAAATAGAACAAAGCAGCATTCTCAAGTGTGGTATTTGTTGCCTCCAAAACTCAGACACCCACCAAGGACTCTGCCATGTGCAATAATTTGCTCTTCATCTAAGGGGAAATGTCTTAGCAGTACCCAGACCATTAGACCCCTAAGAACTTCCTTGATACGGCAGGTGTCTTACTAGGACATACAGAGTACTTGCCACTTTCTGTTCACTGGGTTCAATTAGCATGATGTCATCGATGTAATGGATCAGTCTGATGTTCTTCAGAGGTCCAGATGTTCAAGATACCAGTGGATTATATCATAACAGTGTACAAGAAGGTTAACATAGCCTAAAGCAAGAGTGTGGATATGTACTGCTATATGTCCCATGTAAATGCAAACATATTCATCTTTCTAATGGAGATTGAAAATAACACATTTTGCCAGCAATCTGCATGCCAAGGGGCAGAGGCTATATATTAGTTGTTTTAGTAGAGATACTACATCCGGCAGAGTGGCAATTGCAATTACTATGTAGTTAAGTTTATTGTAGACCAGTGCCATCCACCTGGTTGGTTTAGAAGCTATGCAGGTGAACTGAATGGAATGTTATGGGGATCACCACTCCTGCACACTCGAAATCTTTAAGGGTGTCATTAATGTCTGTAATTCTACCCATGATGAGGCATAATTTCTGATTTACTATCTTTGCCAGAAGTAAGGCTGTTTAAGAGATGTTGACCTGGCCTTTTTTACCACAGTGCCTCTTATTCCACAGGCCAGGAGAACAATCAGAGGATTCTGGAGGTTGATAAGTAAATCTATCCCATTATAAACTTGGGAACCAGGAAATGACCACAGGGTGGTCCTACAAACCCATTAGATTGACTATGAGATGGACGTGGACCAGAACTCCTTTTTCACTTGACCTCCATCAGCCACCATGCCAATTGGGGGCCACAGCAACATTTTGAGTCCTTTGGAATTACTGCCGACTCAGACTCTGTCTCCAAAAGTCCTGGAAAATTGTGGGTGTTCTCCTTTCTTGGGGGTGTTGTCAGTCTGATTAAGGGCATTAGTGAAAGGTTTGAGGGGATATTTATTGTGTATATATTGTGGTGTTATAGAATCTTTCTACAAAGAGACCAAGCTTCCTCTTCAACCAAAGGCTCTGGCTTTGAGAATGCTCAAATTTGGAAACAAGGCAAGAAATCATAATTTTCTCTTGTGGCTGTTGACTTAGCCTTCTGTTTGCCAACACTCTGTTGTTTCTGATTACACAAGTCAGGCGATACCCCAGTGTTCTGTTTATCTATCCCACCCCAAGGACACCCTGGTCTACCAGCCAGCACCACAGATTCCTAGGGGTCAAAACATCCTGTTTTCCTTTCTGGACCTTCCTTCCATGACCATGACTACACCCACCTTGCCTCTGATTGTTCTGCGCAGCCTTATAGCTCTCCTATTTCAGAGCCTATAGCTGCACTTCCTCCTGTTATCATGCATGGGTCTATATGGCTGGCCACCCTTGAGTGTCTCAGCATTGCTGGCACTCTCTCACTAGCATTTTTTTTTTTTCAGTTGCTTTAGTTACCTGTTGTTGTTGTTGTTAAGTGCCATCGAGTCAGACCTGACTCATAGCGACCCCTTCTTGGGTTTCCGAGACAGTATCATTACGGAAGTAGATTGCCCCATCTTCCTTCCGAGGAGTGGCTGGTGGGTTTGAACCGCCAGCCTTCTGGTTAGCAGGCAAGTGCCTTAGCCACTATGCTACCAGAGCTCCCTTTAGTTACCTAGTGCTGTAATAATGAAAAATATCACAAGCGGGTGGTTTCAAAGAACAGAAAATTATTTTCTCACAGTTCAGGAGGCTGAAAGTCTGAACACGGTGTCAGCTGTCTATAGGCTCTTCTTCGTCTCTTTTAGCTTCTGGTAGCTGCTGCAATCTTTGGCATTCTTAGACTTGTATATGCGTCTGTCTTTGTTGATGTAGCTGTCTTTGTGGTCTGTCTCTTTCCTGTGTGTCTCTCTGTCTATTCTGCTCTTCTTATAAGGCACTACCCAGAAGAGATGGGTTTCAGACCTACCCTACTCTGGTATGACCCATTAACACACACACCACAGGAAAACTCCAATTTCCAAACAGGGTCACATTTACGGGTATAAGGGGCAGGAGGACTTCAACATAACTTTTTTGGGAGGACACAATCCAATCCATAACAGCATATCTCCAAGGCCCTCCTGTGGAACCTCTATCAGGTGGTGGTGCCAATAGCAACAGGTCCACCTCCCTGAGCCTCTGACCCCCTTCCTCATACTCTCCCAGAATTCCAGCATCTCCATCATCATGCACAAGTTTCAAAGGGCCATATTAAGTATATTAGGGTCCACCTTGCTGGGGTGTTAAATCTTACTCCTAGTTGAGTGCTCCCATATGAATAAACTCTCCCCTATTCCTGGTTAGGAGCTCTGGTGATATAGTGCCTAAGGCACTTGACTGCTAACCAGAAGGCTGGCAGTTCAAACCCACCAACCACTCCTCAGAAGGAAGACTGGGCAATCTACTTGCATAGAGATACCAGCTCAGAAACCCAAGGAGGGGTCGCTATGAGTAGGAATCGACTCAACGGCAGTAAGTTTGGGTTTTTGGCTTATTCCTGGGTGGCACAGATGGCTAAATGCTTGGCTACGAACCAAAGGTTGGCAGTTTGAATCTACCCAGAGGCACCTCAGAAGAAAGACCTGGTGATCTGCTCCTGGAAGATCACAGTCATTGAAAACCCTGTGGAGCATTGTTCTGCTCTGAATATGTGGTATCGCTGTGAGTTGGAGTCAGCAGCAGCTGAATCCAGCCCTATATTCTACGACTTTTCCCTATCCAACATCCTCCAGACCCACTCCTGCATGTGGCCCAGGTTCCTGCCAATACACGTTAGCCACTAACTGCAATTCTTTGGGTGAGTAAGCATTTTCTTCCTGTAGCAGGTGTTCACTCTCCCTGCTCAGGCCATAAGGAGACTCAACTCCAGTTATTGGGCTGGATGCAATGAGAGAAGGCAGGGGAAGGTTCCGAGGAGGATAAGCATCATCTTGCAAGGTATCTACTTCAGATGAGGCGTCTTCAGGGACTCCAGAGAAGGGAAGTCTTCTCTCCCTGAACAAGGGGAGGAGACTATGGAGATTAAAAACTCTTAGGTGAATGCACTCATAGCATCTACAGGTTTAACACCATCCTTATCAAGGCCCTGATCCTACCATAGGAGGCCTGTCGAGGATGCACCTTCAGCCATCTTTGTGGTCTCTCACCTTATAATTAGATCTTGGGCCTACAGTAGAGCTTAAATTCTAAAGCACTTGAGTTTGTGGAAGGCTGTGGTCTGCAGTGGGAGCCCTAACTCCATTTTGAGGCTTGACATAAATTTCAGATGCCATTTGGGTTGTTTCTGACCAGCATTGTGGCTATGCACAGACAAGTTCCAGGACAAACCTGGGAGGGGCAGTTTGCCTTCAGGAAGAGTGTGGTTGAAAGTAGATTATGCTCACACAAAGAACTAGAGAAATTGCCTAAACCAAACCAAACTCACTGCCGTTGAGTCAACTGCAACCAGCGACCCCTCCTTGGGTTTCCGAGGCAGTATCACTACAGAAGTAGATTGCCCAGTCTTCCTTCCGAGGAATGGCTGGTGGGTTTGAACCACCAGCCTTCTGGTTAGCAGTCAAATGCCTTAGGCACTACGCCACCAGAGCTCCTAGAGAAATTGCCTAGTATGTCCTTTTCTAATTTAAATTAAGGTTGGGGTCTTGGTATTGTTTAGTAGCCACCTTGTGGCTATGACTCAGGCTGCACGGTCATGGGTCACAGCCTATCTGGACCATCACCTAGCCAGGTAGTCAAGGCCCAGAACTACTCCATAACCCTTTTCCATCTTCAATTACCAATCATGGTCTTCTCCCCACTTCTGTGGTCCCGCCTGCAATGGTAATGAATCAATCTGCCACCAATCATGATTTTGTGATGATTCCCTTTGTTTTCCATCACGTATAATTAGTCCCATGGCCGTGACTCAGCAGAGTCCATTTAGTTACATATAATGCTGTGTACATGCTGATGGTTGCCCTCATCCTGGATGATTGTCTTTGTTTTGTCTTTGTGCAGTCCAAGGCTTAATAAAAAGTGTCTCTATTGTACTTGTTTGAATCTGGGATCTCTTTTCTCCTATTACAGGCCTGATCTTCAGCATGGTCTGTCCTCTGGCTGCAAGAGATGAAAGTCTCCTTAAATGTCATCCTGGGGGACTTTGTGACTTTCATGGCATGCCCACAGCTCACTGTTGTTCTGAGCCTCAGCAATTGTGATGACTCCACATGCCAGGGTTGTCACCACCCTCATGGCACCGGCCCAGGGCATCATTGCCATTGTACTAGTGAGTGAGCCAATTCCAGAATCCCATCACAAAAGTTTGTTCTTTAAGGTTACTTCCAGGGCCAGCTGTCTTCGTTTGGGTGACCCCAAAGCAGAGACTCACACAAGGACTTCAGAGCATGTAGCTAATTTAGGAAGTGATCCCAGGAGGTAGGAATGAGGGATGGGGAGAGATGGCAAGGAGGAGAAACGAATAAAGTCAGCATTGTTGAGCTGATTACTTTTTCTTTTTTTAATTGTGATTTGGGTAAAAGTTTACAGAAACCAAAAAAAAAACAAACTCACCGCCATAGAGTCGATCCCAACTCATAGTGGCCCCTCCTTGGGCTTCTGAGGTGGTATCTCTACGGAAATAGATTGCCCAGTCTTCCTTTCAAGAAGTGGCTGGTGGGTTTGAACTGCCAGCCTTCTGGTTAGCAGCCAAATGCCTTAGGCACTATGCCACCAGAGCTCCTGAAAGTTTACAGAGCAAATTCATTTTCCATACAGCAGTTCACACACATTTTGTCTCATGGCATTGCCTGCAATTACCCACAATGTAACAGCTCTCTTCCTACTTCCTTCCCATAATTACCACTTCCCTGTGTCCTTCCCTCCCATGCACTCCTGCACCCCACAGCTGCTCCCTGTGCAGACACTGCCCTTCTGTTCTCCCATGATTGATCTCTCCAAGGAGTGTATCTACCTGAGGTAAATGTTCAGCCCATCTGCCTGTCTTTTGTTTGGCTGAAAGCCACAGGAGTGAGTTCAATTCCAGACCTGAAGGACAACTAGGGGCCATAGTCTCAGGGGATGCACCAGGCTCTATCAGATTTTTTTTTTTTTTTTTTTTTCTATGACTTTGAGTTTTGTTCCATGTTGTTCTCTCACTCTATCCAGGATCTCCTACACAGATCCCCCTTGAGCTGGTCACTTTTGTGGAAAACTGTGCCTCTATCCCCTGGAGATCCATGAGGAGGATCCATGTAGAATGTATGTCAGAATTGTCCTTCTAAGGATGGATGCTGGCATGTATTAGCCAATTCTCAACCCTTGTTGGTTGAGAACTGCCCCCAGGGGTGTTAAATCCCCCACACTTTCAGGCTGCCCTGCCCCAGGGATGAACAAGTTCCTTGGAGGCAGAACAAAATAGAGACAAGGTGGACATCTGAGATAGGACAATGCTAGTGTGCACTGGGATTGTCTACCACATTTGCTCTGAAGTTAGAGGTGAGCTGAGGGAATATGGCACAGGGAACCACTAGCATCTGCTACTAGGAGGTAGGGTTTTCCAGTAGAATAAGCGTAAATTTTTTTGGGAAAAAAAGAAATGGACTTTTTTGCTTTTGCCTTTCATAGTACTCAACTTTGACCTTTCCTTAGTTGACAAGTCACATAATACAGTGGCTAGAAGTTTGGGCTTTGGAATGAGATTGCTTGGTTTGAGTCTCACCTTTACCATTCACTGCCTGTAGAACTTTGGACAAGTTATGTACCCTCTCTGGGCCTCAACACCTCAACATCCTCATCCAGCAAATGAGGGTAATTTTGGTGCCTTCTTCATAGGGCTGTTGTGTGCATTAACTAGTATAATAATCAGTAGTATTCATTCAATAAATGTTATTTTATTTTATTTTTTTTCATTAGTTGGCCCAAGGCATTCATCTACTTTGGTTGGGAGTCAATTAGACTTGTTAGAGAAGAAATGCAAAAGGAAGAACATGGCTGGTAATTAGTTTTGAATATTCAAACAGGATGTGTAGCAAGATAATAGCCATGCAATTCAGGCTATTTAAAATTTTCTAAATTCTTTCAGCTTCCATGTAACATACCAAAGATAATTCTAAGAGACTCAGATCAAAGATTTACTTCTTCTTCTTCTTCTTCTTCTTTTTTTTTTTTTTCCTTTTGTGATTTGGGTGAAAGTTTACAGAGCAAATTCACTTTCCATACAGCAGCTCACATACACTTTGTCTCATGACATTGACTACAATTTACCACAGTGCAACAGCTTCCCTCCCACTTCCTCCCCATAGTTACCTCCTCCCTGTGTCCTTCCCTCCAAGCACTCCTGCCCCCTGAGCTGTCTCCCTGTGCATACGCAGCCCTTCTATTCTTCCATGATCGTTCTCTCCAAGGAGTGTGTCTACCTAATGTAAATGTTCACCTCATATGCCTGTCTTTTCTTAGGAAGTCACAGGAGTGAGT
This sequence comes from Orycteropus afer afer, assembly GCF_000298275.1. Lineage (NCBI taxonomy): Eukaryota > Metazoa > Chordata > Mammalia > Tubulidentata > Orycteropodidae > Orycteropus > Orycteropus afer. The sequence continues at coordinate 5,265,966 of NW_006921723.1, forward strand.
TCAATTCCAGACCTGAAGGGCAGCTTGGGGCCATAGTCTCAGTGGTTCCATCAGCCTTTATCAGACCAGCAAACCTGGTCCTTCTTTTTTTTTTTAGATGACTTTGAGTTTTGTTCCACATTGTTCTCCCACTCTATCCAGGATCTTCTACATAGATTCCCTTCCGAGTGGTTGACAGTGGTAGCCAGGCACCATCTAGTTCTTCTGGTCTCAGTTGGATAGGCTGAGAATCACATGGTGTTCCAGTTGCTTGGACTAATTGTTTCCATGCATCTTTGGTTTTCTTCATTCTTCTTTGCTCTGGACGAAGAGAGACCCATTGTTGCATTTAGATGACTGCTTGCAAGCTTTTAAGCTTTTCCAGTCACTACTTACCAAAGTAGGATGTGGAACAATGTTTTGTGTAGTATGTTATGCCAATTGAGCTTTGTGTCCTGCAACTATGGTCCCAAGCCCACAGATCCAACTACTCACTCCCTCTGGGTAGCTGGCTGTGGCCAAGAAGTGACTAAAACCTTGTCCCTTGTCAGCTCTACTATATACCTGGGAATTCTTACAGATCACACCAATATACTTGTAGAGACATTGTTTGCCAACCCTATACATGGTCTTGGGCACACTCCCCCCTGTATAGACATACCTAATCATTCAGCCTGTCCATCCATCTATCAACCTGTATACCCATGTTTGCCTTCACTGACAATGCAGTACTGTATGTGCAAAAGGGTTCATCTTTTGTTGTCTGAACCTCCCATGTACCTCTCTATGTCTTCCTTTTCCTCAATGCCACCATGTTCATCACTCACGTTTGGTACATTGCCCTTCTCTTCACCTGCATCAGTACTTATCTCCACCTGTCTAACAGTGTTCCCTCCCCTCTCCTCCCACATCTCCTCCCACAACAAAGAAAATTTCCTTCCATAGATAAACCTTTCTTTGACTTTTTACAATAATGGACTAATACAATATTTGTCATTTTGTGACTGATTTATTTCACTCAGCATAATGTCCTCCAAGTTCATCCACATTATGCAGTGTTTTGCAGATTCTGGGTTGTTCTTTAGGGTTGCATAGTATTCCATTGTGTGTATGTGCCATAGTTTGGTTATCCATTCCTCAGTTGATGGACACCTAGGTTGTTTCCATCTTTTGGGTATTGTAAATAGTGCTGCAATGCACATGGGGGTGCATATGTCTGTTCTGGTCATGGCTCTCACTTCTTTAGGATATATACCTAGTAATGGAATGGCTGGGTCAAATGGTATTTCTAATTCTAACTTTTTAAGGAATTGCCATACTGCTTTCCACAGTGGTTGTATCATTTTACAGTCCCACCAGCAGTGTATGAGAGTCCCAATCTCTCCACAACCTCGCCAGCATTTGTTATTTTCTGTCTTGTTGAACTTTGCTACTAGTGCTGGGGCAAGATGGTATCTCATTATTGTTTTTATTTGCATCTCTCTAATAGCTAATGATTGTGAGCATTTCTTCATATGTTTGTTGGCCGCTTGAATATCCTCTTTGGTGAAGTGTCTATTCATGTCTTCTGCCCATTTTTTAATTGGATTGTTTGTCTTTTTGTTACTGAGGTGTTGGAGTTTTCTATAAATTCTAGAGGTAAGTCCCTTGTCAGATATGCCATTGCCAAATATTTTTTCCCAATCTGTAGGTTCTCTTTTGACTCTTTTGGAGAAGTCTTTGGACGCACATAAGAATTAGATTTTTAGCAGGTCCCAATCGTCTAGTTTCTCTTCTGCTGTTTGTGCATTTTGGGTTATGCTTGATAGTCTATTTATGCCATATATTAGGGCCTCTAAATTTGCCCCTATTTTTTCCCTGAGGAACTTTATAGTTTTAGGTTTCACATTTAAGTCTTTGATCCATCTGGAGTTCGTTTTTGTATATGGTGTGAGGTACAGATCTTGTTTCATTTTTCTGCAAATGGATATCCAGTTTTGCCAGCACCATTTGTTAAACAGACAATCTCTTTGCTGCATATCTTGCAAGCAGTGTACCTTTTCTGCCTTTTGTTACAGAATATCTCTTCAAGGGTGTTTAGAGAGCCAAGAGCACGGGATGCTCTCCCTCCAGACCAAAGGACAATATTGCTTTCTGCCCTTGAAAAAGATTGCTGTTGTTTTGGTTAGGTGCCTTCCAGTTGGTTCTGACTCATAGCAACCCTATGTACAACAGAATGAAACACTGCCTGGTCCCATGCCAGCCTCACGATCATTACTATGTTTGAGCCTGGTGTTGCAGCCACTGTGTCACTCCATCTCATTGAGGGTCTTCCTCTTTTTCTATGATCCTTTACCTTACCAAGCATGATGTCCTTCTGCAAGAACTGGTCCCTCCTGATAACATGGCCAAAGTACATGAGATGAAGTCTCACCATCCTTACTTCTAAGGAGCATTCTGGCTGTACTTCTTTCAAGACAGATTTGTTCTTCTGGCAGTCTATAGTATATTCGATATTCTTTGTCAATACCACAATTCAAAGGCATCAATTCTTCTTTGATCTTCCTTATTTATTGTCCAGCTTTTGTATGCATATGAGGTGACTGAAAATAATCATGGCCTGGGTCAGGTGCACCTCAGTCCTCAAAGTGACATCTTGCTTTTTAACACTTCAGTCTTTTCGCTGTTTATCATGATGTTTCTTATTGGTCTGGTTGTGAGGATTTGTGTTTTCCTTATGTTGAGATGTAATCCATAGTAAAGGTGTGGTGCTGACAAAACTGGATATCCATTTGCAGAAAAATGAAATAAGATCTATACCTCACACCATACACAAAAACTAACTCCAGATGGATCAAAGACTTAAATTTGAAACCCAAAACTATAAAGTTCCTCAAGGAAAAAATAGGGCAAATTTAGGGTCCCTGATATACAATATAGACTACCAAGCATAACCCAAAATCCACAAACAGTAGAAGATAAACTAGATAAATGGGAGTTTTAAAAAAATTAAATTTTTATGTGCTTCAAAAGACATTTTTTTGGCCTCTGATCCAGGAGTCGTATGTCTTCTGCCAACATCCATGAAACTGAACATGCTAATGTGTTTGCCTATGAGTAGGGGAAATCTCAGACCCTTCACAATCCCTGACAACTCCTTAGGCACAATGGTGCAAGCAGAGTGGCCAAGTCAGGCCTCACCTAGCAAGGCTCAGACCCAAAGTGGGTGTTCAGGATCTGAAGACCCCCTTCACTCCGTGGCCTTGACTTTATAGAACTTCCTCCATGCCATGCGCAGATGCCATCTTTGTGGGGGCAGGTGAGAGTGTAGAAGCAACAGAGATTGAGCAACTCTATCAAGAGAATGAACAATCCAAAGAGCCTGTCTGAATTACTGGGTCAGAGCAAAGGTTTAATTATTTTGTTCCTGCTGTGTAGTGGCTGGGGCTCATGAAGACCAGGTAAGATATAGGAAACAAGTGAAGCAGACACCTTCTCTTCTCTTCCCATGGTTGTGTGATATCTGATGACTCACCCCACGATAGTCATCATGGGAGGGGTTGAGGACCACCCCAGATGGAGGTAGTGTCCAGTTACGCAGTGTGGCTCATTCTGGCCTGGGACCCCTGCTGAAGTCTGCCAGAGCAGGGTAGGGGCTCCCCTGGAGCCAATTCTCTGCCATAAGACCTGCTGGGGGATTCTGAGACAGGCCTGGGACCCAATGGCATCAGTTTTCCCTTCGGCTGAGAGAGGCTCCAACAGAAAAGAACAACATAAGAATGACAGAAACAGTTGTGTCCCCTTCCTGAGCATTTAAACATGTCCACACTCTGCCTCCCACACTGCTCTCATGTAATCCTCCCACCAACTTTTTGAAGGATGTGAACAGCCACTGCTTCTCATGAAGAACCTGAAGCTCAACAAGTTGAGGTCTTGTGTTGGAAAGGTCTCCAGTCCAACTGGCTCAGATGCTGGGCTCTGGTCCTCACCCAAATCACTGTAGAGCTTCTCGAATGTCTCCCAGGCCAGGGCAGAAGCTAGGTCTGTAGGAACATCCACCTCGCAAGGCCCTGTGCTTGCCACTCTGTTTCAAACATTCTGGTGGACCCTCCCTCTGGTCCCTTGCAGGGGCCTATGCCCCTGAGGATGGTCTATTTCTGGATGGGTCCAAGGGTATAAGCTTTGTGCAGCCAGCTGGGCAGTGGAGGGGGAGGATGGCCATGAACTTCAGTCCTTGACCTGGGATGCCTACAGGCCCCTTTTCTTGGTTACCAAGGACTCAGTTGCAGATCCTAGAGACAGTCCCCTCTGGGATGGTTGGGCAAAGCTGGGGGCTTCTTGTCTGGTCCCCAGGATGACTGTGAAGGCTCAGTGCTCAGGGGTCCTGGTGGCATGTGATGAGGAGGTGGACTGGTGACTGCAGTGGTATACAAGGTGGCTGCTGCAGACTCTAGATTAGAGTCTCAGAGCCACAGTGCCTCGTCCAAGAGGTAGGCACGAACGGCCATTGTTTGTCAAGGACATGAAATGAGAACCTTCCTGAAAGCAGCTTCTCAATCCCAGCCACCCTTCAAGGGGAAGGTTGTCAGATTGAGTGTGGAAGAGTGCTGCCTTTGTCTGTCCCTTTCAATAGTGGCAATAAGGCCCCTGTCCACAGAAGATTCCTGACCCTTGATGACAAGTTCCTGGGGCTCTGTCCTTGCATGGGGAAGCTGGGATGCTTTCCAGAGAGAGGACCTGGGCACAGCCAGGCCACCAGTTCTGTGGGCCTATAGCCTCCCACTGGGCAGAGCCCTGCTCCTCCATCTGCTGGTTCACTGGGGCCAGCACCACTCAGGTAAGGGACTGACCTCCTTCTGTCCTGCAGTTGTTCCCACCTAACCTGAGTGAAAGTGAGTAGGAGTGTGAATGTGTGTGCATGTATGCACATATATGGCTTCTGTGAATGTATTGCCTGTATGCACGTGTGTATGTTTGCATGCACAAGGATATAGTACATGCCCATGTGTTTGTATGTGTGTGACCACATATGTGTAGGTCAGTGTGTACGGTGTGCATGCATATGCATGTGTATGCTTGCATGTGTATTAATGTCTCATGTGCATGCACATGTGGGTGTCCATGGCTGTGCATGCATATGCATGTGTATGCTTGCATGTGTATTAATGTCTCATGTGCATGCACATGTGGGTGTCCATGGCTGTGCATGCATATGCATGTGTGTTGTATGTTTACCACACACATGTGTGCATGTGTGTGTGTGCATGTTGGGGATTAGGATGCCACTCACTGGGGACTCAGCAGGCCCTTTGGCCCCATCAGCTCTCTCTAGGCCCAGAGAAATAGATGGCTGAGGGGAGAGTTGCTAGTGTGGGAGGGAGTCCCCAGGCTGGTCCCCTGGGGATAAATGGGGAGCATTAGGAGGACAATGGGGATCAGGGCACCCAGGGAGGTGTACTCTGAACATGCATTTTATGCTGTTGTTCAGTGCCGTCGAGTGGTCTCTGACTCATAGCGACCTTATGTACAGAACGAAACAGAACAGAATGAAACACAGTCCAGTTCTGTGCCAGCTCACGAATCTTGCTATACCTACGCCCATCATTGCAGCCAGTGTGTCAACCCATCTTGTTGAAGCCTTCCTCCTTTTTTTGACCTCCACTTTACCAAGCATGATATCCTTCTCCAGGGAATGGTGCCTTCTGACAACATGACCAAACCAGGTAAGACAAAGTTTGGCCATTCTTGCTTCCAGGGAGCATTGCAGCTGCACTTCTTCCAGGATGGATTTGTTAGTTCTTTTAGCAGTCCATGGTACTGTCAGCATTCTTTGCCAACACTGCAACTTGAAAGCATCTTCTTCAGTTTTCCTTATTCATTGTCCAGCTCTCACATGCATATAAGGCAATTGAAAATACCATGGCTTGTGTCAAGCGCGCCTTAATCTTCAAGGAGGTAACTTTGCTCTTCAGCACTTGAAAGAGGTCTTTTGCAGCAGATTTGCCCAATACAATACATTGTCTGATGTCTTGACTGCTGCTTCTATTGGTGTTGATTGTAGAACCAAGTAATATGAAGTCTTTGATCACTTCAATCTTTTCTCCATTTATCATGATGCTGCTTATTGGACCAGTTGAGAGGATTTCTGTTTTCTTTATATTGAGGTATAATCCATACTGCAAACTGTAGTCTTCAATCTTCATTAGTAAATGCTTCAAGTCATCCTCACTTTCGGCAAGCAGAGCTGTGTCATCTGTGTATCTCAGGTTGTTAATGAGCCTTCCTCCAATCCTGTAGCCACATTCTTCTTCATATAGTCCAGCTTCTTGGATTATTTGCTCAGCATACAGATTGAATAAGAGCTCTGGTAGCATAGTGGCTAAGACACTTGCCTGCTAACCAGACGGCTGGCGGTTCAAACCCACCAGCCACTCCTCGGAAGGAAGGTTGGGCAATCCTACTTCCGTAGTGATACTGCCTCGGAAACCCAAGGAGGGGTCGCTATGAGTCAGGGCTGACTTGACGGCACATAACAACAACAACAATGAAAGGATAATCCAACCACAACATACTCCCTTCCTGATTTTAAACCATGCAGTGTCCCCTTGTTCTATTTGAACGACTGCCTCTTAGTCTATGTACAGGTTCCTCATGAGCACAATTAAGTGTTCTGGAATTCCCATTTTTCTCAAAGTTATCCATAATTTGTTATGATCCACACAATTAAATGCTTTTGCATAGTCAATAAAACATGAGTAAACATCTTTATGTATTCTTTGCTTTCAGCCAAGATCCATCTGACATCAGCAATAACCCTTGTTCCACGTCCCCTTCTGAATCCAGCTTGCATTTTTGGAAGTTCTCTGTCAATATACTGCTGCAGCTGTTTTTGAATTGTAGTTGAATAATAATAATGCATTTTATTTGTTGTTGTTGTTGTTTGCCGTTGAGTCGGCCCCGACTCATAGCGACCCCTCCTTGGGTTTCCGAGGCAGTATCTACGGAAGTAGGATTGCCCAATCTTCCTTCCGAGGAGTGGCTGGTGGGTTTGAACCGCCAGCCTTCTGGTGAGCAGTCAAGTGCCTGAGGCACTATGCTACCAGAGATCCTAATGCATTTTATAGGTGGGGTTAATTTAAATGGCAGGCAGGTGACACCAGGTCCTGCACCCTTCCCCTAACCTTCCCTCTGAAAGGCTACATGGCGGGTCATCCCAAGGAGGCCATGGCAGGTTTATCCATGCCTGTGCTGCCGGCACAGGACATCTCCACGTCTGACACCCCATGACAGACAGCGCCTGGTACACAGAGCTGTTTGCATTTGGAACTACTCAATCAAATGACTGGACATCTTCAGTGCTCTGAATGCATCTTGTTGGCTTGCTTTCTAGAAGGCAGGCCCAGCTGCACCTTTGGGGCTGGTCCACACATGGTTGCCAGGCCAATGACATTTGACTGTTTCCTGGTCTGGAAGCCTGACCTGTGGACCTTCTTCCCTTGAGAAGATAATAAGAGTGCCAGATCTCTCCCACTACCCTGCTCTGAGGGCCACCATACCAGGGAAAGAGAATGAGGAAGGCCTGGCCTCAGCTAGACAGTGGCAGGGGCCCTGGGGCAGCACCCTCAGACAAGTGTAGACTGGGCATGGCAGAGGGCAGGCCACCCAGTGCAGTGGGCCTGGGGTGCTGGTAAACCAGACCAGGACCTTATAGCTCCCCCATGCTATGTCTCTATTAACTGCAATCCTGCCTATTTCCCTGTAGCAAAAATTACTGGCATTCCACCTCACAGAGAGTTTAGCAGGCATTGGCATGGTGATATGGCTTCCTCCTGCCTCTCAGCTCCCATCAGCCCCTCATGGATTTGTATGTTATGCAAGTAGCCCAAGGGGATTTTAAAGCAGGAGCAGCATCTGGGAAGACCTCCTCTGTTGTCACTGAGCACTTTCCAAACACAGCCCCAAGGGGGCACGCTTCCTCCCATGGCCGTCCTAGTCCAGACTGGGCAGCATGGGCACCTACAGGCCTGGGCATGGCTTAGAGCTACTAGCCTTGGAGCCCTGCTGTTATGCTTCATCCCAGTCCTGCCCCTTGCCAATTATCTGACCCTGGACCAGGCACTGGTCTCTGACCCTCAAGTGTCCTCAAGCACAGAATGGGGCTCCAGAGGTAATATTCAGCAAGAGGAGTGCTCTGAGGAGATGTACAAGGGTGCTGGGGAGGGTGTGGACACTGGAGCTAGACTCCTGGGCTTAGATCTGGCTCCTCCTGCACCATGTGAGGGGCCTGGGCCTCACTGTCCTCATCTATGGGCTTCATGAATGGGTACAGGGAAGAGCCACAAGACAGCGCCCGGCACAGCAGTCCTTCTCACCGGCACTCGATGTCCTCCTGGCTTTGTGGGTGCTCCCAGTACCACCTGCCCCCAGCTCAGCCTCCTCTCAGCCCAACACAGCAATTCCACCTCCGGGTTGCCAAGCCTCTGCTTGATATGGCATCTCTTAGCACCTCCTGCAGCCCACATGTACTGAATGAGAACACATCACACATACAGACACACAAACACATGCACACACACATATACACATATACACATACAACTACAGATAGACACATATACATACAGACACACACATATAAACATGTACATGCACATAAAGACATGCAGACACTCCAATACACACAGACACATGCAGAACACATAGACGCACAGACAGACACACACAGAATAAGAACACTATGCATGCACACAGAGCTATGTATGCATAAACACACACACAAATACCCACAGACACACACAGAGATACACACGTGCACATGCACACACAGATAATCCAACAAACTGAAGGATTCCAAGCAGGAGATAGAAGCCACATAGCAATGTAAACATATTACATGTTAACATGTATTATTACTATTAAGAATTAATAGCATTAATACACCAACTAACATTATTACTATTTAATTTTTTTAATTAAATAATTAATTAATTATTCTGTCATAAAAGTGACTTAAAAAAAAACAAACAAACCCACAGCCCATTGCCCAATTCCAGCTTATAGTGACCCTATAGGACAGAGTAGAACTGCCCACAGGGTTTCCAAGGCTGTAAATCTTTATGGAAGCAGACTGCCTCATCTTTCTTCCAAGGAGTGGCCGGTAGATTCAAACCACCTACCTTTTGGTTAGCAGCTGAATGCTTTAACCATTGAGCTACCAGAGCTCCTCTGGAATGACTATAGGAAGACGAAGATGCTAGTGGTGCCCTGGGCTGTGGGAGTGTGTCCCCGGAAGGACATACCTGGGTGGGCCCTCTGCAGGCTGGGGCTCAGGCCTGGATGGTAAAGGCTCAGGCGGCAGGATGATAGAGACATGGGCTGGGTTGCATGGACCAGAGTTGCTGCAGCCTCTGGACAAGCAGATGCAGCCTGCTGGGCACAGAGAGGAGCCTCGAGCCTCACATTCAGGTTGGAAGGTGATCACCAGGCCAGTCATAAAGGGTCCCTGGACCTGCTAATGGCTGGAGCCAGCAAGAGGAGCTGGTGCTTCTGCAGTGTCCTCCCAGCGCCCTCTACTGGGAAAGCTCAGCATTGCATACACTCCAGCATCTGGTCAGAGGCCGGGATGTGCTCAGCACCCCACAGCACACAGGATACTCTCACCACACAGTGCATAGGACGCTGGAGGTGTGTTCAGCACCCTACAGTACACAGGATGTCCCATTGTCAACAGTACTGAGCCTGAGCAACTCTTGTTTGGAGGAATTCCACCTATTAGTCAGATTAAATAATGAACAGAGTTGGCTCTGACTCATGGTAGCCTTATGTACAACAGAATGAAACACTGCCTGGTCCTGTGCCAGCCTCATGATCCCTGCTATACCTGAGCCCATCGTTGCAGCCACTGTGCCAATTCATCTCGTTGAGGGCTTTCCCCTTTTTCGCTGACCTTCCACTTTACAAGCATGATATCCTCCTCCAGGCAATGGTCCCTTCTGACAACATGACCAAAGTAGGTCAGACCACGTCTGGCCATTCTCGCTCCCAAGGAGCATTCTGGCTGCATTTCTTCCAGGACAGATTTGTTAATTCTTTTAGCAATGCATGGTACTTTTAGTATTCTTCACCAACACCACAATCACCACTCTTCTGGCAGTCTGTCGTACTGTGGTGGCTTGTGTGTTGCTGTGAGTCTGGAGGCTATGCCAGCAGTATTTAACATACCAGCAGGATCACCCATTGTGGACAGATTTCAGCAGAGCTTCCAGAGTAAGACAGACTTGGAAGAAGGAAGGGACCAACCACTTCTCAAAGAACTGGCCAGTGAAAAACCTTATGAATAGCAACGAAACACTGTCTGATGAACTTGGTACTGAGAGGTAATAACTCAGTAACTGGTACCTAACTCAACTCATTGCTGTCGAGTTGATTTTGACTCATAGCAACTCCTCCTTGGGTTTCCGAGGCGGTAGTATCACTACGGAAGTAGATTGCCCAACCTTCCTTCCAAGGAGTGGCTGGTGGGTTTGAACTGCCAGCCTTCTGGTTAGCAGTCAAATGCCTTAGGCACTACATCACCAGAGCTCCCAACTAGATGTACACAAATACATGTAGACACACATCCAGACACAGACACACGCCTATACTCTGACACACATAGGCAGACACGTACACATACAGACACATGCACACAGACACACACAATACACATAGACATATAGATACAGATATTTGGACACACACAGGCATTATAACAAACCAGATATACAGACATGTACACACACATGTATGTGCCCCCAGACACAGAGACACAGTTGGATGTACACAGAGGCACAGACACATCTCTCCCCCTCACCCTAGGCAGGACCTAGTTCAGCTGGGATTGAGAGACCCTTTCTGATGGTTCCCCAGCCGCTGCACTGCTCCCCCTTAGGATGAAGACCAGACTCCTCAAAGTGGCCCATTAGGCCCTGGGCTTTGCTCACAGAAGCTTCTACACCCTCACCCCTTGTACTCCCTCTCTGCCACCTTTCCCTTTTTCAGACTACCCTGCTCCCTGGGCCCACGGGACCTTTGCACAGCTGTTACTGGTGCCTGCCCTCCTCTTTCACATCCTCAGGCCTCTCAGCCAGCCTCTCTCTGGGGCCTTTCTGGACCTTACTGTCCTGGGCAGACCCCTGCCCTCTCCTTCCTGCACTCAGCAGAGCTGCCATTCAGGACAATGGTCTGTCTTCCCTGACTATCAACTCATTGCTGTGTCCCCAGCACCCTGTGCAATGCCTGGCATCATATACACAGATACATACATGCACACACAGATACTCCAACACATGCACATGCACATACTCTCCAACCACAACCAAACCAAACTCACTGCTGTCGAGTCGGATCCAACTCATAGCGACCCCTCCTTGGGTTTCCAAGGTGGTATCATTGCAGAAGTAGATTGCCCAACCTTCCTTCTGAGGAGTGGCTGGTGGGTTTGAACCACTAGCCTCCTGGTTAGCAGTCAAATGCCTTAGGCACTGCACCACCAGAGCTCCTATGCTCCAATACACATGCATAATTATGTACGTGCACATGCACACACAATCACACACACACATAACTGACCTCAGTGGCAATGGTGAAGGTCAGCCCACTGCACAGAGATGTTTGCTGGGTTACCTGGGCCAGAGCTGGTGTATCCACTGGATGCACCACCACAGCTGTGGGAAGGGACATGGGAGCAGATGATAAGCAGAGTCTGGAGTGTGTCCAGGGCTAGGAGGTGGAGGGGCCTGTGATAAACATTAGCTGCAGAAATGAGTGATTGAATGACTGCAGTGAATGTTTGTGACACAGACTCAGTTTCTTCAAACCCCATGATCTGTGACAAAGAAGGGAAACATCTGCTCCCCTGTCTCCTCCCACACACAGCTGAGTGTGCCAAAGGCCTGTCAGAAAGAAAGTGTTGGGCTCTTCCTCCTACCCTCGGGTCAGCCCACACCTGGGGAGATGACATGCCTGACCCCACCAACCGGCTCAGCGCGCCCTCTTCCTGTACGGTTTGCACCATGAGCTGGCCCAGTGTAGGTCCGCAAGCCTCAGTGAGGAAGGCAGCTCTGGAAAGCAGGTGTTGGGGTGTGTTATGGGAGGCCTCATCCCCACAGGCCTGTCTGCTGAATCACCCAGAGCATAAACACCGACTTGGTCCATCCTCTCAACTAAGCAGCTCCAAGCCCTCAGAAAGAAAATCAGAGGGTGAGCCAGTGCTGCCATCCGGAGCCACCCCACCCGGGGGGCTGGATGGGTCCTTCAGCCTCTGCCACAGCCAGGGCTGCGGCGTCAACACGGCACCTTTCCACCATTGGACTTGGTAAAGGCGGCTCCAGGACGTCGGTGTCTTCCAGGCCTGTCTGGGCTCCTGGGGAGGAGGCGCTGTCCATCCCTCTGCACTTTTCTGTGCTGTTGAAGTTTTACACTAAGTCTCTGTCACTTTTAGAAATCAGTTAAAAAAAACTTCCCCCACCTCCCACTTTGGAACTAACAGGTGTTAGTTACATGAGGTCTTTGTGGAAATTTTGGGAACTACAGAAACGCCCAGAGGAGAAAAGATCCACCCGGATCCGCCCCAGGACTCTACATCTGCCCCGCCAACGTGCCCTTCCAGGGATTACCTTCACACCCTGGCGGAGTCCTCCATACCAGTCATTACTAGGCGGTCTGCGCGTCTAAGAAGAAGCGATGTTCACATCGCTGGCAGGCGGATCCCGGATGCGGCCCTGGGACCGAGGGGGCGGAGCGGCGGGTTCGCCTTCCACAACCCCGCCCATGCGCCGGCGGGCTAAAGCGTGACAGAGGGTCAGTTTCTGGGGATGGGTACACCAGGTGCGATGACTGTAACCTGTTTTCCCCATCGACCCTTTAGGGTAGGTTCCTTTCACCTGAGGGTCACACTGGGGCTCGCTTTGGATGGAGGTGTGGCTTCCTCCCCCTCCCCAACGCTCTAGGGCCTGAGGTCCTACAAGCCTACCAGGTCCCAGCATTCATGAGGATCTCTTTACCTAATTCTATGCATTCATTTGTTCATTCTACTGCATTCCAGATGCCTGGGAAGACTTTGGGCATCATGGTTGAGAGAGCCCCACTCTCAGCTGACACATGGGCGGAGTGGTTGGTTGGTGAAGGTGGAAACAGATATCCTGCTCACAGGGACTCTGACACCAGTGGGCTGGGACCCTGCCCATCTGTCCTCCCCGGGGGCCCTACTGGTGCAGGCTGTGGGCGCAGTGCAGTGAAGTGGCAGGGGGCCTGGGAAACTCCCCAGGGCTCACTCACTCTTCTTACCTGCAGGCAGATGGCAGGGCCTAATTGGCCAGGTGTGGCCGAGGAAAGGGAAGAAGGCAGATGCCAGACCCTGCCCTCAGGAATAAGAATGGAGGGAGAAGCAGCAGGCACCTAAGGGGACCTTGGCTGCCTCAGAACATCCCCTGCATCTAATCTTAGCTACGGACTGGACATGGCAGGCGGCTGGCATAGGAAGAGGGCTGTGTGGGGAAGCAGGGGGTTCCAGTCAGGAAGCCCTAGACAAGAGGAAGGAACCTCTCATTGAGACCACCCACCTGGCCTCCTCCCCTGACCCTACCAAGCACTGTAGCTTCAGCGTCCCTCAGGGGTCTTCAAGGTTCTTCCTGCTGTGGTGCCCAGCTGGCTCCAAACCCTGCTCCATGGCCCTGAGGGCAGCCTGCTGTGGCCCTCCTTCAGCCCAGGAAAGCCAACTTCCAGGACAGAGTTCCCACCTGGATGTTTCACCCCACTGGTGGCTTCCTACTGATAAAAGGCTCTTGGAACTGGGTGGGGCCTTGGGTGGAGGGAGGGCATGTCCAAGGATGGGAATCTAGTCAACAGAGAGGGCTTGCCTGCCTGCATTGGATGGTGGCCTCAGGCCAGGGCTCCTCCGGGACCTCTCCTCCCCTCCTTTCCTGCTTGGGTAGCTTTGTTCTGAGCCCACTGAGGTAGGAAGCCAGAGGCCAGCAGGGAAGCTGTGGGGTGTCAGGGGACACCCTAACCTGTGCCCATCATGGTGTGACCTTGCTCTTCACCACCCAACCCATCAGGGAGTGCCTATGACTGCCAGAACACAGAGGCTGGGCCTGGATGGCCAAAGGAACAGGGCCTTGCAGGGTTCTGGAGGAAGATGCCCCTGATCAGAGGTGTATCTAAGGTATGGCAAGTATGACCTGTGCCCTGGGTGTCATTTGAAGGGGGCCGCCCCAAGCAGTTCCTATTAACCATCACAGTTTCCATTGCCAGCTGTAAGGGATCATTCAACAAGTTGAAACTAATACTTTTGTATTTGACAGCCTGTATAGGTCAAGAAGGAGCTCTGGTGGCACAGTGGTAAAAGTTTCAGCTGCTAACTAAAAGGTAAGCAGTTTGAACCCACTAGCTGCTCCATGGGAGAAAGATGAAGCAATCTGCTTCCATAAAGATTTACAGCCTTGGAAATGCTGTGGGGGCAGTTCTACTCTGTCCTATAGGGTCACTGAGTTGGAATTGACTCAGTAGCAGTGGGTTTGGTTTTTTGGTTTATGGATCAAGGCAGACTGACTGTGTGACCTTGCTCTTCTGAATGCAGAAAGAGAAGAAACTGGAAAAAAAATGACTTTGAGCACATCACAAACCAATTTTCATCAGTGAAAGCAAGAAAGGTGCAGTGTAATTTTCAGGTATGCCATAATGTATCAAGTAAAAGATTAACAAACTTAACTTTGTTAAGTTTTAATATAACTGAAGTTATACTAAAGCACTGCCATTAAGTTGATCAGAGTAGAACTCCCCCAGAGGGTTTCCAAGGCTGTAAATCTTTACAGAAACAGACTGCCTCATCTTTCTCCCATGGAGCACCTGGTGAGTTCAAACTGCCAACCTTTTGGTTAGCAGCCCAATGCCTTAAGCACAGCACCACCAGAGCTCTTTGAGCTGATATTATGGTACCAAAAAACAAAACAAAACAAAACCCACTGCCATCTAGTGGACTCCAACTCATAGTGACCCTACAAGACAGAACAGAACTGCTCCAGATAATTTTCAAGGTTGTAAATCTTTACAGAAGTCGACTGCCTCATCTTTCTCCTGCAGAGCAGTTGGTGAGTTCAAACCATTGACCTTTGAGTTAACATTTGAATGCTTTAACCACTGTACCATCAGAGTTCCTTGATATTATTTATGGTAAAGTTATGTAAAAGATGGGTGTCAGATGTTTGGACAAGAACCCAATTTCAATGGTTGCCATTCATGCTATTTTCTGCAGATAGACCTCTGCTGGTGGCCAAGGAAGGAGCTTTGGTGGCAAGTGCCTAAGGCATTTGACTGCTCACCAGAAGGTTACTGGTTCAAACCCACTAGCCACTCTGCGGAAGGAAGACTGGACAATCTACTTCCATAGAGATTATGAGTTGGAATCGACTTGATGGTAGTGAGTATGGTTTTTTGGTTTGGTGACCGAGGGAACTGAGGCAGCAAGGAGGCTGGGTACCTGCAGTGAAGCCAAGATGAATGGGGGAGATGAGGGTCCAGATCCTGCAGGACATGAAGGACCGCACATGAGGAGGCGGCTTTCTTCCCTGTGTGATGGGAGGCAGTGGGGGTGGGGTGGGGTGGAACCGGGACTGGACACACACAGCCTGCCTTACGTTTCAAGAGGGTACGAATGCTGCTATGTGGAAAATGGACTGTGAGAGCAAGGAGCAGAGGAGGTCCAGGCTCTTGCAAGAATCCAGGCAAACGTGTGGCTTGGACCGGGTGGTAGCAGGTGGTGGGAAGTGTCTGGATTCTGGAAATATTTTGAAGGTGGAGCCAACGGAATTTGCTGGTGGTGTGAATGGGGGTGTTAAGAAGCCAGAGTATCAGGTGTTTGGAATAGTGTGGAGTTCAAGAGCGCTGAGAGCTTGCAATGGTATTTGGGGCTATAAGTCTATGCAGCAGTTTTACTCTGTCTTAGAGGGTCGCTATGAGTAGGAATCGATTGGAGAGCACACGACGAGCTTAGATGGGAACCTCGAGAGCCCAAAAAAGAAGAGACTGGGCCGGGGGCACGGTTCACAGGCTGAAGACCAGGAGGAACGGCAATAGAAACAACAGGAGTGCGAAGACTGGGTTTTTGGGAGGGTCTGCTGTAAGAAAAAGCCTGAGAACTGACCACCGTATTTAAAACATGTCACCGGCGTCCTGCTCCACGCTGCCCCTGACGTCGGTGGCATCACCCGGGGAACCCGGGGCTTGGTAACACCAACTGCCGGAGTTTCCATTCCGTCGGTCTGGATGGGGCTGTTGTTGTTGTTGTTATGTGCCGTGGAGTCAGCCCTGACTCATAGCGACCCCTCCTTGGGTTTCCGAGGCAGTATCACTACGGAAGTAGGATTGCCCAACCTTCCTTCCGAGGAGTGGCTGGTGGGTTTGAACCGCCAGCCGTCTGGTTAGCAGGCAAGTGTCTTAGCCACTATGCTACTGGATGGGGCTAAGAACTTGCATTTCCAAGTTGCCGGACGCGCTGAGGCTGCGCTTGGAGTCCCACTTTGGGAACCACTGCCCGGGCGAACCCATTTTCTGGAGGAGCCTGGTGCCCAGGGGACTCCCGGAGCCCACCGGCTCGGCCACCCGCTGCGCGTTGCAGGGCAGAGCCGGGCCGCGCGCGCCCCCATTGGCCGCAGGTAGGGCCGCGCCCCGCCCGACAGGTAATCCGCCCTGCAGGAGCTCGATTGGGCTGCGACCGCGGGATTCCCCGAGGATTGGCTCAGGTGGCGGCCCGTCGGCGCCCTCATTGGCCACAGGTGCCACCGCCCCCGCCCCGGGACCGCCGCGCCCCTCCGATTGGCCGCCGGCTCGGCCCCGGGTCGGCCATGTTCGGACCCCTCCTCCTATCCACCCTCCGCCCGGTCCCGCTGGCCCCTGACGCCAACACTCCGTGCACGCCGCCGACTGGCCGCGCGCTCCCGCCCGGCCGCGCCTCCGTCCCCGCCCCACGCCCAAGTTCTCGTAGAGTTGGCTGGGGCAGTGTCCGTCGGCTGCGCGTCCCTCCGTCCCCTTGCAGCGGACTCCCTTCCGCGTTCCACCGCAGGCCACACCTGACTCCGCTGCACCCCCCACCAGGTGCGCCCCCAGCCATGGCCCAAGCGCCCGCGCCGCCCGAGGCGCAGCCCTGACGGCCGCCAGGAGCGTCATGCCCAGCCGGACGGGCGGCAAGATGGACGGGAGCGGCGGCCGTGTCCGCCTGAAGGCGCACTACAGCGGGTGAGTGTGGGACCCGACGGCCGGCAGATCCTGAGCGCGAGCAAGGTAGCCGTCGGGGCGGCAGGGACTGCGGGAGGCTCCGCTGCGGGCCAGGGGCAGGGGACTGCGACTGCGGTGCTGGAGGATAGCGAGGCCCTTGGGGTCCAGGTGCGTCCTGGGAGGTCCTGACGCGCCAGCACCAAGAGGCAGCCCGGGGCGCGGCCCCGGGCGCCCTTGAACGTCACCCGCTGGAGCCTGGCGGGCAGGGCGGGGTCAGCCTGGCCCAGGCGCCCCAGGCGCCCCAAGCTCGGGATGGCCGGCACGACTCAAGAGTGCGGCTGGGCAAAGGCGGATCCCTGGTAGCCCGGTGATTGGACTTTCCTGGACTGGTACTGGTTGCAGGACCCCGCCGAGGGAGCGCGGGGGTGAGGGGGACTGGGTGTCGTTGGACGTCTGGCGGCCCGGCTCGTGCTGTTGACATTTCCACTGGAAATTTGGCCAGGGACATTTGTCCACCGCCTTTAAGGACTAAACTTTGCAAAGAATTGTGAACACTTCTGGCAAGTTAAAAAAGATTGTGATTTTCTAAACTTCTCTACAGTTTATCGGACCAAAGAGCTCAGTTTAAACAAACAAACAAACAAAAAAACAACATAATGCCGCAAGTGAAGGCAGATGCAGAGAACAAGGCCACGGGTGCGTGAACCGAGGGATCCTGGCGGGGCTCCGCGCGGTCTGTGGGGGTCCTTTCCTAGAGACCGACCTTTTCCGTTTGCGTTCACGCCGGGTGGCCTGGACTCGACCTGCCTCCCAATGAAATGGGGCACCTCACAGGGGTCAGTGGCCAAGCACAGGTCAAAGGGCAGCCCCTGGCGCCAGGCAGCCCCTGCTGGAGTAGAGGGACTTGTGACTAGGTCTGGTTCCGAGGTACAGCGAATGGATCCGCCCCATCGCCAGCGTAGTGCAGACAACTGGTGAAGGAGGGGCGGGCGCGTTGATCTCCACACCTCAGACCTGGAAGCTCCTGGAGGGGAGTAGAGCCAAGCAGAGGGCCAGCTTGCTCAGGCTGGTAAACATGATGGTCCGCCTTCAGTGGCTTGGGCTTGGCTCCTCACTGGCAGCAGGTTCAGGGCATGGGCGTCCAGGGTGAGGGGTGGCCTTTTCCCAAGGCTGAGCCCTCTCCTGGGCAGCGCCCTGAGGTCTGTGAATCTTCCACCCTGAGAAGTACCTTCAGACTCCTGACCTTAAGCACAGCCTCTCTTGGTCTAGAGTCAGGCCCCCACGGAATGTTGGTCTCTGGCTTGTTGTCCTTTTTTTAAAAAACTGAGCTCTTTGGTCCGATAAACTGTAGAGAAGTTTAGAAAATCCCAATCTTTAGTGGTCTCTATATCTTCTTTGGGACCTCTGGTAGTGTAGTGCCTAAGGCAC
>NW_006921723.1:5284701-5289405 GCF_000298275.1 Orycteropus afer afer
TTCAAACCCACCAGCCACTCCTCGGAAGGAAGATGGGGCAATCTACTTTCATAGTGATACTGCCTCGGAAACCCAAGGAGGGGTCGCTATGAGTCCACAACAACATATCTTCTCTGGGGCCATTCTGCCTCTCTCCTGCTTGCTGTGTCTGGCCTCAGCCCCTGCACTTGAGAGTTTGCGGAGGGGCAAGCAAGCATGAAGGAAGGTTTCTGAGGGAAGGTCTGGCCAAGCAGCCCCCTGAGAGGTCAGGAGGTGCCATCTGGTTCTGGATGGTGGGGGCCGATTAAAATGTTGACAAAGTTCTGGCCCTCGGACTTGTCCAATGTCCTGGCTCCCTCTATTCTTGGACTGTGTTGACCGCCCCCATCAGAGGTTAGAGAGGCTGCCCCTTGCCAGCTAAAAGGACCCTTCAAATCGAGCAGCAGGTAACATTTTTCAAAGATAGTGGAAGCAGAGAAGGTTCCCCCAGTGTATGATGAGATCACATCTACACCTGTAGCTGTTCCTCCACCATGTGGTGGGTGGGACTTCTCAGCCTTTCCCCAGGACCAGCTCAGCTGGCATAGAGCTGCTGGGACCCGGGTGGTCCTGGGCAGAGCTGGAGAGGAGTGCTCCGGGAAGTTCTCAGCTGAGTGCTGAGCTCCAGCTTGCCCCTTCCCCTCGCCTTGGGCCCCTGGGGAGCGCTTCCCATACCAAGCGCCCAGTAATGCGACCTGCAGACTCCAGTTTCAGGGGCTGAGGCAGCCACGCCCCCACCATTCCTCTTCCTTTACTCCATCCCCTCCTCCCCTCCCTTCCCAGCCCCTTCCATTTCCTTTTCCTCCCCCTCACTTCTTCCTTCTCCACCCCCACTTCTCAGTCCTTCTCTCACCCTCTTCTCTCTCCCCTTCCTCATCCTCTTTCATCTCCCTACCTTCTCTCCTCCCCTCTCCTTTCTTTTTCCTCCCCCACCTCTCTTCTGTCCTCCAGGTTTCCCCCTTTCCCCCTCCCTCTCCCTTTCTACCCACTTTCTGCCTTTTCCAGCTTCCTCTAACCTCTCCACCTTTCTGCCTGAGGCCTTTCCAAACACAACCAGCCACTCCCACCCTCCTGGCACCTGATTTTCCTAAAACTTCTGCATTTTTGCTTCTTTCTGGAACTGGAAACTGTGGGACCTGGGGCATTGGGGGTGGGGAGGTCTGAATGTCGAAATTCAGCAATTGCAGTGTTTTGGAAAGTGTCCACCAAGATGAGGTGGTCCCAAGTGAGAGGCCACCACCAGGAGGGAAGTTGTCCTGCGGACACTGCTCTAGGACTCACAATCAGGAGCTGAGAATGGGATACCTCAAAGATGCTATTCTTAAAAAAGGGGTCTTCCTCAGCTGCCCCCATGGTGATGGCCCCACTGGGTACCCTCCAGAGGCTTTGTCCCCCCTCCTCCCAGTGCTTCAGCAGAGGGGGTCCACCAGCACCTGCAATTTCAAAGGGTTTCCAGGTGATTCTGGCATGTGCTGAGTTCAGCCTGCTCTACTGGTTGGAGTTCCAGACTAAACCTGTTGCTGTTGTGTGAATGCTGAGTTGTGGCAACTCCATGTGTTAGAGTAGAACATAGGATTTCCATGACTGTAATCTTAACAGAAGCAGATTGCCAAACCTTTCTTCCACATTATCTTTGGTTATAATATCTATTATTCCAGAGGCCCATCTTTTTCTAGGTAGAATCATTGTATGCTGTCAAGTCAGTTGTGACTCATGGTAACTCTGTGCTACAGAGTTGAGCTGCCCTCTGGGGTTTCCTAGCCTGTAATCTTTTTTTTTTTTTTTTAAATGATTTTGAATTTTGTTCTCCCTCTCTATCCAGGATCTCCTACATAGATCCCCCTCTGAGTGGTTGACAGTGGTAGCTGGGCACCATCTAGTTCTTCTGGTCTCATAGTCGTATAGGCTGAGGATTGCATGGTGTACCAGTCGCTTGGACTAATTGTTACGTGTCTTTGGTTTTCTTCATTATTCTTTGCTCTGCGTGAGGAGAACCCATCATTGCATCTAGATGGCTGCTTGCAAGATTTTAAGATCCCAGTCACTATTCGCCAAAGTAGAATGTTTTTGTGTAGTATGTTATGCCAATTGAGCTTGATGTCCCCTGCAACCATGGTCTTGATTCCACAAGTCCAACTACTTGCTCCCTCTGGGAGCATTCTCTTCCCCATTTAATGGATTTTGGCACTTTGTCAAAGGTCAGCTGACCATAGGTCGATGGATCTATTTCTGAGTTCTCAATTCTATTTCATTGGTCTATGTGTCTGTGTTATGTGTATTGGTTGGTTGTACCAATACCAGGCAGTATGGTTTTTTTTTTTTTTTTTTGATTCATGTGAAAGTTTACAGAGCAAATTCACATTCCACACAACAGTTCATATGTACTTTGTCTCATGACGTTGACTACAATTTACCACAATGCAACAGCTCCCCTTCCACTTCCTCCCCATAGTTACCTCTTCCCTGTGTCCCTCCCTCCATGCACTACTACCCCCTGAGCTATGTCCCTGTGCATACACAGCCCTTCTGTTTGCCCATGATTGTTCTCTACAAGGAGTATATCTACCTAGTGTAAATGTTCACCTCATATGCCTGTCTTTTTTTGGCTAGAAGCCATAGTGTGGGTTCAATTCCAGACCTGAAGGATAGCTAGGGGCCATAGTCTCAGTGGTTCCACCAGGCTCTATCAGACCAGCAAACCTGGTCCCTTTTTCTGTTTTTTTCATGATTCTGAGTTTTGTTCCACATTGTTCTCCCACTCTATATGGGATCTCCTACATAGATCCCCCTCCGAGTGGTTGACAGTGGTAGCCAGGCACCATCTAGTTCTTCTAATACCAGGCAGTTTTGACTACTATGGCTGTATAGTAGGTTTTGAGATCTGGTACTGTGAGACCTCCTATTTTGCTTTTCTTCAATAGTGCTTTGCTTATCTGAGGTCTCTTTCCTTTCAATATAAAATTAGTGCTTGGTTTTTCTATATCCTTAAAGAATGTTGATGGGATCCAGATTGGGATTGCACTGAATGTATAGATGGCTTTGGGTAAAACTGACATTTTCACAATGTTCAATCTCCCTATCCACAAGCATGGTATGTTCTTCCATTTATGTAGATCTCTTACGGTTTTTTGAAGTAGTCTTTTGTAGTTTTCCTTGTACAGATCTTTTGTGTCCCTGGTAAGATTTATTGCCAAGTATTTTATTTTTTTGGTTGTGGTTGTTGTTGTTGTTGTTAGGTGCCGTTGAGTCGTCTCTGACTCATAGCGACCTCGTGTACAGCAGAACGAAACACTGCCCGGTCCTGTGCCAGCCCATGATCTTTGCTCTACCTGAGCCCATCGTTGTAGCCACTGTGTCAATCCATCTCATTGAGGGCCTTCCCCTTTTTCATTGTCCCTCCACTTTGCAAAGCATAATATCCTTCTCCAGGGAATGGTCCCTTCTTGAAACATGACCAAAGTAGATGAGACAAAATCTGGCCATTCTTGCTTCCAAGGAGCATTCCGGATGCACCTCTTCCAGGATAGGTTCGTTAGTTCTTTTAGCAGTCCATGGTACTTTTTTTTGGTAGCTATTGCAAATGGTATTGATTTCCTTATTTCTTTTTCAACAATCTCTTTGCTGATTTTTGTATGTTGATCCTGTATCCTGCCACTATATTTTATATATTATTTTACAATGATGGACTAATACAATATTTGTCCTCTTTGATTGACTTATTTTACTCAGCATAATGTCTTCCAAGTTTATCCATGTTATGTGATGTTTTGCAGATTCTACGTTCTATGCTAAATCTCTCACTTGGTTCTAGTACTTTTATTACTGAGTCTCTTGGGTTTTCTATGTGTAGGACAATATATCATCAGCAAATAGGGATAGTTTTGCTTCTTTCTTACCAATTTGGATGCCTTTGATTTCCCGTTCTTGCCTTACTGCCCTGGCTAGGACTTCCAATACAATATTGAGTAGAAGTGGTGATAGAGGGCATCCTTATCTGGTTCCTGTTTGCAAGGGGAATGGTTTCAGTCTCTCTCCATTGAGAATAATGTTGGCAGTTGGTGTTGCATAGATGCCCTTTATTATGTTGAGGAATGTCCCTTCTATTCCTATTTTGCTGAGACTTTTTATCAGGAATGGGTGTTGGATTTATCAAATGCTTTTTCTGCGATTGATATGATCATGTGGTTCTTTTATTTATGTGATGGATGACATTGATAGTTTTTCTAATGTTGAACCATCCTTATATACCTGATATGAACCCCATTTGGTCATAATGTATTATTTTTTTGGTATGTTGTTGGAATCTATTGGCTAGGATTTTGTTGAAGATTTTTGCATCTGTATTCATGAGGGATATGGTCTGTAGTTTTCCTTTTTAGTGATTGATGTCTTTGCCTGGTTTTGGTATCAAGGTTATGCTTACTTCATAAAGTGAATTAGGGAGGATTCCATCCTTTTGTATGTTTTGGAATAATTTGAGTAGGATTGCTGTCAGTTCTTCTCTGGATATTTGGTAGAATTCTTGGTTGAAACCGTCTAGGCCAGGACTTTTTTGGTTGGTAATTTTTTTTATGACCTATTCAATTTCTTGACACAGTGGCTAAGACACTTGCCTGCTAACCAGACGGCTGGCGGTTCAAACCCACCAGCCACTCCTCGGAAGGAAGGTTGGGCAATCCTACTTCC
>NW_006921723.1:5305723-5320069 GCF_000298275.1 Orycteropus afer afer
TATGTCTTGGTGATTTTCTTTTGGGGTCTATCCTGTTTGGGGTTTGTTGGACTTCCTGAATGGATATATTCTCATCTTTCATCATATCAGGGAATTTCTCTTCCAACAGTCTTGGACAATTTTCGCAATGGTTTTATTTTTCTCTTCCTCTTGTGGAATTCCTATTTAAAAGAAAAAAAAAAAAAAAACTCACTGCCATCAAGGTGGTTCACATGGTATCCCACATGAATCTTTGGCATTCTTCATTTTGTTTTGATCTTTTTTTCTGATTGATCCTTTTCCAAAGACATATTCAGGTATTTGTCTTCAGTCTCATTAATTCTGCCTTCCATTTATTCGATGCTACTCCTTTGCCCTTTCAATGTGTTACCTATTTCTGAAAATTCAGTATTGATCTTCTGGATTTCTATCTGTAGATTTGTATCATTTCTCATTTTTCATTTATTTTTGTCATTTTGTTCTTATATTTTCTTCTGAAATTGTTCTAGGGTTTTGTCTGTGTTTTCCTTAAATTTCTCAGTATTTTCCTTAATCTGTCTCTCAATCCGTTGAAGGTACCTAAATATAATTATTTTGAATTCCTTATCAGGGAGTTCCAATGCTGCTTCTTCCTCAAGGATGTTTTCTGGGTGTATATCCTGGTCCCTTATTTCTACTGCTTTATTTTGCTTCTTTGTGTGTACTGTGATGGTCTTTTGTCTCCGAGACATTGTACTTTGTTGTATTTATATTTAATTGGTGATTGTATGTTGAAGTGATTTGCCCAAGATTTCCTTTTTTTTTTTTTTTTGTATGTATCTGAGTAAGCAGGGTACTGTGCTCCTCTATTTGCTAGTTGGCAGTGCTTGTGCACTCACCACCTGTCTCCCAGTGGGTGTGATAGAGAATGAGAGTGGCTGCACAGGTCTCTGTTTACTGTTTGTGAAGAGCAGTTAAGGGTGAGTCAGGCTCTTACTGGTGATTGTGTATCATTGCCAATTGGTGCAGAAGGAAGTGGTGGTTCTCACTAAGTGGAGCTGCAGGAGGTATGGGTGTTGTTGCCTCATAGGGGCACAGTTGCTATCTCCCACTCAGACAAAAACAACAATCAAAAAACCATCAAAAAAGTAAAATCAAGAAGACAAATATTTGTTGTTGTTGTTGTTGTTGTTATTTGCCGTCGAGTCAACCCCGACTCATAGAGACCCCTCCTTGGGTTTCCGAGGCAGTATCACTACGGAAGTAGGATTGCCCAACCTTCCTTCCGAGGAGTGGCTGGTGGGTTTGAACTGCCAGCCTTCTGGTTAGCAGTCAAGTGCCTTAGCCACTATGCTACCAGAGCTCCCAAGACAAATATATATATATAATGTGTAAACACAGGAAGAGTCACCAGAAAGAGTAAAAGGAAAGAAAAAAAGAAGAGTAAAGGCAGTAAGCGAGATAAAATATTTAAAGAAATACTATTAAAAATGAAAAGAAATATGAATAGAAAAGGGGGGAAAACAGCAATATCTTGGGTGGGGGGAATAAGAGAAAAGAGGTAGAGTAGAACAATAATGAAGGAAAAAATGGGAAAGGTGCAAAAAGAAGAACAAGGAATAGGGAGAACCACAAGAAAGAAAAAGAAGGGAACCAGGAAAGGGAAGAGAGGAAAAGCTGAAAACTAGAACCTGAGAAGGGGGGAAGAATAATAATGAAAAGAGCGGAAAAGAAAAAAAATAATACTAATATTTTTAAAACAGACAAAAACAAACAAACTAAAAAAAAAAGAAAAAAAAATCTTGGCAGAGTGGGACAGGGCAATCAGGCTTTGTCAGAGCACACAGACTTGGATGGAATTCCTGCTGGCCCAGCAGGTGGGTGGGAGTGAGGGATGGCCATGCATCCATTCACTAAGAGGGTGTGGGGCTTTAGAGTAATGGGAATATTGCACCTTTCCAGTCATTCGTGTCCAGAATGTCCTTGAGGTCCAGCAAGTAGAGCCTGTTCATAGGTCCCTGGAATCTGAGAGAATGCTATCACTTTAAATATTCAAAATGGTCAAAACTGCTTGTAAACATTCAAAATGGCTGTGCCTTCCAGACAACCAAAAGTCCACAGCTCACCTATCTCCCTCTTCACTGCTTCCTCTTTTATTCACTGGCCAGTCCTCCACGCAGCCCCTGGCTAGCAGGGCTGATTTTTAGGTTAATTCTTAGGTCCTAACACCGCTTGGCAATATCTAAGCTGTCTGTGCTATCAGGATTGCTAACAGGCTGCAGCTCCGTATGTCTCCTTTTTCAGTGTTTTCTTGCAACTTTTTATACTAGTTGGAGTTTAGTCCACTTCTGTATCTTTCCTTTCAAAGCTCAGGGCTCCAGGACTACCTTCTGTATCTGTTAATTGGTCCCTCTTTTCTTTGTTGAAGTGTCTGTGTAGTTTGTCTGCCTATTCTCCTATCTTACCAGAAAACACCTCCCTCCCCACCCCTCCAGGCTATAATCTTTACAGAAGCAAGTCTCCAGGTCTGGATGAGTTCAAACCACCAGTCTTTGGGTTAGCAGCCAAGCACTTAACCGTTTATGCTACCAGAGCTCCTTCTAGGTAGATTAGGGTCATAGATGTGCTTGGCTTCTGGTTCTCCCCAGTGCAGACTTTTATTCTAGAATTTTTACTGAGACCCTTCTATGCACTGTTCAGAGCCTGTGGGTGCCTGGGACTTTGGAGTTGTAAGGGAGGGAGCAGGCCAGCCTAGCTATTTGGGGCTGAATCCTTCTCATGGTCTGGGGGAGCCATGTGACCATGGATCCTTGGAGGGGCATGAGTGGGGACACTGTTAGAAGCATTGAGATTGGGAGCCAGTGAAAGCTGAAGTTACCCCAACTTGACCTGGGTTGGCATGGGTTGATGTGCCTTGGAGATGAGAGGCGAAACTCTTTCCCTAGATGCGCAGGTTTGGAGGTGGAGGGAGTTAGTGGCCATGATGAACTTGAGAGGAACTTCTGACATCCTTGGAGATATCTCAGGGTCACCAGAGGAAAAAAGATCAAAGTAGGGATTGTAGGGGTTCATTTGACTCTGAGATTATGTGATTAGAAGGTCTGAGGGTACAATCAAGGGCTGGAGTCTTTTAGGGGATAGATAGAGGCAGCAGCTGCAGATACTTTTACAAGAAATGGGGTTGGTAGCCTGGGTTTCCTTCCCAAAGGGAGTGTGTGAACAGCTGTGCAGCTGCTGAAGGAGTAGCTGATGATCTGGGGAGGGGGCTGCTGGGGAGAAGCTGATGGTCTCAGGAGGGGGCTGCTGATGGTCTCAGGAAGGGGTTCCTCCTTGACTAGACCATGCCAATCAGCCCAGTTTTGTGCTTTGCAGGTGTTAGTACTCTCCTAAGCAGTCTGAGAATTGCACAGACAAATCCCCAGAAGTAAGTCACCTGTGTGGGGCCTCCCAACCAAGGCATGTAGGGAGGCCAGTGGAGGGCACATCAACACAGAGTTGGATGGTGAGGTGAGAGGTTCCCACGCTGCTTCCGAGGACAAAAGTTATGGCTGGAAGGCTTTGAAGTTTGGATGAAGGAAGTTCTGCTGTTATCCATCTGGGCTTGGGAAGTGGATGCACTAGAGTGTGAGTCATGCCATGTACCCTTTTGTGCCCTGTGGCCATGGTTTTAGGGTGGAGTCAGAGGTGTGGTTGTTTTCTGGGCACAGTTGGGCGTCTCAGGTGCAGCGTCATGGGAGTAGACAGTCAGGCTCAATCACAGTGGTGTGTGGCTGGACAAATGCTGTGGATAAAGTGTGTCTAGAGAGCTCAGGGCATGTCAAGGGATGTAGAAAGGACACTCTACATTTAGGCTGGAGGAAGGGAGCATGAGGGTGGGAGGGGGTGGAAAAAAGGGAGGGTCAGTGCATCAGATGTGGTAACGTGGCCAAAATGTGCTTCTACAAAGACTGGAGGTGTGGTCGTGTGGCCCGCTGCTTGAATTGAGGATTCGGATATGATTGGGAGTGGTGATGGAGATGTGGTGGGGGACAGGATGGAGCCCAAATCATTGACATTGGGTTACAGGAAGGCAGTTGTCCAGGCTGGTGTCAGGGACTCCCAAAAGGCTAAGATTTTTACTAGAACCACTCACCTGGACTGCAGGTCCTGAGGAATTAGGAAAGATAACAGCTTTCACTAGAGCTGAGGGCTTGCTCTAGGGGAGGGGAGGTGAAGGGCCAATTGCTAAGGATGACCAGCCTTGACTCCCACACATCACAGAGGCAAAAGGCCTGGCTGACCTCAGGGTGACCCCTCTGTGCCTCAGTTTCTTCATCTCTGTTGTGAGGACTAGCTGAGTTAATTTCTATAATGAGCTTAAAGCAGTTGCTGAGGGTCCCTGAGCAGAGGGTTGCTGGTTCCAATGGGCCTCCTGGTGACGGTGAGTGAGGCCTCTGCCCTGGGCTTCTGCTTCTGTACTGGGGCCCAGCGGGCTGGCTGCCATCTCGGTTGTCCTGAGTCCATAATCTTGTGGATAGACTTCTTGATAAGCATTGGTGGGATGGAGGTCTGATAACCTTGATTGGGAAAGCCATCTGTGCTAACAGTAAGCAGAACTTGTATTTCTAGAGTTTGGGGTGACTGGGAATCCCTGTGCCATCCCCAGCATATTAGTTTCCTGGAACTGCCAGAGCAAAGGACCATACCCTGCTGGGTTATGAGCATAGAAATTTATTGTCTCATAGTTCTGGAGGCTAGGAGTCTGAGACCAGGGTGTCAGCCTTGTCAATTCCTTCTGAGACTCAAAGACAATCTCCTGGTGGCTCCAGTTTTCTGGCTTGTAGATGCATCTTAAGGCACTATGCCACCAGAGCCCCTAAGATGCATCTTCACAGGGTGTCCTTCCTCTGTCTCTGTGTCTTTCCTCTTTTATAAGGACACTACTCAGTTAGAATTGGGATCCATCCTACTCCAATATGACCTCATGTTAACTGATAACATCTATAGAGACCCTATTTCCAAACAGGCCACATTCACAGGTCCTGGGATCAGGACTTCAGCTCTCTTAGGGGACACATTTCAGTCCATAACACCCAGCTATCAAGGTTCAATATCCCATATTTGATGAAAAGCTATAAGGCTGCATACTGTGACTCTGGGTTTTCAAAAACATGCCTGATATTATGTGGTAGTCATGTGGAGGGTGTGTGAACCATCCTTCCTGAGTTTTTTTAAAAAAAGATTAAATTCCTTAACCCTTTCTCCCAGTTTTCATCTCCTCTTGCTCCTTGAAGTCCTCATTCCCATGGATGATGTCTCATGTCACTGTTTGTGGTAGTGAGGTTTGTGAGTGTGGCGGGGGGGTTATCAGGTTCCTTTAAATTCATAGCACAGATGATCTTGAACACAGCCTGGCACTTCTTTCAGGCCAGAACTTGAATCCTTGAATCTGGTGCCCAGGCAGACACTGCTGCCCCGCTTTCTACTGTGGGGTGGGGGGTGGGGTGAGTGGCTGGCTCTCTGGCCCAAGGGTTTCCCCTTTGGGACTCTAACCTCGAATTTTCTGTGTGATTTACACATGTTAATACAGTGAATGGAGAGATTTCTTCTGTGTACAAGGGAATTCATGATGGTAGTTTAAAACTTTGGTCAGTGGTTTTATTTTGTATGTGTGTTCTATAATAAGTTCTTTGGGAAAAAGATTCCATTTTATTTGTTTAATCAATTAAAAAATGACCACTCGCTGTTGAGTTGTCTTTGACCAATGGTGACCCCATGTGCGTCAAAATAGAACTGTGCTTCAGAGAGTTTGCCATGGCTGATATTTTTGGAAGTGGATTGATTGCCAGGCCTTTCTTCCAAGGCATGTCGGTGGACTTGAACCTCCAGCCATTTGGTTGGCAGCTGAGCTAGTTTACCACCCAGAAGCTCCATTTAATCAATAACTTGTCAATCCACAACTGGTATCACGCTGAGTTTAGTTCTCCCTGTGGTGAAATGTGCGTGTTCTTTGTGCCTAGGGACATCCTGATCACCAGTCTGGATGCAGCGATCACCTTTGAAGAGCTCTGTGAGGACGTGCGGGAGATGTGCCGCCTACGCCAGGGGCAGCCGCTCACCCTCAAGTGGGTCGACGATGAAGGTAGCCCTGCATGCCCTTTCTCTCTTCTTGTGCCCCACCATTTGTCAGTCTTAGCCAGGCCAGCTCTCTGTGCACAGTGTTTGTTAGGCATCTCTGTGGGGATATTGAAAACCAGGGAGTTAAACTTGTGCAGTAGGGACCTTAAGGACTGCAGGAAACGATTTCCTGGAGGGAGATTGGTTGCCAGTGATTAAAAATTGAACCTGACTGTTGGGGTGGGGTTGTGCTGATGGGTGGGGCCGTGCTGACGGACATCCAGTGGGCATGGGGGGGGGGCGCTACCCAACACCCTGGATTTGAGCACTAGGAATAGAGCTACAGAGGTCTCCCCATCCACCTGGGTGGGTCGTTTCCCTCCTTACCTGACCTTCCTTCCTCAAATTATGGCTTTTTCCAGAGAGTGATTGGGAAGGAAGCAGGAGCTCTTCATTTTCTCAGGAAACGTGGGGAGGGAGGGTGAGTGCAGCTAGAGCCCTATGATGTCTCGACCCCTTCTGTCTGTTGCTCCCCCCTTTCTGTCTCTCTTTTCCTGTCTCTCTATGTTTGTTTCTCTTTTTCCGCCTGTCTCTCCCGCCTTCCCTCTCTTTTCCTCAGTCTCCATCTCTCTCCTCTCTCCCCATGGCCTCTTTTGCTCATTCACTAACATACACACACACACACACACTACACACACTCACACTACTGTGGTTGGGAAGGTGGCTGCTGGGCCTGGGAGAAGTGTCTGTGGTGCTGGGTTACTTATTGGGACTGGTTCAGCAAGAGGCTGATGTTCTATGGCTAAAAGGCCCACAGAATACCTTGCTGCTGTCATGGAATTTTTTTTTTCCCCATTAATAATTTTTATTTTTATTGCATGTGCCATGATAATACTTTAGCTATATTGGATTAAGGAAAATATGATAAGGCTAATTTTAGTCGTTCCTTTTTCTTTATTTTTGGATATGGCTACTAAAAGCCAAATTGAAACTCATAGCCGTTGAGTCAGTTCCGATTTGTGGTGATCCCATGTGTGACAGAGCAGAACTGCTCCGTAGAATTTAATTGGCTGTAATCTTTATGGAAGTAGATGGCCAGGCCTTTCTTCCACTATTACATCATTTTAACATGTTTTCACCCACCCCTCTGGCAAGCTGCAGGCACTTGGTTTTAAAAGTAGAGCCTTTCATTTCTTTTCCTTCCAATAGCTATACTGATGTGTATTTTTAATTGAACAAGAACTGGCCTCAACCATCTGAAAAAAGAAAAAAAAAATATTTCCTTTCTTCTTGGATGGAACTCTGCTGTTTCTTTTGGTGACTGTCTGCCCTGGCAGGAGCAGCCATGGGGGTGGGAGGTATTCTGTATTTCACAGTGACATGGAACTGGAGGGCAGGGCGGAAGTGTGACCTGGAAGGGTCATCCTGGGCAGTCAGAGCTCCTGTAACCCTAGAACATGAACTTTACTGATCTGAATGGGATTCCTGAGATGTTGACATTGTGCTGGAGGGGCTGAGAGTCAGGACAGAGCATCTGTGGTCTGTGACTAGGGCTGACAGACAGACACACGCCCTGGGCAGCTGGGTGACAAGGATCCCCTCTCCCACACAGCTACAGCTGGTGGTCGAAGACATGATGGGGCCTCAGTGCTTCCCAGGGAGGATGGATGGACTGGCCTGGTGCCTGCCACATGGTGGCAGGGCGGGTGGGGGTCAGTTATTAGGCACTGCTATCTGCACATGGGGCTGCTTCCTCCAGCTGAGTGTGCACTGCTCTGTAATCTGTAAATACACACAGGTGCACATGTTTATACAAACCGATATAAAGGAGTACCCATCTTTCAACAGTGTTAGGGATCTGAATCCCTCTTCTCTCCTTTCTGTTGTAAGCGGTCAGCCATGACATTGGTTCTAGACACAGCTCCTTCCTGACATGTAAGAGAGGGGAGAAGCCCTTTCCCTTCTGTCTTAAGACTGACTGAAGGAGAATGTTCTAGTATTGTTGGCTGCTTGGGCGAGGCAGGCAGCATTTCTGGGTTCTCCATGCAAGTGTTTCCAGGGTCCTAGGTGGGCTCATCTCCCTCTAGGAGGCTGACTGTCTCTGACAGAAACCTTGGGCTGGGCTGTCAGTTCAACCTAGCATGGTTGAGCTGGCAGCTCTCGGACCTCTCAAGCTCTGGGGGGCTGGCTTGAGTGGGGAAGACTTACCTGCCTGAACTCATGGCAGTCCTTCATGCCAGCCTCAGCTATATCTCCTGCCCTGCCCAGGTGACCCCTGTACCGTGTCCTCCCAGATGGAGCTGGAAGAGGCCTTCCGCCTGTCCTGTCAGCGTAGGGACGAAGGGCTCATCATTCATGGTGAGTGACCCATGGGCGCGGGGGGGGGGGGCGCTATGTCTGCCCCCTGTGGCCTGCAGAGGTGGGGGCTCAGGTGGGCATGGGCAGCTTGGCCAGGGCACATGGGGGCTGGAGGCCACATGGAGGGCCATGGTTTAAAATGTTATGAAGCCTGAGAATTTGGGCATGTTGACTCCAATGCCGTTTGGTTCTGTTTTTTTCTATAACGTTTTATTGACCTAAATAAACATTATTTTTACTGGGAAAGATTCCATAAGATTGGGTGCAGCAGAGGTGGCATCTCATAGGACACAGAAGTGTGCCCTTGACCCAGTTCCCGGCTCTCATCCTCATGGCCATCCTTTCTGGGAGCTGGGACCTGCTGGGGTGGCAGATGCCTGGCCTCGCTCACCCTCTACCTTTTACTGGCTTGCAGCTTACCTGTTCGGCACTGGTGCTGGTGGGTGGAGCTGTTGCCTCACCCCCTGACACACACATTGCTTGGGGACCAATTTGAGTCCTGTCCTGCTTCCCCTTGGGACTTCCTGTAGGCTTACAGCAGCCTCAGTTTTTTAAGCTCCAAGCTGATTACTAAACTGGATGATGGGACAGGTGAGTGCGATCACCCCAGGTGAAATCTTTTGAAGACAGGGTTTTCAAACTGGGTCGCTGACATTTTTGAGGTTCCTTGAGGTATCTTGGGGACTGAGAGAGTGTGATTCTGTTGGTAGTGGCTCTTTGCCAGGACTGGGCACAGAACACCACTCAGAGCAGGCACTAGAGCAAAAACCATCCAATTTCCTGTTGAATCAGTCACTGTCCCTGACACTGGGCCAGTGGTTAAAATATACAGTTTTTGTCACACTTAATAGAAATGAGTTTTTTCCCCCTCATTTTTTAATAGTACTAAATATGGGTGTAACATAGTTTACCATACCAACATTCTTCATGTGTACAGTTCTGTGACATGACATGTTCATATGGATGTAACTTCATTTACCACACCAACACTGTTTATGTGTACAATTCTGTGACGTTTCACATTTATCATGTTTTTCAACCATTGCCATTATCCATTTGCAAATCTCCCATCACCCTTAACTGAAGCTTAGTAGTAACTGGGGTTTTTAACCTAAAGCCAGCCACAGTCTGCTGTGTTACTCGGATGGTGACCACACTGGTTGTGTCTCCACTTTGAAGACTCTGGTGCTGTGGAAATCTACTTTATTTTCCAGCCTAAGAAAAAGTTTGTTGTAGCTACGTTTTAATACTTTTGTAACTTTTCTTTCAGTAATTTTTTTGTGGAAGCTCAGGACAGATTTTACAATATTTAAGTTTGAACTTGGCCTTGAATATAAAGAAATTGAATCTAATGTGCTTTTAAAAATCGCCTTTCCAAAAAACAAAAGAAAAAAAATCATTTTTCAAAGTAGTTGAAAGTCAATTTGGTAACTTTGTTATCTTGAGTCCTCTAGTTGCTTTTTCCACTTGAATTTCCTAGTGTGCTTGGAGTCTTATAAAATGGAATTTGGTGTGCATAGATGTACTTGGGTTTGCATCATGCTGCTTAGCAGGCATCACCCAAGAGCTGGTTCTTCCTGCCAACATCAGGGCTCGGGAGAACATGCTTCTGGTCGACCTTGTGCAGCATGGGCTTATGATGAGAGAGAGATAGGCTCACTGGCCCCCCACATTGGCACTAATTCTCTTCTTTTGTGTGCAGTGTTTCCCAGCATCCCCGAGCAGCCCGGCATGCCCTGCCCTGGAGAAGACAGTGAGTACCATGATGCTTGTCTGTTGTGCTCTGTGGGGTTGAGCTGGTTGTTGCTGGTGTCGAGATGAGATGATGCTTCCTGCAGAATGTGACTTGGGGGCCTGGCCCCTGTGGGAAGTCAGAGCCCACTAGTGGACGTAGCCCTGGGTGGGGTTCCCTGGGCTGGGGCCCTGGTCTTTATCCTGTACATGTATGTTCTGGCTGCTGAGCCCCTGTCATCGGGGTAGGGGACTGGCTTGCTCAGTTGGTGGCAAAATGAAAATCCAGGAAATGACCTGATCCCTCCCTTCCAGGATGGAAGGCCCCCCAGACCCCTCCTGTCCATCTGCCCCAATTTCTGGCTGCCCCCAAATCTGGTCATCTAGTCAGTGACCACAATCCTCTCCTTATCTGTACTAGTGCCCTCGGGGTGGGGTAGGTAGGGGAATAGCCTCTCTTCTGTTTCTCTAGTGGTCCCTGAGTAACAGATGGAGGGAGGTGAGTCCAGCCAGGAGCAGAGGGGTCAGAGGAGCTTTCTGACCTGGCTTCTAACTGCATCCCAGAGGCCTCTGGGCCCCAGACTCTTGGTTGGGGAAGCAGTTGTGCCCCACACCATCCTCTAGAGCAAGTCACTGAGCCTTACATCGACCAACAAGGCGCTGTTCTACCTTGAGTCTTAGTGCCACAGAGCTCCGTCCTGGTGGGTGGGAAATCCTGGGACCATGTGGCCACTTACTTGTTCATACTTGGCTTGTTCCCCCTTCCCAGCAAGAGCTCCCTATCTTGGCTCTGGGGAGGGTTCTTGGTTGACCATCCTGCCTAGACAGACCCGCTGCCCACCTGAAGTGCTATAGCCAGACAGGATTGGGGCATGTTTGAATGGAGCTAGTCTGAGCTGCCCACTGGACACCTGATGAAGATGCTGCATGGGCAGTTGGGTGTAGGTCTTGGATTTGGGGGAGAAGTTCGGGCTGAAGATGCAGCTTTGGAAGCTCTTGGCCAGTGAAGCTGCAGATCCATCCAGATATGTGGGTTTCTGGTTGGGAGCAGGGGCACTGGTATGCCTTCTTAGTGCCAGGGGCCATCTCAGAGGGCTGGTGGGAGCCCCAGTCCTGATAGGGAGATAGATGGCACACAGGATAAACAAAATGTGCACTATCAGTGGTGAGAGATCCAGTATGAGGGAGGGGTGCGGAGGGATAGATTCGGGGGTAGGAAGACATGTTGGGAAGGCAAAGAGGTGGGGATAAGAACTCTCTGGATCAAGCTGACATGTCCAAGCTGCCCCAGACACTTGAGTGTACAGTTGTGCTTCCAGTGGAAGTGGCTTGGAGTGGCAAGGTACAGGGCCAAGGAGAGTGTTTATAAGGTGAGTCCTGCAGGGAGTACCATGGAGAGGCAGGCAAGGACAGGCAGGTGTGGAGCTGGAGGACAGCTGATCCCTGTCCCAGGGAGCTTGCAGGCACCCCCAGGCAGCAGAGAGGAGTTGAGTGGAGGAGGCCTCAGAGTCAGTTGGGTTTCAGAGTCCTCATCTCCCCAGGGCCTGGCTGTGCCAGTGACATTCCCATGTGAGGAGCCACCTGAGTTTGCAGAACAGAGGTAGGGGATATACCTGCTGCTCTGGGACCCACCCTTAAGGTCCCCATGTCGTGGGGAGAGGCGCATGCCCCTAGAAGGTCATTGCTGTGCTCTGACAGCTCTCCTGTCCTTGCGGATACAGAGGAGATAAGAAGGCCTGCCACTAGGTAGGTGTGGCTCCCCTCTACCACACTCTGTGTCCTTGACTTGCTGAAGTCACAGGAGGGACACTTGGGTGGCCCATTGGCTGTAGTGACTTCATGTCTGTGTCTCTTTGTCTTACCTTGAACCTCAAACTGCTCACATCCAGAGATGTTGCTCACCAGCCATGTGACCAGCAGGGCCCAGGGAGCCACGCCCCTTCTGAGCTTCAGTCTTGGCTTTGCCAGATCCAGAGCATGATACTACCTTCCGCTTAGCCAGGCCTGCCTCCATCACTTAGTGCCTCAGTTTGCACCCTCTGTCTGTGAACTCCCTCCTCCTGCCCTATCACTGTGGGGATGGTGACCACACCCACCTATGGCTCAACCGGAGCCAACCACCTGTTTGTTTGGGTCTGCAGAGTATGAATGGGGCATGAGAGGTCACAGGACACCCTATGAGGGGTCTCTGCTAGAAGGTGAGCATGTGGGTGAGGCTGCAATCACCAGGCAGGAATTCAGAGAATGTGTGTCTGTCTCAGGAAGAACTGTCTGCCTGGCAGTGAGCACGTGGATGCTTACCAAGGGTGGCCCTGTGACTCAGTGTTGTGGAGACCATTCCACCAGTGGGTTCCAGGGGGCAGTGGTCTACTAGGGTTGGTGTCACCCAGTGCAGTAACTCATGGTGTCACCCCCCCATGGACCTCCTCCCATACCAAATCATGCAGAATCCTTAGTCATATTTATCAGCAATTTTAATCATAGGTTAATATGTGATAAATATAGTTGTAAATTGCTTACATGTAATATTTTTTAGATGATATGAACACTGACAACAAAACTGGTTTCTACATCCAATCACATTATTAGTTACATTATTAGTAACTGAGCAGAAGCCTTTTTTTCCTTTCCTTTTCCTTTAATTCCTACTTCATTCTCAAAAGTTATTGATATAAGTTCACAGATATTACTTACCACAATATTGTTGCTAAAACACCAGAAAATTTGACATCAGACTGTAAAAATAGCAGCAGCAACAGAAACAGCACATGCTTGTAGTGTGCACAGATGAAACCACATGATTCGAAGCATCATTGCGATTGGGTAATAATGACAGCTCTGCCCAGAGTGCAATAACCAAACCCACTGCTGTCGAGTTGTTTCTGACTCACAGTGACCCCTATTGGGTTTCCAAGGTGGTAAATCTTTACGGAAGTAGATTGCCCAGTTTTGGTTCTGTGGACTGGCTGGTGAGTTTGAACCACCAACCTTCTGGTTAGCAGTCAGATGTCTTAGGCACTGTGCTACCAGAGCACTCCTTCCAGAGTGCAATACCAAAAAAACCAAACTCACTGCTATAGAGTCAGATCTGACTCATAACGACCCCTCCTTGGGTTTCCAAGACAGTCTCACTACAGGTAGATTGCCCAACCTTTCTTCTGAGGAGTGGCTGGTGGATTTGAACTGCCAGCCTTCTGGTTAGCAGTCATATGCCTTAGGGCTATGCCACCAGAGCTCTCAATAGAAGGTTCAAAAGGTATATCAGCATAGCGTTTTAGCCTTGTAGGTATATTGATAAGACTAAGCTGGACTTAAAAAAATACTTTTGTTGTTATAACTAACTATAGGGATATTTTTATAAAAATAATAAGTTTCTGCTGAAACACTACACAAAAAAGTTTATAGACAATCATTTTAGTGTCATTTCCTCTGATAGTGTCACCTGGTACTGTCTGTACTCCAAGCACCCCCATAGTGACACCATTGCTAGGGAGCATGAGAGTGGTTGGCAGGTGTCTCTCTCACTGCTTATGGGTATCCTTGTCATGGACTAACCTGCTAGGCCGGGTGGTGTGCAAGGGTGAGGGATGGTGCATGAGTACACCAGGGCTGCCAGAACAAAGTGCCATATAGTGGGCCACTTAAAATGACAAAAATTTACACCCACTCCTCACTTACAGATGTGTTAGGTTCCAAAGACCAGATCATTATGTAAAAATTGATGTTATGCAAAAATGGAGGATGACCACATCCAGATCACAAAATGGAACATGGCAACCTCATTATATAACACTCAAATTACATCATTACCTAACAGACAAACCACTGGGAATCATGGCCCAGCCGGGTTGACATATAACCTTAATCATCACAGCCAACGTAACTTTTGCCAAGCAGCTTGGCATTAACTGCCAGACATACATTGTTGATGTGCAAAATAGTCAGATAGATTTTTTACTGTTGTCGTAAATACAAAATGCCAGATAATGAGACAGTTGACAAGTGAAGTGAATCTGTATATAATCCACTCAGGACCTAGGGGACTGGAGCCACTCATTGGAGGAGACCTGTATAGATACCACCCACTGAAGATCTCTACAGGTGCCACGTTGAAATTGTGGAATTGTGGTGGTTATGTTTTTGTGTCAACTTGGCTGGGCCTGGTTGAGTGGCTGGGCAGCTGGTGGTAGTTATTCCCCATGA
>NW_006921723.1:5321194-5323662 GCF_000298275.1 Orycteropus afer afer
CAGGTGTGGGTTCAATTCCAGACCTGAAGGGCAGCTAGGGGCCATAGTCTCAGTGGTTCCACCAGGCTCTATCAGACCAGCAAACCTGGTCCCCCCCCCCTTTTTTTTTTTCTCCAAATGATTTTGAGTTTTGTTCCACATTGTTTTCCCTCTATCAAGATCTGCCACACAGATCCCCTTCCGAGTGGATGACAGTGGTAGCCAGGCACCATCTAGTTCTTCTGGTCTCATAGTCATATAGGCTGCAGATCAGATGGTGTACCAGTCACTAGGACTAATTGTTTCCATGAATTTTGGTTTTCTTCATTCTTCTTTGCTCTTGACGAGGAGAGACGCATTGTTGCATCTAGATGGCAGCTTGCTAGCTTTTAAGATCCCAGTTGCTACTTGCCAAAGTAGGGCCCTCCTCACTTTTAAGGGACACTCTAGCTGTGTTCATTCTTCTGCCAGTCCATGGTGTATATGCAGTATTCTTCACCAGTACTGCCATTCAAATGCATCAATTCTTCAGTCTTTCTTATTCATTGCCCAGCTTTCGTTTGAACATGAGATGATTGAAAATACTGTGCCTTGGGTCAGGCACACCTCAATTCTCAAAGTGACACATTTGCTTTTTAGCATTTCAGAGGGGTCCTTTGCAGCATATTTGTGCAATGTGATATATTGTTTGATTTCTTGACGGTTGCTTCCATAGGCATTGATTGTGGATCCAAGTAAAATGAAATCCTTGACAACTTTAATGTTTTCTGCATTTATCATATTGGTTATTGGTCTAGTTGTGAGGCTGAGGTGTAATCTGTAATGAAGGCTGTAGTCTTTGACCTTTATCAGTAAATGCTTCAAGTCCTCTTTGCCTTTAGTGACCAAGGTTGTGTCATCTGCATATTGCAAGTCATTTGAATAAAACAAGGGGATACTGCATGGTTTAAAATCAGGAAGGGTGTGTATTAGGGTTGTATCTTTTCACCATACTTATTTAGTCTGTATGCTGAGCAAATAATCTGAGAAGCTGGATATATGAAGAACATGGCATCAGTATTGGAGGAAGATTCATTAACAACCTGCAATATGCAGATGACACAACCTTGCTTTGCTCAAAGTGAAGATGACTTGAAGCACTTACTGATGAAAATCAAAGACTACAGTCTGCAATATAGATTATACCTCATCATAAGGAAAACGAAAATCCTCACAACTAGACCAATAAACAACATCACAGTCACTGGAGGAAAAATTGAAGTTGTCAGGGATTTCATTTTATTTGCGTCTACAATCAACAGTCATCGAAGCAGCAGTCAAGAAATGAGATGTTGTGTGACACTGGGCAAATCTGCAGAGAAGACCTCTTTAAGTAGTGTTTTGTAGTTTTCTTTGTATAGGTCTTTTGTGTTCCTGGTTAAGATTTATTCCTAAGTATTGTATCTTTTTGGTAGCTGTTGTAAATGTTACTGATTTCCTTTTCAGAGACTTCTTTGCTGGTATAGAGGAATCTAACTGATTTTGATGTTAATCTTGTATCTGGCACTATGCTAAATCTTTGAATAAGTTCCAATAGTTTTCTTGCTGAGTCTCTTGGGTTTTCTATAAAGGATCATATCATCTGCAAATAGGGATAGTTTGACTTCTTCCTCACCAATTTGGATGCCTTTGATTTCCCTTTCTTGCCTTATTGCCCTGGCTAGGACTTCCAATACAATGTTGAATAGAAGTGGTGATGGAAGGCATCCTTGTCTGGTTCCTGTTCTCAAGGGGAATGGTTTCAGTCTCTCTCCATTGAGAATAATGTTGGCTGTTGGTTTTGCATATATGTGCTTTATTATGTGGAGGAATTCCCCTTCCATTCCTATTTTTCTGAGAGTTTTTAATCATGAATGGGTGTTGGATTTTATCAAATGCCTTTTCTGCATTAGTTGATATCATCATGTGATTCTTTTCCTTTATTTTACTTATGTGATGGGTGACACTGATTGTTTTTCTAATGTTGAACCATGCTTGCGTACCTAGTATGAATCCCCATCGGTCATGATGTATTATTTTTTTGATGTGTTGTTAGAGCCTATTGCCTAGGATTTTGTTGAAGATTTTTGTGTCTATATTCATGAGGGATATTGTTCTATAGTTTTCCTTTTTAGTAGTGTGTATGCCTGGTTTTGGTATGCTTGCTTCATAAAATGAATTTAGGAGGGTTCCATCCTTTTCTTGTTCTGGAATAGTTAAAGTAGGATTGGTGTCAGCTCTTCTCTGAATGTTTGGTAGAATTCTCCAGTGAAACCATCTGGGCCAGGACTTTTTTTATTGGTAATTTTTTTTATGACCTGTTCAGTTTCTTCTTGTTTTATACCAAAAACCAGACTTATTGCCATTGAGTCAGATCCGACTCATAATGACCCCTCCTTGGGTTTCCAAGGCAGTATCACTATGGAAGTAGATTGCCCAACCTTCCTTCTGAGGAGTGGCTGGTGGGTTTG
>NW_006921723.1:5323977-5335476 GCF_000298275.1 Orycteropus afer afer
TTGAACTGCCAACCTTCTGGTTAACAGTCAAATGCCTTAGACACTACACCACCAGAGCTCCCACAGTTCTTCATAGTATCCTGATATTATCCTTTTTATTCAGTTGTGACATCACCCATTTCATTTATCGTTCGTGCTTTTTGCATCTTCTTCTTTTCCTTTGTTCAGTTTGCCAGTGGTTTGTCGATTTTATTAAATCTTTTCAAAGAAACAACTTCTTTTTGTTGATTTTTTTTTCTGTTGTCTTTCTACTTTCTGTTTAATTTATTTCTGCTCAAATTTTTATAGTTTCTTTTCTTCTGGTGACTATAGGCTTTTTGCAAAAGACCTCTTTAAAGTGTTAAGGAGAAAAGATGTCACTTTGAAGACTAAGATGTGCCTAACTCAAGCCATGGCTTTTTCAGTTGCTTCATTTGCATGTAAAAGTTGGACAATGAGTAAAGAAGACTAAAGAAGAGTTGATGCCTTTCAATTGTGGTATTGGTGAAGAACACTGAAAATACCATGAAAAAATCTGTCCTGGTAGAAGTGCATCCAGAATGCTCCTTGGCATCGAGAATGGCCAGACTTCATCTCACCTAGGTAGGTCATGGTTGTCAGAAGGGACCATTCTCTGGAGAAGGAGCTCATGTGTGGTAAAGTAGAGGGTCAGAGAAAAAGGGGAAGACCCTCAACAAGATGGACTGACACAGTGGCTGCATCGATGGGCTGAAGTGTAGCAAGGATTGTGAGGATGGTGCAGGGCCAGGCAGTGTTTCATTCTGTTGTACACAGGGTCGCCATGAGTCAGAGCCAACTTGATGGCACCTAACAACAACAGCAAAGTGTTTTGGAATTCCTCTTCCTCGCAGTAGGAGCTCTGGTAGCGTAGTGCCTAAGGCATTTGACTGCTAACCAAAAGACTGGCAGTTCAAACCCACCAGCCACTCCTTGGAAGGAAGTTGGGCAATCTACTTCTGTAGTGATACCGCCTTGGAAACCCAAGGAAGGATCACAATGAGTTGAGTCTGACTTGAGGGTACATAACAACAACATTCTTCACAATATTATCCATAATTTGTTATGACCCACACAGTCGAATACCTTTGCACAGTAAGTAAAACACAGATAAACATCTTTCAGGTATTCTTTGCTTTCAGCCAAGATCCATCCATCTAACATCAGCAGTGATATCCCTCGTTCTGCACCCTCTTCTGAAACCAACTTGAATTTCTGGCAGTTTCCTGTGTAA
Organism: Orycteropus afer afer; assembly: GCF_000298275.1. NCBI lineage: Eukaryota > Metazoa > Chordata > Mammalia > Tubulidentata > Orycteropodidae > Orycteropus > Orycteropus afer. The sequence goes on from NW_006921723.1 coordinate 5,325,209, forward strand.
TGCTGCAACTCCTTTTGAATTGTCTTCAGCAAAATTTTTCTTGTATGTGTTATCAATGGTAGAGTTAAAATTTTTCCACATTCTGTTGCATCACCTTTCTTTGGAACAGGCATAAGTATGGCTGTCTTCCAGTCAGTTGGCCAGGTAGCTGTCGTCTACATTTTTTTTTTTTTTTTTTTTTGCCATAGATGAGTGAGCATCTCCAATGCTGCTTCTGTTTGTTGAAACATTCTCAATGGGTATTTTGTCAATTCCTGGAGCCTTGTTTATTGCCAAAGCCTTTAGCATAGCTTGGACTTCTTCCTTCAGTACTGGTATTGGTTCTTGATCAAATGCTATCTCCAGAGATGGATACCTCCTGGAGATTGGGAGTCCAAATTCAGGGTGTTGGCAGGGCCATGCTCTCCTCAAGGCTCTAGGGGTAGTCCCAGGCCTTCCTTGACTTGCAGCTACAACATAACTCCATCATCACATGGCTGCCTTATCTTCCCTTTGTCTCTCCTCCTCTTTTATAAGGACACCACTCTGGATGGGATTAGGACCCTCCCTACTCCAGAGTATCCTCATCTGAACTGATAACATCTATAAAGATCATATTTCAAAACAAAGTCACAGTGATCAGGAACTCAGCCTGAAATTTTTGAGGATACAGTTCCACCCCTACCAGGTAGTCTCATTGAGCTGGAATCAGGAGTGTGAAGCAGTGTGCTCCTCACGCAGGGTCTGCCAAGCTCCAGGGCTGCTTCTGCAATAGCTTATGCTTCTGATTTACTGCAGTGCTAATTGTGGACAGGTTAATTAGGATGACCCTCTTCTGGCCACTGTGTGACTCGGTTGGTATCTGTGTTTACAAGTTCTGTGGCCTCAGCAGTACTTCATCACTGAGGGCCAGGGAAGGGGCAGATACTGATGCTGTACATGGCACAAGGTGGTCGAGATGGGACTTAGTGGTGAGTTGCTGATGTGATTATCTTTATGAAAGGCACTTACCTGCTGGCCCTGTATTGTGTAAAGGGCCTAGAACTGGCGTGGTAGGGTGTGCTGGGAGCGGGCAGGAAGGCACACAGAGGGGCTTTGTGGCTGGTGAGCTCATGGGTGCCCAGCCCTCAAGCCTTACTGGCTGCTGTGTCTCTCCTCTGTGCATTGTCCATTCATGGCCTGTCTGTCCACGCCAGCTGCTCTTCACCCTGCTCCTGTAGCGCTGCAAGATTTTCTCCCAGGCTGCTCATCTTTCATGCAGCTACTTGTGCCTCTTGTCGCACAGAGATGCTAATATTTGATTTTTTTATGTTCAAATCTATTGGTATTTTCTTTCCTGGCTCCCTGAGTGGTGACGTTGCTCTGTCTACCTATAGCCTGTATCTGTGTTGGCCCCAGCTGACTGCACCCCAGCACAGGGTTTGTGCTGTGCATGACTTCTTTCTCAGTCTCAGGTAGGTGCACAGCCTGAGGCCCTAACACCCAGCAAACCTGTCTCCTGGCTCCATCCCCTTGTCCCTGGGATGTGGGCCCTTCCAACTAGAGTTGCTTCACCTGTGAAATTCATGAATTTTGTACCTCAGGTGGAAGAGGCAAAGGCAAGGTATATGGCCACATGCAGGCCTCTGCATCTCAGACAGCAGCCCCTCCAGCAGATGACAAATGCAGATAAGTAAGGGAGGAGACAGTCTCAGTTGCCCAGCGTGACTGCTGGCGACGGCAGGGCCCCACTGTGGGTGATCCCTGGGGCCATGTGGGCTCATCACCCTCAGGGACTCACTCTGCCCTCATCCCCCCTAAGTTCCTCACTGGCGTCATCCCCAGCCCATAGTCATGAGCTGGGGTGGGCTCCTGTATGCACTGAGCAGCCCCCTGCTTGGGCTTACTCATCCCCTGGTGCGCAGGCATCTCAAGAGGCATCCAGCTGAGAACAGGAAGCCTGGGGAGGCAGCGCATCTTAGTGGGTCTAATGCCCACAGTCTCCTGAGGGTGGTGATCTGGCTCCTCTGGCACTTTCAATGGGGGGGGGGGGTATCTGTCCTGGGAAATGCTCTCTGCAGAGAGTTCCTGCAGTCTTCTTGTGGGGAAGCCTCGCGTCAGGAGCCATAGGACTTGGAACCCTTAAGGAGCTGTGTGGAGTGCGGGGGCAATGGAGGGCTTCGGTGGGAGGAATCCTGAGTCCCACTTGGGTGCTACACAGCCCCAGGACCCCTCTCCCTTCCAGTCTCCAAGCTCTCTCATTGTCTGGGAGTGGGGAGGGTATGTGGGGTGAAAGCTCTGTTCTCTACTCTCACCTCTGCAGCCATACCCTAGGCCCATCATCACTTGGCCTCTGGTAAAGAGAGACTTCTCACTGCCTGTGATGGACCTCTGGGCACAGCCATGACAAACAAGCACTGGCTTTTGGTGGGGTGGGAAGGTGCTGGGAAAAAGCTGGTGCCTGGCATCACTCCCAGGGCCTATACTTATGTTGTTGTTGGGGGGGAGGGGCTGCAGCAACACACAGACAGGAGATGGAGGAGCCCCATACCTTACTTTCCTGACCCCAGAATGGGGACTGATTGGGGACTGGTGGGGCATAGTTAGTGGCTATCTGGGCCAGTGTGGGTTGGAGGAGAAGGTTCATCTCATGCTATGGGAAATAAGAGGAGTCTTGGGCCATGGGGCCATCTGGTCATAGAGTCTCATGCTGAGCAAGATATCTTGGTTCATCCTCTAGCTTCCCAGCCTGCTTGTCACCCTGCCCACCTACACCCCCTCCCCACCAAGCCTCACGCTCACACCCACACCCACCTGCCTGCTGGGCCAAGGTCTGTCCACTCTGTTTCTAAGCTGAAGCTTCACCCGCACCCCAGCCACTGACTGGAGAACATCTCAGAGCAGAGCCTGGTGGGAGGGGCCCTGGCTGGGGTCCTGTGGGTCTGGTATTCCACCATCGGGACTGCGGCCATCTAGATGCCCCTGTGTAGACGTGTGTTAATGAGATTATAGGAGTGAGGAGAATGAGACGGTCGGAGGGCCCTGGCTGCGTGACATGGGGTGGGAGTGGTGGTGGTGTACTCAAGTGGTAAGCTCTTATAAAAAAGGAGTGCTAGTGGTGCCCACCTCATGGGGCTATGCTGAGGACTGGCCAAGGTTAGTGGCCTCTTAGGTCATGTTGAGTGCCAGGTAAGGCCACCTTTCCACCTTCCCTCCCAGCCAGCTAGTCCATCCACTGTGGGACAGGAAAGCCAGCCTCACTCTGGCTGTGGCTGGTGGTGAGCTCTGGGGCCATGGGTTAAGGAGGAGCCATGGGACTCTGAGCTGGGCCGTTGGTGATCGGGAGTGTTGGGGAATGATTCCTAGGCTTGTGGGTGAGTTCCCTCAACCATCAGTCCTTTACAGGCTTCCTTTTTGGTATTTATGGGTATGTCCATTGTTTTATTAAACATGGGTTTCATTCAGCTTTGTCTCAAATTGTTTGTAACAAACCAGAAGAACTAGTTTCCTCCCTAAAATAGACTTTCAGTAAAATTAGCAGTCTGCCAGTTCAGCTTGCACTTTTTGCTTCTGCAGAAAGGGATGTTGGGGAGCGAGTTGGAAGAGAGGTGCTGGCGGCAGGACAACATCCTGATGTAAGCGAGTTGCATCTGGATTTTCCTTCATCGCAGGGCAAATTTGCACTTCCTGCTGAAGCCTGGTGTAGATACGGTGGTCTCGTTATTTTCTGAACTTAGTAGTCTTTTTCAGGGAATGGCAGACTCTTTTTGTAAAGGGCCTGAGAGTAATTTTTTTTTTTCAGCGTTGCAGGCCAGATGGTCTATCAAAACTGCCCAGCTTTGTGGCTTTAGCGCAAGGGCAGCTTTGGACAGTAAGTGAAGGTATGCATGTGACTGTATGCCAATAAAACTTTATTCGTGGGCACTGAAATTTGATTTTCATGTCCTTTCCATGTCTCGTGAAATATTCTTCTTTTTGACTTTTACCCTTCTGTTTTAAAAATATAAGTTTAACCCTCAGCTGGCTGGAAGGTCTCTGGAAGTAGGCAATGGGCTTACGTGGCCGAGTGCCACGTTGAGTCCACCCTAGTGTCCAGGCGATTTGGAGGCCCTCCCACCTGAAGGATGAGTTTGTGTGTTATGTTGACCTGTCTCACGCTTTATCAACTGCTTTCGAGTGGTCTATGGGCAGCCTGGGGAGGGACTACTGCCCTTTGGGGATGTGACTCCAGCCTCACGGCCAGTGTGAAAAGGAGCCAGAATCTGAATCCAGGCCCTTGCCCAGGACTTATTCCCTGAATGTGAATAAACAGAGGTTAGGGGATCTAGCTCTCTTTACAACTGATGGAGGTGGGAACCTTTCTGCTGCCTTTGCCCCCACAGTGTATTGATTATTGTTAGTAGCATGTTTGATTGTTGAAGGGGTTGGGGGATAGGAGTTTTCTGTAACTTAAAATTTCTGGTTTTACTATCTGTCCTTCATGCATGTGGCCTGGTAGGGTCCAGCCAGGGCCCAGGGAACCCCGGGGAAGTCTATGGAAGCACCAGGCTCAGGCTGGGCAGCCTGTTTGTCAAAATGTAAAGGAAATACCTGATGCTTCTTTCAGTGGGTGATTCCTGAGTGCCTGGGTCTAGGGGGGCTCTAAGGTGGGATTGGAGGTCAACCTGGGGCTGCTTGAGAGACCACAGCCTTATCACACAGCACCAGACAATGGACAGTGGTGAGTGAGGCCTGTGCCACTGGGGTCAGTGGACGCACTTTCTCTCATTTGCAGGGGGCTCAGCTCCAGGCCAGTGTGGGGTGAGTCCCGAGTTCAGTCAGCTTCTCATGAGTTGGAACCTTCCCAGCAAGCTTGGTTTTCTCCATTCCTGCCCTTCTGGCACCCATTGCTCACCTGTGTGATGAACAGGGGCAAAGCCATTGAGGGCCCGCCAAGTGGAGGGGGGTCTGGTGCTGTGACCTGGCCCAGCACTGTCACTGTATCCCTCCCCCTGCCCTGGCGGTGGTGGTCCTCTGCCCCAGGCTCCAGCCCTGTGCCCCTGCCTCTAGCCCTGGGGGTGGGTTGGGTTCCCCTGGCTCAGCGTGTCTGTGTGCGGAATTTGCATGTCAAAGGATGGCTGAGGCTGGGGCACTTGGCCGCTGTTCCTCCTCAGTCCTTCTTTAATGCGGAGATGCTTGTTTTCGTGTGACGTCAGCTCCTCACATCCATGCCGTGTTTTCGATTGTGCCTCAGCTGCCGGCTGCGCTTCCCTGGGGAGCTGGGTACCACCCGAGCCTGGAGACATGCGGAGGCAGGGGTGTGAGAGGCGGGGGACCGGCCGGCCAGCCAGCCAGTAGACCCGCTCCCATTGTGGGGCCCGGCGCGGACGGCATCGGCGCGGTCGCGCGGGAGGAAGATGCCGCCCCGCGCGCCCCCCACTCCGTGAGCATAAAGGGCTCCGCGCTGAGCAGGAGGCAGGAGGGGAAAACCCGGTGAGTAGCTGCCTGCATGGATCCCCTGTGCCTGGAGGGCCGCCCGTGTCCACCGGGTCCTGTGCAGGCGGCGGTGGCGGCGGTGCAAGTTGCGTCTGGCTCTGCCCGCGGATGCTGCAGCGCAGACGCCGCCGCCAGCGGGCAGGAACGCGGCCTGGCGTCCAGCAGCGCCGGGAGGCGCAGGGCAGGCGTTGTGTCTGCTGGGGGACAGGTTTTTGGGAAGAGACACCGGGAGCATGCTGAGGGAGTGAGGTGGCCGGCGCAGGGGAGTCAGGGGGGCCATGTACCCCCCAAAAACGGACGGTATGTGTGGGGCCTGCAGGGGTGCGGCACGATGTGGCCCAGCGAGAGCCCCCAGCTCTCCTCTGTACCAGGCCTCCGAGAGCCTGCTTGGTCGGCTGCTATGGCTGATGTACTCACGGGGGGCGCCGGGAGCGTGTGGGGCCAGCGTGCATGCATATCACCTCTTGCTTTTCAGCCTGCATTGCTGCAGGCGGACGATCGATGCACCGTGATCTTGGGACACGGCTGGCCATTGAGTGCCTGTCCTGACAGTTGGCACCTGTTCCCATAGACTGAGTCTACCTGGAGGGGCTGCTCTCTGCCTTTGTGGCCTGGGGATTGTAGGGGCTTTTCCACCTGCACTGCTGGCCCTGTTTGTGCATGGGAGACTGTGTCACGTTGGAGCTTGGCCTGCAGGGTGATGTGCAAGGCTTCTGCCATTGCAGCCTGGGCCGTCAGAACCGAGTGTAGCTCTGGAGCTCCATGTTCGTCTGAAATGGGGGGGGTGGCGTTTGACAGGGACACTGGAATGTGGGTGCTCTCCTGACGTCCATATTGCAAGCCCTTTTTATAAAACAAAAACAAAAACAAGGAGCTCCCGTGATGGCAGGTGGGGGTTGTGCAGCCTGGCAGCAGGATTCTCCTTTTGGTACCGGATTGGCAGTGATGGATTGGCAGTGATGGCCAGGTCGTCTGAACCGAGAGCGACCCCTCCCCCAGGAGAGGAAGGGGCCATGGCAGCAACAGGGAACCTGTGAACTCAGCATGAGTCGCAAGGGTAATTCATTTGTATGGGATCCTTGAATTGGCAAACTGATGTGTGAGTGGCCGAGGAGGACGAAGGAACGGGGCTCAGGGTGCCTGTCCACGTGTGTGTGCTCACGAGGAGAAATGAGCTGTGTCATAGTTTCTTTGGAAGGTCTGGGCGCTGGGGCCTCTGTCCTTCCTGGGGCCATGTGCTGGAGAGGGACATGACTGATGCCAAGCCCCAAATGCAAAGAGGCTGCCTGGGAAGTTGTGTACTGAACCAGGACCAGGACCCAGACATCTGTCTCTCTGTGGCTTCCAGCCCTGTTGTAAGTAGGGTTTGAGTAGCACCATGAACAGAGGGCAGATTGGAGGAGTGAGCCCCCCCCCCACAGACACACACACACACACACACACACACACACAAAATCCAATATTGATTCCAAATAGGGCTGAGGCTGCACTTTACTTGTCTTTGTGTTTTGGTCTAACTCATGTCGATTCACTGTACGTGAGTCTTGGTCTCATCAACCACTGCTGAGGTGTCCTTCCCTGGCATCTTCACAAAGTTCGGAGCTGTTCACAGTTATATAAGGAGTCGTGTGTGCTGCTTGCCAAAACTCCTTCATCAGTTCTAACCACCCAGACCTCCTCAAATCCCCAGATCCTAAAGCCCCTGGGCTGGCCCTATTGGAGTACATGAGTCAGAGTGTCTGAAGGCTAGGTCCGTCCAGCTGAGTGCACCCCATGGGTGATACGTTGCGCTCTGAACCACCTGCCGTCATTGGCACTTACGGCTGGGACCTTGCAAGCCAATGCCTGTGGTTGGGAGGAACCATCAGGGTTGCCTGGATTCCCCATTTCTGAAGAACCCCTTGTTTTTAACCTCTTGTCCCTTTTAACCCATGTGTCATGGTGCACACTGAGTCTAAGCTGCTGAGTGTTTCTGATCCCTGAGGACTCCCAAGCACATGAGGAACCCTGATTGTCAGTGAGGGCTTTGCTTCCTAAAGCTCATCTGGTCCATGCCCCCGGCCAGACTATAGACTCCACTGGGGATTTGTAGACGTGGGCTGGCAGTTGTTTCTTTCACTGATTTGCTCAGTCCTGAGGATGCTCTGAGTAAGGCGGGCAGCTCTTGTCTCAGCAGGGAGAAACCTTCATTAGAAAGATTTGGTGTCCCCGTGGTGTTTCCGTCTGTGGAGCAGAAGAAATCTCCTTTCTGTGCTTCCCCCTCGTCACTGGAGTTTGGGGCCTTGGGCCTCCTTGGGCTGCCACTCACTCTCTGTGTTCTGCTAGGTCTGTCTGTCCACCCCTGCTCGCTCACACTGCAGGCCTTTGCCCAGGTCTCAGTCACTGCTGTAACAGAAGTACCACATGTGGGGGGCTTTGAAGAGCAGATGTTTATTTTCTCATAGTTGTGGCGTTCCTTGGTTCCTTGGTGATGTTCATGTGGCATCCACCTTCCCTGATTTGTGCTTGCTCCTGTGTCTAATATGTTCTTTTCACAACTCAGAAGGGATTAGGTTTAGGACCCACCCCACACTAATATGGCTCAAACAAAGAAAACTCTGTCTCCAAGTTGGATTATATGAACAGGCATAGGAGTTAGGGAAGCTGGTGGCCCAAGTGGTTTTCCTTTCACTGTTAACTAAAAGGTTGATGCTTTGAACTTACCTAGTGTCCCTGCAGAAGAAAGAGACAACTGCTTCTGTGAAGATTCCAGCCAAGAAAAACCTATGGAGCAGTTCTCTTCTGTAAAACGTGAGGTCACCATGAGTCATGCGTCCACTTGACAGCAGCTAACAATAGGGGAGAGAATTTCAGCACCTATTCTGTGTGGACACAAGTCAGTTAATAACAGACTGTGCTATTCTTATTGCTTCTGGCTGGGTAAATCAGTGGCACTTAGCTACCCTGTCCAACAGGCTCTGAGGTGGCCCCACACTGCTCCTGTGCCCCTCTGAGCTTCCTACCAGCTGCACCTCACCCCACTGTGACCCAGCTTCCAGCCCAGAGGCCTGGCATGGAGTAGACCCTTCACAATGTTTGTTGCTTTATTGAAGGGGCAGAAAAGCCTCTGTCCAAATAAGCCATTGAACCAGTTATCCATCCAGTGTTGGCATTGTTTTTGGTAATAAAGTTATGGCTGTTATTCATGCGGAGACAGCGCAGCAGATCCCCCACGGCAAGCTTGGCGTGGTGTTTATTTTTAGGACTATCCTACATATGTAGAGTAGGGCACCTCGTTTGTGGTCGGCTGCTTCTCCCACTCACATCTCTGAGAACTCCGGGCTGCCCTGGCCTGATTGTGTCCCCCTCCCCCTGAAGCTGAAGTTTTGAGCCAGTGGCTGTGTTGCCCCCAAGACAGCTTCTGAATAAGAAGAGATGAGGAGATCAAGCTGATGATGAACAAAATCCTTCCTCAGTAGTTATTCTAAAGGTGCCATAACTGTGAGCTGATGTGGAGGATTTGGGGGAAGCAGGGATATCCTTGCTTCATTTTAATCAGTTGCATCAAATTGACCCTGACTCATGGTGACCATGAGTGTGTGTCAGAGTAAAACTGTGCTCTGTAGGATTTTCAGTGTCTGAACTTCTGGAAGTAGATTACCAGGCCTGCTTTTCAAGGCACCTCTGAGTAGATTCCAGTCTCTAGCCTTTCGGTTAGCAGCCAAATGAATTCAGTGTGTGCACTTCTCAGGCTGCTGGGTTCATTTTAGTACACACTAATTCTAGATGCACAAGAGGTTTTCCACACAATGCTGGTGGGTGGAGGGAATGCTGGCTGTACATTTTATTGTTTAATTTGATGGTCTGAATGTGTCTGATCTTTTGAAAGTGTGTGTCTTCTCTGTGCAAAGTTGAAGAAGGAGTTGATTCTATAGCAAGATGGAGTAACCCTGTGTCTGGTGGTAAAGGGCCTACCAGACTATAGAGTTGGGCTGGAGTCCTGGCACTGCAGTCCCTAGCAGCTCCCCTAACCGTGCACTTCTGTTTATTCCCCTGTGTAATGGGACAGTTGAGGATCAAGTGAGAAAGTACTGAGTATCAACAGGCTGGGTCTGGTGCCTTGTCCACAGTCACAAAACCATGTTGTTATTGCTGCTGAGTATTTGTTTACAATATTTGCATTTTATGTTATTTTTACGTTTGAAGTTTAATTTTGAATTTTACGTATTTCTAATTTAAAGTTGAGTAAGGAGTTTTATGTTCCCACCTTTATTCTTGTTCCCTGGGGAACCTCATTGTCAACTCATAGCAGTTTCTTCATGGTACTTATTTCCAGAGTTCTAGATAACACATTTATGGTACTTAGGACAGTATCTGTTCCCCTCTTCTGTGGAACTTGCTAGTTCTTCTCTCATTTCCCTCCTCTATCCTCCCCATAATGTTATATTGCTATTTATTGTTAAATCATTGAGTCTTTACATCATTATGGATTAGATAACTCATCGCACATGAGCCACTAGGATTATATTGCCTTTCTTGTACAACTGTAATTTTCTTTGGAGCTTTGTCTTGACTTTCTTTCTCAGAGTTTTCTAGCAGTCCTGTCTCAAATTTCCCTTTCATCTTTCTATCAGAAGGGCAGCCTACTTCTTGATGCCTGCTGTCACACTGCTCCTGATGCACCCTGGGCTAGTTTCACATGTTTTAGGACTTCTCTTTGCCTCTGTTCTCTGCCTGGTTACCCTGTCTTCCTCTTCCTTGTTACCTGGTTAAGATCGCCTTCAAAGGCTTTCTGAGAAAGAGGACTTGGGAGATAAATTTCTTTTCTTTCTTTCTGTTTTTTTTTTTTTTTTTTT
>NW_006921723.1:5335576-5343348 GCF_000298275.1 Orycteropus afer afer
GTCATTGACCACAGTTTACCACAATGCAACAGCTCCCCTCCCACTTCCTCCCCATAGTTACCACTTCCCAGTGTCCATCCCTCCATACTCTCCTGTCCCCTGAGCTGGGGAGATAAATTTCTTGAGATCTTGTTTGAAAATATTTTTAGTTTAGCAGTACATATGATGATAGTTTAGCTAGGTATAGAATTCTGTGTTGTTATTGTTGTTGTTAAGTGCCGTCGAGTCGTTTCCGACTCATAGCGACCCCATGCACAGCAGAACGAAACACTGCCCAATCTGTGTTAGAAACAATTTTTGCGTAACATTTTGAAGGTATTGTTCCATTTTCTCCTGGCTCCTAATGTAATTAAGAAGTTGAATGTTATTTTGATTTAGTTTGTGTGTTTTGCTTTGTGTGTTTTTCTCCTGTAAGTTTTCAGGATCACTTTTTCAGTGTTCTTCTGTGTTCTTGAAGTTTCATGATGATATGCCTTGTTTGGGACTTTTTTGTCTCTTTTTTAAAAACTGTTTTTGTTTCTTGTCCGGGCTACTTTCAGAATGAAAACTCAAGGCATTATGGTATGATAATCTTTTATTAAATTATTCCTTGGAGAATAACTTAAAAGTTAAAATTCTTTTATGTTTTCTAGAACTACCACTGGTCATTTGTTAGACCTCTTGACTGATTCTCTGAGGTTTTCTTTTTTTTCCCCCATTTCTTTGTCCTTTTATTTTATTTTCTAGGGGATGTCTTCAGTTTTTGTTTTCAAAGTTATCTATTAAGTTTCTCATCTTTGTTTTTATTTTTTAATTTCTAAGAGCCTTTTTTGTTACCTGGAGGTTTCTTTTTAAAGTACAGTGTCTTCTTCTTGTTTTAAAGGTACAGTATCACACTGTTCCTTTGATGTTATTAATTGTGGTTGAGAGGCACTTTCAGGTAATAAAATAAGTTATTTAGCACTTTTAGGGTTTTAAGGCTTCGTATATGTTAACTCATTTAATCCTCACAGTACCCTAGGAGGTGCATACTATTATTTTTTCCATTTTGTGGATGTGGTATCTGAGGCACAGAGAGATCAAGTAGTCTTCCTAAATCACACAGTTCATAAATAGCAGATCTGAGACTCAGACCCAGCAGACTGACCCCAAAATCCATGCTCTTTGCCATGGTGCAGGGCAGTAGACCACAGGATGAGCTTGGGCTAGAAGCTATTTTTCCTTGGTTGGACCCCAGTTCTACAGCTTACCAGCTCTGTAACCTTGAACACCGATCACACTGTGCCTCTGCCCTTGTAAAATGGAGCAGTAAAACAACTATAAACAAAGCAGTAAAATAAGTAAACAAAGCCTTTAGACCTGTGTCTGCCAAGAAGTCAGCACTCAGAGTTACCAGTGGTGAATAGCAGGCACGTCATAAGGTAATTAATATAGTAATATTGTTGAGAGGTGATTCTTTCTTCTCCTTCCTTCCTTCTCTCTTCCTCTTTCTCTCTCCTGTCTTCTTTCTTCTGTTTCCTTCTTTCTTCCTTCCTCTTTCTCCCCACCTTCCTCTCCCCCCCCCTTTCTCCTCTTCCTCCCACTGCTCTGTTTCCACTGAGTTTCTTATTTTCCTATTTGTTTTGGCTCTGAGGCTTTCCTTGTCACCCACTGAACCTTGGCTGCCTGCCCACATTGATGTGTGAGGTGCCACAGAGCTGGTGGTGGCTATCACTTCCACCTTCTGGGCCTTTCTGGGGTTCTGCCCTGCTTGGTCAACCAGAGGCCTCCGAATCGCCTGCTTTCCAGCTAACAGCATGTGTTGATCCCCCCTGCTCCCCTTGGCTGTGCTATTATGGGCTTATCCATGGTTTTCTTGGGAGGAAACCCAGGTGAATAATTGTGTCCTTGCTGCTGTGTTTACCTGGGAACCATCTAGGTTATATTCTCCTGAGATTACATCATCATATAGGCAACCTGGTATCTGGAAAGGTCTTTTGGGATGGACATGGGAATACATGAATACTATGCATCAACCCATCCTCAGACACTGATCATGAGGGGGCCACAGGAGACAGGACCATGGGAGATGGGCTGGAGGGGACAGGGCTGAGCAAGATGGGACCATGAGAGAGACTGGCCAGAAGTTTAAAGTTGATGGACCCTAGTACTTGTTTTTCTTTTGCTCTTGCTTTCATCATCTCTCTGCATGTCTCCCCCATAGCCAGTAATCAATTTTGAAGACTTTTGGTCACACATAGTTATTGTTTCTCTCACTTTCCTGATTTCAGAGGTGTTTTAAGAAAAAAAGTCATCAGTAAAGCCAGGTTGGGCCAGCACTGCTGCTGCTTAAGATTTGCTGGGCAGAGAGGTTTTTTTTTCCTTCTTTTTCTTTTTTAATAGACTGTGAATGGTTTTAGATTTATAGAAAAATTAAGAAGTTAGTACAGAGTTCCCATTTACCCCATGGCCAGCTTCCCTTGTTATTAGCATCTTGTATCACTAAGGTACATTTGTTACAATTAATGGATCAATGTGGATATGTTATTATTTTGTAATTTATTTATTTTCGTTTTTGAGACTATGCACAGCAGAACATACACCAGTTCAATAGTTTCTACATATACTTTTCAGTGACATGGATTATGTTCTTTAAGTTGTGTGACCATTCTCCTATCCTTTTCTGAGTTGTTCCTGCCCCATTAACATACACTCACTGCCCATAAGTTTCCTGTGTAATCCTTTGAGTTGCTGTAACCAATCTGATCCCATAGAGATAGATCTTAAAGGGGCACAGTCCTCAAGGTAGGCATTCTTTACTAGTTAAGCTAAACTACTGTTTGGTTTCAAGAAGACTTTGGGGGATTTTTCATTTAAGGGTTTCAAGATTATCTCAGGGCAATCGTTTCAGAGATTCATCTAGCCTCTGTGGCTCCAAAAAATCTAGATACTGTCAGAGGCAATTAGCCACATATTTCCTTCTCCTATTCCTGACTCTTCTTCTTCCTCTGTTACTCCAGGCAAATAGAGAACAATTGCCGTGCCTTAGGTGGCCACTTGCAAGCTTTTAAGACCCTAGATACTACTCAAGGAACTAGTAGGTAGAACAGAAGAAGTACTAAACACTTTATTAGACCCATTAACTAGGATGTCCCATGAAACCATGACCCTACACCTCCAAATCAAGGAACCGAATCCCTTGAAGTGTTTAGTTGTGCATAAGCAGGCTCACAGGTTTTTTTTTTTTTTATTTTTTTGTAAATATAGGAGCTCTGGTGGCATAGTGCCTAAGGCATTTGACTGCTAACCAGAAGCCTGGCAGTTCGAACCCACCAGCCACTCTTCGGAAGGAAGATTGGGCAATCTACTTCCATAGAGACACTGCCATGGAAACCCAAGGAGGGGTTGCTGTGAGTCTAATCAACTCGACAGCAGTGAGGTTTTTTGTTGTTGTTGTTGTAAATATATCTACCATACAACCTTTGCCAAGTTAACTTTTATAGATGCACAACTTGACAGCTATTATATGCATCAGCTGTGCAACCCCACCCTTAGTCAATGGGCTTTTTCCATCACTCTAAACCAGAACTCAGTACTCTAGAAGCAATAACCTTCCCCATTCCCCCCTCCCTTCCATCCTGGTAACCGAAAGAAATTTTGGTTTCTATACACTTGCCTGTTCTTAGTTTTTTATATAGGTGAGATCAAGCAATATTTGTCCTTTTGTGATTGACTTATTTCACTCAGCATGATGACTGCAAGCTCCATCCGCATCATAGCATGTATCAAGACTTCATTTCTCTTACTGGCTGAGGAGATACCCATTGTTCGTATGCACCACAGTTTGTTTATCCATTCATCTGTTGATGGGGATTTAGGTTGTTTCTACCTTTTGACTATTTTTGAATAGTGCTACTAGTGAACATTGGTGTACATGTGTCTGTCCATGTCGCTGCTTTCAAGTCTTTTGGGAGAATTGCTAGGTCATTGGTACATTATTATTAACCAAAGTCCAAACTTTATTCACATTTCCTTTATTTTCCCTCAATATTCTTTTTCTGCCCTAGAATCTTATCTAAGATGGTACATGACATTTAGTCATCATACGTCCTTCTTCTTCTTGTTAGCTACTGTCGAGTTGACCCTCATGCACAAGACAAAACACTGCCCTGCCTGTGCCACCCCCATGATCAGTTGTGGATTGGACCATTGTGACCTAATGGATTTTCATGGGCTAATTTTTGGAAGTAGAAGACCAGGGCTTTCTCTCTCCCATGTCTCCCTAGGTTTCTCTTCCTCAGATTTTCCTTGTTTTGATGATCTTAGCAGTTTTGAAATGGACTGGTCAAGTATTTTATGTAGAACATCCCTTAATTGGGTTATGTCTGATGTTTTTCTCATGGCTAGACTGGGATTATGGGTTTTTAGGAAGGATTGCACAGGAGTTCTGGTGGCACAGTGCCTAAGGCACTTGATTGCTAATCAGAAGGCTGGTGGTTCAAACCCACTAGCCACTCCATGGAAGGAAGACTGGACAGTCTCCTTCTGTAAAGATTTACTGCCTTGGAAACCCAAAGGGGGTTGCTATGAGTCAGAATTGACTCGATGGCAGTGAGTTTCCCATGGGTGAGGTGCCCTTTTCATCATATCATGTCACAGATACATACTATCAAGGTGACTGATCACTGCTGGTGTTGACTTTGATCACCTGGCTGTTTGTCAGGTTTCTCCACTGTGAGGTTGCTCTTTTCTCTCCCATTTCCATAGTATGCTCTTTGGAAGGAAGTCATTATATGCCGCCCACATGTAAGGAGTGCAGAGTGATGTTTTACCTCCTCGAGGGTGGAATATGTACATAAATTATTTGGAGTTCTGTGTGGAAGATTTGTCTCCCATTAATTTATTCAATCTTTTTTAAAAAATTCTTTTGTCAGTATGGACTCATTGATATTTATTTTATACTTTGGGTTATAATCCCGTACTGATTATTTTGTTCAAG
This sequence comes from Orycteropus afer afer, assembly GCF_000298275.1. Lineage (NCBI taxonomy): Eukaryota > Metazoa > Chordata > Mammalia > Tubulidentata > Orycteropodidae > Orycteropus > Orycteropus afer. The sequence goes on from NW_006921723.1 coordinate 5,340,534, forward strand.
TTGTTCCAATTTTGACCATTGGAAGCCTTTTTGGTTGGTCCTGTGTCCCTTTACTGTATCCCTTTGCTTTGTTTATATATTTATACATGTATTTTTTGAGCACTTCCTCACTCCGGCATTACCAACCGCTCCAGGCTCATCTTGTACTTTCCTTCCCAGCCTCAGAGTCAGCCATTTTTCCAGTGAGCCTGGTTCCTTTTTTTGGAGGAGAAGATATTAGAAGCCAATATCTGGATACCAGATGTGCTCATTACAATTGGGGTATTGAGGCAGAGTTTTGCAGTTTACTTTGCAAAACTGTGGAGCTTTGGGTTAGCACTGATTTTTATCTTCCAATCTTAGAAAGAGCCTCATTTTGCCTTAAAGAGTGAGTCACAAAACCTGGTCAGAGGTCTACAGTTCCAGAGGCCCCTGTGTCTCCTTCCTCTCAAATATTTTCATCATCATCATCGTCATTATAGACTAGACTAGACCAGGCTCCTGCTTACTCCTCTCCCTGAGATCCTTCCTTTTCTGGGACCTCTGGACCCTTCTACCTTCCCTGGTACTTCTTCTTTCCCTGGCTTACCTCTGAATACTGCAGGACCCCAGCTGCATCCTCAGTTAGTGCCCCCTGTTCTCCTCAGCTCCCTGGAGACCCCATCCTGTCCTAAATGCCAGTCTAAGTTTATACCTTAGTTTGGACATGACTTCAAACTTCACTCTATTCAAACAGTGCTTTTGACCCACACTCCGACCACACCTACTCATCCCCACAATGTCCCCATCTCAGTAAATGGCTCCCCAGCCCACCCACATGCTCAGTTGGAACCAGGGAGCTGTTCTTGAACTCTTTCTCCCTTCCACCCATGTCCATCCCATTGAGGCTGACTCTTTAGCACCCCTCTTCTGCTGAAACTCAGGTGTGAGCCCTTACTGTGCCCCAGCTGGTGTCTGCTTGAGCACTTGCTGCCTTCTTCCACCCAGTCCCCATGGCCTGTTTTCCACATGGCAGCCAGAAGCATAAATCAGTCATGTGAGGCCACTGACCAAGCCCTGCACCACACTCAGGGCAGATCAGAGTTCCATGCTCAGCCCTGTCCACTGGGCTCCAGCTACACTGGCTGCCTCTCCTCCCTCCAAAACCCGACTTTCCCTGGCTTAGGGTTAGATTCATTCATTGCTTCATGTTTGCAAAGGGATGCTTGAGAAACATGTCAAATGCATCAGGAGAACAGGGACTGGTGGATGGAGGCAGAGAGGGGCAAGAGGCCCAAGGATACTGCTGTGTGTGTATGTGTGTGGCCACTTGGAGGGAACTGGAGTCAGGGAGTTGGTAATGGCTTTGAGAGGCTCAGAAACTCAGAGGCCACAGTGATGGTGGTTTCTCCCCCAGATGCTGAGTCGCTAGGAATAGGGACTTGAGCGGGAGGAGTGGGGTGGGGAGAGCAGGTGACAAGAGCTGATGTGTCAGCCAGAGGCATCCTGGGAGTGAGTGGTGGCAGAAATTAGCCCCATATAGGGCACAGACAGGCTCCAGCATCTGAGTATAGCAGCTCTCCCTATAAGGTCAGGAGGGTGTTGGTCCTTGATCATTCATCTGAAAGTATTTACTGGCACCCATGGCACCCCTGGGCATGGCAGAGGGCTCTGGAATCAGAGGGCACCCTTGCTCACAGGGAGCTGGGTGGTAAGAAGTATAGGGGACCTGGGAGGACACACAAGTGGGGATGGGGGATAAAATTAATAGGACAGAGGATGGGCCTGGGACAGTATGCAGGCATGGAACAACAGAGGTCAGGAAGCATCAAGGTGTAGGTTCCACAGGGGGTTTTGTTCTGCTGGAGCAGTAGGCTTGGGGTGGGCAGTGGGAGGGAGAGGCAGCAGGCCTCTTGGTCCACCTGGGTTGGGACATCAGCCTGAAGTACTGGATGGAGCAGATATCCTGGTCACTTACCGCAGGAGTAGAGGAAGGCTCACTCAGGAGTGGTGTGGTCAGATGTGCATGTATAGAGAGTAGCTGCAGGCTGGCAAAAGTGAAATGGACATGGTCTGGTGATGCGAGATGGACCAGCTTTGCTGCGTCCTTCCTTGAGAAGGAATGAGGGCTGAGGGCCATGGGTGAGAGGGCACAGCAGGAGATGTTAGAAACTTAGAAGAAGGAGGAAGGGTGAGAGGAGGTAGGAGGAGGGACAAGTCCCACCTGTGCCTTGTGTCCCTTCCCTGCCCTAAAGACATGGGTCTGGGGAGACACAGGGAGCCTGGTCTGTAAGACCCTGTATGGAGCTTCATGAGGTGGGATAGTGTGTGGAGGACCTGGAGGCCTCCCTAGAAGTCATTCAAGGTGTACTTTACTTGCTCAACTGTGTCTTTCAAGTAGCTGTTCAATGTCTGGCTTAGCAAAAAAAAGTAAATCTAATAATACTTCACTACAACAATAGCAGAAAAGGAGCTCTGGTGACATAGTGCCTAAGGCATCTGACTGCTAACTAGAAGGCTGGTGGTTCAAACCCACCAGCCACTCCTCGGAAGGAAGACTGGGCAATCCACTTCTGTATAGATACCACCTTGGAAACCCAAGGAGGGGTCGCTATGAGTTGGACACAGCTCGATGGCAGTAAATTTTTTTTTTCTTCTTCTTCTTCTTTTTTTTTTTTTATAGCAGTAAAGAAAATGGGTTCATCTGAAGACTATAATTAATTGCTTTGTGAACGTAAAATTAAGACTTCCTAGAGACTAGGTCGGGAGCTCTGGTAGCATAGTGCCTAAGGCACTTGACTGCTAACCAGAAGGCTGGCGGTTCAAACCCATCAGCCACTCCTCGGAAGGAAGGTTG
>NW_006921723.1:5343448-5347324 GCF_000298275.1 Orycteropus afer afer
GCCACTCCTCGGAAGGAAGGTTGGGCAATCCTACTTCCATAGTGATACTGCCTCGGAAACCCAAGGAGGGGTCGCTATGAGTCAGGGCCGACTCAACGGCATGTAACAACAACAACAACAAGAGACTAGGTCTGTGATATATACAGCGGTGTGCTGGTAAATGGTCAACACCAGGTACTCTAGGGAAGGAAAGCTCTGACTTACAGCTTTTGCTTATTCCCCTAGTGTCAATATTCCCACAATGACCAATTCCACCTACTGGTGTGACAGCACTGAAGGCAGAGTTGGATGGAGGCGCATGCACAGTCGCCTCTTGCAAGTTGGTGCCAGCTGCCTTCATGCTCCCTAGAGATGAAGTTCCACCATTGGAGAATGAAGCCAGGGAGGGATGTGAAGCTGGGCTCTATTTGGTTGATGCCTGAGTATCTGTGCTTACATCTGTCACACCTGCACAGAAATGATATGTTTCCCCATCGGTTGTGCTGTGGACCCGTGAAGCATTATGCAACAATAAGCAGGTGAGCGACTGTCAGCAGCAATGAGTCAAGTGATGGGCGGCTGGTAGGGCAGTGCCTGTGGTAAGACTGAAAGGCCAGTTACAACATGTCCATCTTCTCATGGATGGTTCCCTTCTCTGCCTGCTCTCTTTGCTTCTGCAGTAGCCCTCCTTTTTCACTGTTTGCTTTCTTCTCTTCTTTATGTCTTAATATGAAGTGACACCTGAAGGTTCTCATACTATCAAGATAAGTTTTAATACCTTGTTCCTCATTCTCAAAAACATATCTCTAAGCTTCTGCATCTGTTATTTGCTATGGAATCAGCTCCAACTCACAGAGATTGTGTGTTATTACAGAACAAAACATTGCCTGGTCCCGTGCTGTCCTCACAATCAATGTTTGAACCCATTGTTGCAGCTACTGTGTCAGTCTATCTAATCCAGGGTCTCCCTCTTTTTCACTGACTACTTTACCAAACATGATGTCTTTTTCTAGTGATTGGCCTCTTCTGATGAAGTGTCCAGAGTAACTAAGCCAAAGTCTTATAATCTTTGCTTCTAAGGAGCAGTCTGGCTGTACGTCTCCAAGATGATTTGTTTGTTCTTCTGGCAGTCCATGGTGTATTCAATATTCTTCAGCACCATGCTTCAAATGCATCAGTTCTTTTTTGGTCTTCCTTTTTCATTGTCCAGTTTTTGCATGCATATGAGGCAGTTGAAAAGACACTGGCATGGGTCTAGCTTGCCTAAAGGCCTTTGGGTCTTGGAGTGGACTGTGTGTGCAGCTGAGTTGGAAGTGGAGTGGAGAGGAGTGGAAGTGGAGGAGGATAGGGAGGTGATGGGAGAGGCTGTTGCCTGGACAGTGCAGACCGGTAATAGTTGCCCATGCCCAACCCTGTCCCACAGCCCCTTCTCTTAGTCTAGCCCCTGTACCCATTGGAGGCCCTAGACTGGCTGACTTATCTAGTCTCAGGACCCCCTTACATTGGTAAAAATGACTGAGGGCCTCAAAGACTTTTGTATATGTAGATTATCTCATCCAGTATTTACTGTGTTTAACATTAAGATTTAGAATAATTAATTAAGTAAGTACAGTACTAAACCCATTGTATGTTAACATAAATAACACATTTTAGGTTAAACATTTTTTAATTTTTTATTGTGATTTGGGTGACAGTTTACAGAGCAAATTGGTTTTCCATGCAACAATTCATATACATTTTGTGACATTTACTGCAGTCCCCACAACATTAACAGCACTCTTTCTGCTTCCTCCTTGTGTTTACCATTTCCCTTTGACCTTCTTTGTCCTTTCCCTTCCTGCCTCTGAGCTTCATCCCTGGCAAAACGCTGCCCTTTTGATCTCCTGTGATCAATGGTTCTAATGAGTGTGTACCTCCCTGATGTTATTGTTCACCTTATAAGCCTCTCTGTCCGTTGGCTGAAAGTTGAGCCACAGGGGGGAGTTCAGTTCCAAGCTTGAAGGGTGTATAAAGGCGATAGTCTCGGGGGTTCTGCCAGTCTTTATTGGACCAGTAAAGTTGGTCTTGTTTATGATTTTGAGTTTTGTTCCACACTTTTTCCCCACTCTATCTAGGACCTCCTGTTGTGTCCCTTTCAGAGTGGTCAGCAGTGGTAGCCAGGTACCATATAATTTTTCTGGTCTCAGCATCATGGAGGCTGGGATTCACACAGACTATTAGTCATTTGGACTAATTGTTTCCTTATGTCTTTGATTTTTCTCCACTCTTGTTTGCTGCAGACAAGGACAGGCCAATAGTTGTACCTTCAGTGGCCACCCAAACTTTTTTTGTTTGTTTGTTTTCCTTTGTTAATGCATTTCATTGAAATATAATTTATGTACAGTGAAATACACAAACTAAAGTGACATGGGTCAATGCATTTTTTTTTTTTTTTTTTGGCAGTGTTCCTTCCCTTCCCATCCCCTCCCACTGCTGGCAACCAACAAAGAAAATTTCCCTCCATATATAAACCTTTCCTTGACCCTCCACAACAACAAACTAATACTATATTTGTCCTTCTGTGATTGACTTATGTCACTCAGCATAATGTCCTCCAAGTTCATCAATATTATGCAGTGTTTTGCAGACTCTACATTATTTTTTAGTGCTGCATAGCATTCCATTATTTGTATGTACCATAGTTTGGTCATCCACTCTTCCGCTATAAATCTTAGTGATAAGTCCCTTGCCAGATATGTAATTATTGGCAAATATGAATTTGTTGCTGTTATTTTTGTTATGTGCTTTTTCATGGTGTCAGTTTTTTCCATATAATTTTCTATGCCGAGCTCATTTTGTTTATGAATCATGTTATCACTTCTTTCATTGTGATTGTTTAGTGTTTGCTGAATATTTGTGCTGGTCCTCTCTTTTGATGTGAAGGTTTATCATTTTTCTTTGAGGTTACCCTGTGATTTATAGTTTTCTTCCCAAATTTGGAATAGTCCATTCTATCTTGTAGTTGTCTTGACTTCCCTACCATCTAGAAGTTCTGTAACAACACAGTTTTATCCCCTCTTTTTGGTTTGTAGTTGTCCTTGTTTGTCAATTGATGTCTCCAGTTCCCTGTTTACAATCTTGTAGGCTTCTTTACTTTGGATACTTCCATAGCTGGGTTGGTTTCTGGGTTATATCATCGTGTGTATTAATGGTCAATTGTTGTTGGCTGTTGTTGGTTCTCTGTCCAAAGGACTCCCTTTAGCATCTCTTGTAAGAGTGGTCTGGTTTTAACAAATTCCCTTAATGTCTGCTTATCTGGAAATGTCCTAATTTCACCATCATATTTGAGGGGCAGTTTTGCTGGGTACATAATTCTTGGCTGGAAATTTTTCTCTTTCAAGGCTTTATATATACTGTCCCATTGTCTTCTCACTTGCATGGCTTCTGTCGAGAAATCTGAGCTTAGTCTTATTGGTTGCCCCTTGTAGGTAACTTTTTGTTTTTCCCATGCTGCTCTCATGATTCTTTGTCTTTCATTTTGATAAGTTTGATGATAATATGTCTGGATGATTTTCTTTTGGGGTCTATCCTATTTGGGATTCGCTGGACTTCTTGAATGGATATTCTCATCTTTCATCATACCAGGAAAATTCTCTTCCAACAAATATTCTACAATTTTCTCTGTGGCTTTCTTTGTCTCTTCCTGTTCTAGAATTCCGATGACATGTAGGTTATTCCTTTTGATAGTATCCCACATGAACCTTAGGCTTTCTTCATTTTGTTTTGTTCTTTTTTCTGATTTATCCCTTTCCAAAGAAGTGTTAGAAAAACGTGGCATCAGGATTGGAGGAAGAATCATTAACAACCTGAGATACGCAGATGATACAACTTTGCTTGCTGAAAGTGAGGATGACTTGA
>NW_006921723.1:5347574-5350060 GCF_000298275.1 Orycteropus afer afer
ATTTCCAATTGCCTCGTATGCATGTGAGAGCTGGACAATGAATAAGGAAGACTGAAGAAGAGTTGATGCTTTTGAGTTGTGGTGCTGGCAAAGAATGTTGAAAGTACCATGGACTGCTAAAAGAACTAACAGATCTGTCCTGGAGGAAGTGCACCCGAAATGCTCCTTGCAAGCAAGAATGGCCAGACTTCATCTCACCTATTTTGGTCCTGTTGTCAGAAGGGACCATTCCTTGGAGAAGGATGTCATTCTTGGTAGGGTGGAGGGTCAAAGAAAGAGGGGAAGGCCTTCAACGAGATGGATTGACAAGGTGGCTGCGATGATGGGCTCAAATATAGCAGGGATCATGGAGCTGGCGCAGGATCAGACAGTGTTTCGTTCTGCTGTGCATGGGGTTGCTATGAGTCGGAAACGACTCGACGGCACCTAACAACAACAACAACAAAAGAAGTGTTCAGGTATTTGCTTCAGTCTCCCTAATCTGTCTTCCACTGATTCAGTTCTGCTCCTTTGCCCTTTCAATGTGTTATCTTTTTCTGACAATTTAGTATTAATCTTCTGGATTTCTATGTGTAGATTTTCTGTCATTTCTAATTTTTCATTTATTTTGACATTTTGTTCTTGTATTGTGTTTTGAAATTGTTCTAGGGTTTTTTCTGTGTTTTCCTTGATCTGTCTCTCAGTTCATTGAAGATACCTAAAATAATTCTTTTGAATTCCTTGTCAGGGAGTTCCAAGGCTGCGTCTTCCTCAGGGATATGTTTTGGGTCTGTATCCTGGTCCCTTGTTTCTCCTGCTTTATCTTGCTTCTTTGTGTGGACTGTGATGCTCTGTTATCTCAGAAGCATTGTGACATTGTTGTGTGTATATTTAGTTGGTGATTGTATGTTGGAATGACTTAACCACGATTTTCGTTTTCTTTGTTTTGTTTGTATGTTATCTACACAAGCAGGGTACTGTGCCCCTCTATTCACAGTTGACAGTACTTATATACTTACCACCTATCTCCTTTCCTGTTGTCAGCCTCTTGTATGTCCCTGCTGACCTTGGCAAACAGAGCCTATTCTTAGGTCCCTGGAATCCGAATCCACTCACAAACTTTTAAGACCCCAGTAGTTGCTCACCAGAGTAGGATGTACAACGTTGTCTTTGTTAACTATGTTTTGCCAATTGACCTCAGCGTCTCCTGAGACTATGGTCCTGAGCCCCCAGGCCCAGCAACTCATTCCCTCAAGGTATTTGGTTATGGCTAAGAAGTTTTCATAACTTTGTCCCCTGTATACTCTATTGTGATATATTTGCATCACATACAGATACATAGGTAGAAATATCCTCTATCGAGTTTGTGTCTATTCCTGGATGTAGTCCCATTTGTCTTCCCACACTTTTTCAACTTCAGTGTCTGTCTATGTATCTGCTTGTATCATCGCTGTTACTGTTATTGCAGGATTGTGTGTGTAATAGTATTTACCTTTGTTGCCTTTAACTCTTGTGCTCCTCCCAGTGTCTTCCTCTCCCTTGATCACTTTGTGCTGATCTCTTCCTTATTGTACATTGCCTTTCCCTTCACCCAAGTTAATATGTGTCTACCCTCTAGTTAGTGATTTACCCTTCCTTCCCCTCCCATCCCTGATAACCTTCAAAGAATGATCTTCTTTGTGTGTAAACCTTTCCTTGACATTTTACAATAGTGGTTTCATACAATATTTGTCCTTTTGATTTCACTCAGCATAATGTTCATCCATGTCTAATTGTATCACAGATCCATCATTAACTCTTTAACGTTGTGTAGTAGTCCATTGTGTGTGTGTGCTACAGTTTATTTATCTATTCATTTGTTGATGGGCACTTAGATTGTTTCTATCTTTTTGCTATTGTGAATAATACTATCATGAATATGGGTTCATGTCATGGCTCTTATTTCTCTAGGATATATATCTAGTAATGAAATTGCTGGATTATATGGTATTTCTATCTAACTTTTTAAGGAAGCACCATACTGTTTTCCACAGTGGTTGTACCATTTGAAAATCCCACCAGCATTGCATGAGGGTTCCAGTCGCTCCACACCTTCACTAGCATTTGTTATTTCCTGTTTTTATGACCTTTGCTTTTAATGCTAGGGTGAGATGGTATCTTGTTGTTTTTATTTTCATCTCTCTAATGGCTAATCAAGGAGCTCTGGTGTTTCAGTGGTTAAAACATTTGGCTGCTAACCACTGTATGGAAAAGAAAGAGACTTCGGATAAGCAAAGCACTATTGAAGAAGAACAAAGTAGGAGGTCTCACACTGCCGGATCGCAAAACCTACTATAAAGCCACAGTAGTCAAAACTGCCTGGTATTGGTTTAATGACAGATACATAGACCAATAGAATAGAATTGAGAACCCAGAAATAGATCCATTGACCTATGGTCAGCTGATCTTTGACAAAGGGCCTAAATCCATTAAATGGGAAAGAGAATATTTATTTAATAAATGGTGCT
>NW_006921723.1:5351202-5374247 GCF_000298275.1 Orycteropus afer afer
CTTTTGCACATACAGTACTGCATTGTCAGTGAAGGAAAACATGGGTATATGGGTGGATAGATGGATGGATGGGCTGAACTATTAGGTATGTCAGTGAAGCAGGGAGTGTACCCAAGACCATGTATAGGGTTGACAGACAATGGTCCTATAAGTGTATTTGTATGATCTGTAAGAATTCCCAGGTGTATAGTAGAGCTGACAAGGGACAACTTTGTAGTCACTTCTTGGTCACAGCCAGCTACCCAGAAGGACTGAGTAGTTGAACCAGTGGACTCAGTACCATAGTTGCAGGGGACATTAGGCTCAATTGGCATAACATACTATACAAAACATTGTTCCACCTCCTACTTTGGCAAGTACCGACTGGGATCTTAAAAGCTTGCAAGCAGCCATCTAGATGCAACGATGGGTCTCTCTTCATCCAGAGCAAAGAAGAAAGAAGAAAACCAAAGATTCATGGAAACAATTAGTCCTAGCGACTGGTACACCATGTGATCCACAGCCTATATGATTATGAGACCAGAACTAGATGGTGCCCAGCTACCAATGTCAACCACTCAGGGGGATCTATGTAGGAGATCCTGGATGGAGAGGGAGAACAATGTGGAACAAAACTCAGAATCATTTGGGAAAAAAAAGGGGGATGACCAAGTTTGCTGGTCTGATAGGGCCTGGTGAAACCACTGAAAGTATGGCCCCTAGCTGCCCTTCAGGTCTGGAATTGAACCCCCACCTGTAGCTTCCAGCCAAACAAAAGACAGGTATATGAGGTGAACATTTACCTGAGGTAGATACACTCCCTGGAAAGAACAATCATGGGAGAAAGAAGGGCTGTCAATGCACAGGGAGACAGCTCAGGGGGCAGGAGTGCATAGAGGGATGGACACAGGGAAGAGGTAACTATGGGGAGGAAATGGGAGGGGAGCTATTGCATTGGGATAAATTGTAGTCAGTGTCATGAGACAAAGTGTATGTGAACTATGGAAACTGAATTTGCTCTGTAAATTTTCACCCAAATTATTAAAAAAGAAAAAAAATTGGATGCTAACCAAAGGTCGGAGGTTCAAACCTACCAACCACTCTATGGGAGAAAGTTGAGACAGTCTGTTTCTGTAAAAATATACAACCTTGGGGGCAGTTCCACTCTGCCCTGTGGGGTTAATATGAGTTGGAATTTATCTGATAGCAATGGGTTGGGTTTGGTTTTGGGTCAAAGATCAACTGTCAATAAGTGGATGGATCTTGTTGAGTCTCTAGGATTTTCTACATAAAGGATCATATCATCTGCAAATAGAGATGGTTTTACTTCTTCTTGCCAATTTAGATGCCTTTTATTTCCCTTTCTTGCCTTATTGCTCTGGTTAGGACTTCTAGTACAATATTGAATAGGAGTGGTAGTAAAGGGTATCCTTGTCTGGCTCCTGTTTGCAAGGGGAATGTTTTCAAGTCTCTCACTATTGAGACTAATGTTGGCTGTTGGTTTTGTGTATGGGCCCTTATTAAGTTAAAGAATTTCCTTTCTGTTCCTATTTTGCTCAGCATTTTTATCAGGAGTGGGTGTTGGCTTATAAATAACACATTTAAAAATAAAATGACAAAAAATACTGAGACAGTGGCAGTAGTTTACATTTTTGCAAATCTCTTTATTGTCTGGTTTAATAGAAGATGACTGGATCCTCACATCTGCTTTTATGTTCCATTTCCTGAGTGTGCTGTGTTTTGGTTGAAGTATGTGAGGCGCATCTGACATCACTTGAATATTTGGGAAAGGGAGGAATATGTTAATAGCCTTACCAGGTAAATGTGGCAGTTCTTTCATATTACACCAAAACTTGACGAGTAATTGTTTCCTGAAAGGCAGGGGCGCAATGTGGCATTGGAAATCACATGAGTGAAATTTTCCTGCTTTCACATTAAAATTTGCTAGTCTGCAATAACACTGGGGAGGTACACACTCCTTCGAACAATCAGCCATATGAGATCAAAAGGACAGCATTTGCCCAGGAATGAAGCTCAGAAGTCAGGAAGAGATAGGAAAGAAGGATGAAGGAAAATAATAAACACAGGGAGGAAATGGGAAGAGTGCTGTTATATTGTGGGGATTGCAGTGAATGTCACAAAACGTATGTGAACTGTTGAATGGAAAACCAATTTGGTCTGTAAAATTTCACTTAAATCACAATAAAATGTCATTAAAAAAGTCTGCTGTTCATCTTGCATTTGAATAGACCTGTTCCAATGCTGTGATTTTGTAACTTCACATATTGGTCATTTGGAAAATATCCACACAGTGAATTATGCAGATCTTTCAAAAGTACGGTGGAAAATTACCCAGTACCCTCTTGGACAGCGAGAGTGAGGAAGGCAGACACCCTCTCCTTGTGGTTATGGTACGTTTGCAGGGTACTTGGGCTCCCCTGCAAAGGACTCTGTGACCCCAAGGGTGCCTGGACCTCCTGGGCTTATTAGCCAGTTACTTCCACCCCATCCTAAGACAGATGCATTCATGACCACTCACCCATGGTCCTGTCCATGGTCACTTCCTCCCTGGTGAGTGGTGCACTGAGAACAGTCCATATCATGGCTGCCATAGGCCTAGTCTTTTCTCCAAACTCTTCTGATGACACCCTTTCATGTGATCTATAAATCACCCGTAACAACAGATACTCCCATGCTCCCCAGTAGGGCCACAGCCTGAAGTCACCCAGCTCCTGCATCCCGGGATCTGCCACGAGGACACTTAAAGTTGCTTATCATTCTGAATTCCCAGTCTCAGAGTGCCATGCTACTCAAGCTACTGAGAGTTGGGCATGCCATACTCTGACACCAAGTAGGGGTCAGATGTAGGGTCAGGAAGGCATCGAAGACTAGAGAAGTAGGTAGGCTTTTTATACCCCAAAAGCACTAGCATGGCTGGTGATCTACTTCTGAAAGATGAGCTATCACAAATCCTATGGAGCACAGTTCTGTTTTGACACATGGGATCACTGTGAGGTGCAATGATTCCATGGCAACTGTTTCTTCTTTGGATTTAGGGTCCACCTGGATAATTCAGGATAATCTCATCTCAGGATCCTGAACTTACTTACATCTACAGAGACCCTTTTTTACAAACAAGGTCACATTCACACATGTCTGCCAGCTCTCTCCCCACTCTCTCCTATGGTTCTGTGGGGTAGGGTGGTCTGGGGTTCCTCTCTTAGGTGGACAAGGGAGTTGAGTGTACAGAAGAAGGTTCCTGATGTGCCCAAGCCAGCTTAGGGTGGGCACCTGTGGCATGTTAGGGAACAGCATGGCTGGAAGGTAGGACTCAGCTCACAGAGAGTCATCAAGGTGTGAAGGACAGGAGGGTGTTGGAAGAGGCACCCTGGGGCCTGCCACATGATTTTCTGATCCTTACTTTTGGCTTTCTGTTGCTCATAAATTTACTGCAATTCCATGCCATTAAATTGTCCTTCCTTGGATGATGTTTTGTTCTAACACAAATTTATCAGCATTTTCAAATGTTCTGTATATTTATTTAAAGGGAAAATAAGGACATGGAATTGTACTCAATCTCATTCCTTCTGTGACTTTATGTGCTGTATCTTACAAGTAGCCACTATATGAAGCCTAGAGGGAAGCAGGTGACATGTGTTGTTATTGCTGGGTGCCATCAAGTTGGTTCTGATTCATAGTGACCCTGTATACAACAGAATGAAATACTGCCTGGTCCTGCACCATCCTCACAATTGTTGCTATGTGCTAGTGTGGAAAGCTCAGTAATAGGCAATGAGGCACCTCTTGCAGCAAGCGCTTGGCTTGATGAATTTTCAAATCTTTGCAACAACTTTCTTGATACATCCTCTGAGGAGTTGGCTGTCTTACCTGTGGTCCAGCTGGCCAGAGATGAGCTGGTCATTAAACTCAGACCTTTCTGGTAAACTCTTCATCACTGAGCCCTATGACCTTTCCTTGGCCAGACTGTGGTTTTAGTTATAATATTTTCAAAATCCTTTGTTATCTGAAGATGCCTGCTCAAAGTCAATACCGTATGGTCATCTTATGTTAGAAATAGGAAGGCTTTACAGACCCACAGAATGCGAGTGAGTACCACTGGCTCCCAGTCCAGCTCCCTCCCTCCCAGAGAGTCTGAACATTGCTTGATGTTTGCCAGACTCAGCTATTACTGTCATGGTGGTAAGTGGGGCATTAGTTTCCTAGGGATGCCATCACAAATTACCATAAGTTGGGTGGTTTACAACAACAGGAATTTATTCTCTCTCAGTTCTGGAGCCTGGAAGTCTGAAATCAAGGTCTTGGCAAGGCCATGCTCCTGGAGTAGGCTCTAGGGGAGAATCCTCCCTTGCCTTTTCCAGTTTCTGGTGGTTGCTGGGGATCCTTGGCTTGTGGCTGCATCACTTGAATCTCTGCCTTTGATGTTGTCCTTCTTTAGTGTGTGTCTGAGGACACTTGTCATTGGATTTCAGAAGTCCCTTGGTGGTAGAAATGGCTAATATACTCAGCTGCTAACTGAAAAGTTGGAGGTTTGAGCCCAATAGAGGCATCTTGGAAGAAAAGGCTTGGTGCGATCTACTTCTCAAAGATGAGCTGTCACAAACCCTATGGAGCACAGTTCTATTCGGACATGTGGGGTCACTGTGAGGTGCAATGTTTCCATGGCAGTTGTTTGTTCTTTGGCTTTAGGGTCCACCTGGATAATTCAGGATAATCTCATCTCAAGATCCTGAACTTACATCTGCAAAGACCCTTTTTTACAAACAAGGTCACCTTCACAGGTTCTAAGGATTGGGATATGGACACATTTGTTGGGGGAAGGAGGCTACCATCCAGCCCCCTACAGGTGATAACATTCTATTTATTTCATTCCCTTTACAGCTGGCGTTCTGCTTTATTCCTTCTCCTTTCTCCCTTAAATTTTTTAAAATACCAATGTTGTTGTGTTTGCCATCAAGTTGAATCTGACTCATAGTAACCCCTCCTTGGGTTTCCGAGGCGGTATCACTATGGAAGTAGATTGCCCAACCTTCCTTCTGAGGAGTGGCTGGTGGGTTTGAACCACCAGCCTTCTGGTTAGCAGCCAAATGCCTTAGGCACTATGCCAGGAATGCCTTTAAAAAAAAACAAAAAACTAATAATTAATTAATTAGATAATTTATTTTTTAACTCTTTATTGTGATTTGAGTGAAAGTTTACAGAGCAAATTTGTTTTCCATTCAACATTCATATTCATTTTGTTTCGTGATTTTGATTGCAATTCTCACAGTGTCACAGCTCTCTTCCCACTTCCTCCCTGTGGTTCCCTTTTCCCTGTGTCCCTCTTTCCTGTGCATTCCTGCCCTCTGAGCTTTCTCCCTGTGCAAATGCTGCCCTTCTGACCTCCCTGGGTTGATTGTTCTAAGAAGTGCACCTCCCTGGTGTAGTTGTTCACCTCGTAGGCCTATCTATTTATTGTTTGGCTGAAAGTTAAGCCATGGGAGTGAGTTCAATTCCAGGCTTGAAAGATGACTAGGGACCATAGTCTTGAGGGTTTCAACAATTTCTGTCAGACCATTAAGTCTGGTCTTTTTTATGATTTTGAGTGTTGTTCTATATTTTTACCCTATTCTATCTGGGACCTCCTATTATGATTTCCATTCAGAGTGGTCAACAGTGGTGGCTGGGCACCATCTACTTCTTCTGGTCTCAGGCTGAGGTTCCCATGGTCCACAAGTCCCTTGGACTAATTATTTCCATGTATCTTTGATGGATTTCCTAAAAATTGAATTTGTTATTATCCATTTCTGTCATTGTTCATTTTATGGGTCAAATTCTTTCAGATTTATCTAGTAGGAGCCTCTTTAGGCTGATTCCTGTGCATTTTTGACATTTTCCTGGCAGTTTTTGAACATTTCCTCATTTTCTGGCGTGGTAGGTTCCATGATCATCCCTGTTCCAGCCTGAAGTGAGTGTTTCTCCAAGGACCCTTGCTTCCTCTTGGTGGTGAATGGTCTTTAGTAACCAAGATCTGGGCACTGAGTGTGCTCACTGCTCCTGGGGTGTCCTTTGGTGGATGAAGCTGGAAAATATATGTGGGGTCTTGAATCTTCAGTTCATGTTGATGACTCTGATTCTAACCCAAGACCCATAGCTGTTTTCTTCTCCTCCCACTTTGTATTTGTACCTCATTTTTCACACTGAGCATCTGGGCTTCCGCAACATCAATCTGTGTACAAATTTATACTAACCTAGAATGCAGGCAAAGCAGTTTCAGGATTGCTGCGTTAGTAACCAAATCAATGACGTATAGATCTAATTTCTTTGTGTTTCTTTTGTCCCTAGACTGTACTGTGATTGTGTGGTCGGAGTGTGGTTTTCAAAAATCACTTGAATTTACTTGTTGTCTTCTGTGTGTGGTTGCTATCAATGTCATATTCAGTTGGTTTTATTTCTGTTTTATTTTTGGATTATGTAAAACATTAACATGATTCAAAAATTAAAAACTGCAGAAAAAGGTTCCTATCTGTATCCTTTCACTGGGGTTGCCGTGATTCAGAATTGACTCCATGGCAACCAACAAAAGCAACAATTCTTTCAATCCGTATATTTAATTAAAGTAATTTTTTGGCTTATCCGTGTGTTGCATTTTGTAAAAATAGTGGTGTGTGTGGGCGTAGTCTGCATCTTTTATTGTGCTTGGGGTAGCCTATTGTATATACTCTCCTGTGTCTTACTGTCTTACTCTCATCTTCTTTTAAACATGGAAGATTTCTCCAAGGAATGGGGTTAGGGAGTGGGGAATGTGTTTGGAACCATCTCATTGATGCCTTAAAGGGTCTAAACATGTCACCTGTCGAGAAAAGTAGCTTTAACCACGAAGAGGACCATTACATCAGTGTCTTCCAACAGTGTTTTGAGATACCAGATGGTTCTTGGAGCTTATGTGCCATGCATCAAACCTTGCTTGGAAGAATTTTTAATGATGCCCTTAATTTAACGTTAAAGAGCCCTGATGGCATAGTGGGTGAGGCATTTGGCTGCTAACTGAAAGGTCGGTGGTTGGAACCCACCAGCTGCTCTGTGGAAGAAGGATAGGGCAGTTGGCTTCTGTAAAGATGTACAGCCTTGGAAACCCAGTGGGAGTTGCTATGAGTTGGAATTAATTCGAGGGCAGTGAGTTTGTTTTTCTGATAAGTTAGCATTAATTATATTGGGCTTACCCCTAAAGCAGAAAATGTTGGTGTCTTTTATTAGCAAAGGGACTGTAACAAGATAGTGGAGCAATGTGTATATTATGGCATCTGTGATGAATCGTGTCCCCAGAAAAGATAAATTGAAGTCCTGATCCCTGTGCCTCTGAATGTGATCTTCTCTGGGAGTAGGGTTTTGCTTTTGTTATCAGTTAATGAGGTCTTATCAGAGTAGGGTGGGTCCTAGCCCTAATCCCCTCTGAGTGGGGACTTAGAAAAGGAAGAACAGACAAGGGCACAGAGATACACAGGGGAGACACCACGTGAAGACATATCTGCAGCAGCAAAGGAAAGCCCAGGATTGCTGGCAGGGAACAGAAGGAAACAGCACAGCTGATACCCTGATTTGGATGCTTGGCCTCCAGGACTGTGAAAGGATGAATTTCTGTTCTTTTCAGCCACCCGTTTGGTGCTGTGTTACGGCAGCCCCAGAAAACTAAGACAGCAGCAACAAGATTTATTGTGAAAAGAATACATGAATAACTCAAAAGCAGTTTTATTTCCTTCTAAAACCAGTGTTTTTTGTTTGTTTGTTCATGTTTTCTTCCCCCATGTTTTTTCCCCTTTTTATTTTCCAGAGAGAATTAGTTGTTTGGAATGACCTCCTCGCAGAAATCACCGGGGTCCTAAAAACTGTTCAAGGAGCCCTTTTCCATGGAGGCCACTCACAAAGGCTGGTGTTTGGCATGGGGCAGTTGGCCCAGCACTGGCCCTCGATAGCTTGTTCTCTCCCTTGCCGGGCACTCATGTCCCAAGAAGGTCTGGGGCCATCCTGAGCAGGGCAGCTTGTCCATGGTTGGTCAGGCATGAGGGCCTTTGCATGGTGATTGGCACATGCCTGGGGTCTGGACCCCTTAAAGGCGCCTTTGTTCGGACAATCACTGGGCCAGTTCTGAATAGTGGCTTTCTCCTCTTGCTGCAGCGGGTGACAGGAGGGCCCCGGGTGAGGCTGCGTCCTGAGCCCAGCTCTGGTTCTGTCCTTCCCACTGGCAGCTCTTGGCCTGGACCGCACCTCTCACCTGAATGAAACTGTCCCCCCACTGCAGCCAGAGGAACCTGCAGACACAAACCACATTAAGACCCTGCAGGGGGAAGTCCTCGATAGAGTGGGAAAAAAATGTGGAACAAAATTTAAAATCATAAATAAAAAAAAAGTGTTACTGGTCTGATAGAGAATGTGGAACTCCTGAGGCTGGTTCTTAGACACCCTTCAAGCCTGGAACTGAACTCACCCCTGAGGCTAAACTTTCAGCCAAATGATAGATAGGTCTATAAGGTGAACAATAACTTAGGCACTACACCACCAGAGCTACCAGGGCGGTACATACTCCTTAAAACAATGAACCCTACGAGATCAAAAGGGCAGCATTTGCCCAGGGATAAAGCTCAGAAGGCAGGAAGGGCTAGGAAAGGACAAATGGAAACTGTAAAGACAGGGAGGAAGTGGGAAGAGAGCTGTTACACTGTGGGATTGCAACGAATGTCACAGAACAAAGTAAGTATGAATTGTTGAATGGAGAACCAATTTGTTCTGTAAACTTTTCACCCAAATCATAATAAAAAGTTAAAAAAACAAAAACAAAAGAAAACCCTGTAGTGTCCCCGCACTTGCTCCCTGCCCCTCATCCACTCTGCTTCCCCCCCTCCCGCACACACACACCCCTTTTTTCTGGTTCTTGGTCAAGGCAGGTAGGCCCCTCACTGCCTTCTCCCTCTCCTGATTGGCTTAGGCCAGAGTTTGTGCAGTACATTCTCCATCCTCCTTCCTTCTTTCCCCATGACTCTCTCCCGGAGTCTGTGCTCACAGGCCCCCATGACCGCTCACCTCCTTTATTCTCACCTGGCACTCATGCCTTTGTCCTCCTACCCTGAGTGTGGTCCTGTGATGGTGGACTGTCTGCTGTGGACTCAGTGCATCTCTGGGGCTGGAATTGCTGCCAGGGGCATAGTGGCCACTCCCTGCCTGACTGCTTTGGTCTTAGGTATGTCCTTGGGGATGAAATTGTGCCAAGAACCTGGTGGGTGCTTCCTGTCCATCTGCTTTGGTCTCATTGTGTTCCAGGGCTGGAATGAGTGCTGGACCCTGTGGGCACTCCTTGCCCATCTGCTGGCCATGCTGGAGTGAAGGGGCAAGACGTGTGGGTGTCATGTGGGGAGGCCAGTGCCCCCTCTTCATGTCAGGGAATGACACATTTTCCTGAGGCTGGGCTCCCATTGGGTGGGTGAGGAGCACCTTCTCTCAGTGTCCTGTGGGCCCCTCCTGCCCTGTGTGGGTTGTCACCTCCTCTGTCAGGTTGGGCCTCGAACCTTGGGTCAATCCAGAGTCCAGGTCATGTGTGTGCACTTGGTACCTGGGGAAGGAGGGTCAAGGTCTTGAGAAGAGACTCAGGGGCTCAGGAAGGGGCTCATGTGTCAGGGGAGACTGAGGGGGTTGGGGACAGCCTAGAGGGCTCGGAATGGAGTTTGGGGAGAGGCGGAGAGGTTCGGGGTTTCGGGAAGAATGTTGGGTCACTGTGACTAGACTTGATGACAACTTCACAAAGACTGACATTTTGTATTTAGAGTCATTTTTCTGATTGTAAAAGTGATATACATTGAATACAGAGAACTGGAAACGTACCACAAAGTGTTCGGAAGGGAAATTGCTCCTCATTGTTCTCCCTGCAGATACAGCATTTTTGTTTTGTGCTGATCTCATATGCTTATTAATTTGTTAGCTAACAGTAGGACAGTAGTAGTGACCTAGATGAGTTACAGTCCCTCTCGGTCACCATACAGCGGCTGGTGCCTCCATCATGTGGAGGTCTGGCCATCTGGTCCCCTCTCAGCACCGCTGGTCAGCTGGGGCCTCACTTTCCCCATCACTCACCCTGCTGCAGTAAGGTCCTGCGTGCCAGTCATGGTCTGCATTGTGTTTCCTGGTTTCCAGAGCAGTAGTTACTCTGTCAGAGACCAGAGCCTTTTACCATTTAAAAAATGTGCAATGAAATGAATGCTATCGTGAGTCTATGTGGAGTCTGCCCTGTGGGAAGTAGAGTATAAAACAAACCCCTGAACCCACCGCTCAGTTTAGGAGAATGTGACGGGGAGGGACAGTGGCCCCTGGGTGCCCCGCCCTGTCCCCTTCCTCTTTTCTCCCCTCCCTCTGCACCCCCACCCCTAGCCTGGAGAAATGGTTGCTGACAGCCAGCTCTGTCTCGTGGCGACCTTGTGTAACAGAATGAAGCATTGTCTGGTCCTGTGCTGCCTTCATGATCGCTGGCGTGTTTGAGTCCATGGTTGTGGGTATTGTATCAGTCCTTCTCATGGAGGGTCTCCCTGGTTTTTGGTGGCCCCCTGCTTTACCCGCCATGCTGTCCTCCTGCAATGATTTGTCTTTCCTGATGATGTGTCTAAAGTCGTGAGCCAGTCTCACCATCCTCACTTCTGAAGGACATTCTGGTTGTATGTCTTCCAAGACACAAGAAATTTCCATCCTTGGTTTGTTTCATTCCCTTGTGTGAACTTTGTAACAGTGGCGTCATACGGCATTTGTCCTTTGGCCCTTGTGTTTTATGTAAGGATCATGTTTTCAGACTCTCCGCATTGGCGGTGGGACTGTGGCTGGGCTCCTGCACTTGTGGTGCCCCATGCACTCCCCTGACCCCATCCAGCTGTCCTGCTAAAGGACCCTGAGTCATTGGCACAAGGGAAGCCCACGTAGCATTCAGCTTCTCCTGGCTCTGCCACTGGCCAGATGATGAATTTAGCAAATTAGTCCTAGCCTCTCTGAGACTGTTTCTTGACATATGTTTGGGGGAGGGCATGAGGAGAGGGAGTAGACAGGTTAGACATTAAAGGGTTAATTAATTACAGACTTTGTTGTTATTGTCGTTAGTTGCTGTGGAGTGGATTCTGACTCATGATGACCCCATGTGTGTAGAGAACTGTTCCATGGGTTTTCAAGGCTGTCGCCTTTTGGAAGCAGATCACCAGGCCTGTCTTCTGAGGCACTCTGGGTGGGTTTGAACCACCAACCACAGCTAGGAGTGAAGAACTGAACTATTGGTACCACTCAGGTATTCCAGTGTACAAAGTACTTGGCATTAGTGTGTGGGAGCAGGGCATGGAGGTGATCGTACGGGAGGAGGGGTGTCCAGGTCCAGGTTTGGGGCTCTTGATCCTGAAGACCCAGCAGCATGTGGAGGATTCAGTTGGAGCCGTGTTCCATCAGGTGGGCAGGCTCGGAGGAGGGGTGTGCGGGAGGCTTGGAGGGAATAAACACAGATGCCCAGCAGGTGGAGCAGGCAGGGTTGGGGATTGGATGGGGACGGTGTTTAGCATCGTTGGAAATGGCAGCAGGAAAGGGAGAGTTCTGTGTGGTAGCTCCGTGGGAGGACAGTGTGTGGCTGAGGAAGGGGGAGGAGTCATGAGACCAAACGGGGCTCTGTGGGCCTAGGCTATGAACTGGCAGGTGGGACTTACGTTTCTGACCCAGGGAGTCAGGCAATCCTGCAGAAGAAATGTGGGCCTGTAGCTGGTGTGAGCATGAGGGTCACGTGTGGCTGCCCCACAGTGGTGCCTGATGCGAGACATGCTCCTGAACTGTGTGTCAGGGACTCAGCGCATGAAGCATGGCTCAGCAAGTGCATCATGACTCGGTGGCTGTCGATCCAGGCGTCTTTGGCTTTGAGGGATGTTTTGCTTGCTTCTCTCCCAAATTGTCTTCAGATCCTGGCTTTTCCTCTGGCAGAGACCTCAGTGCTATTGGAGGTGGTGCTTTGTGGTGTTGGGCCAAGTCCCCTCAGATGTGCCTTCATCTTGGGGCCCTGCTCAGGAAGGGGCTGGGGATGTGATCCCTGTGAAGCTGAGTTCTCTCCCATGGACTGTGGGATCAGGCTTCTTGCAGAGATGAGCGTGGCTGTGTCAGCACGGGTGTGGCACACCAGGAGCCCTCCGTGCCGGGAACCCACCATGCCATCACTCACACTTGTGTTGTATTTTGCAGTGAGAGAAAGAATGATCAAACATTGATTAGCAGATATGTATGCAGGGTTGGCCCCTAAGTTATCACATAGGGATGTCCAGCCGGGCTGTTCTGGACATGTCTTTTGATGCCACCTGGTGGCATATCAGTTGTGATGGGCACCAGGACCACCTGGAGGAGTTTGGACAGTTGATGGTTCTGGATAGAGCTGCCTCTAACACTCAGGATGCCAGTTCTGAGTTAACTTCCAGACCGTTCTCATCAGGACACTGGATTCTCCAGGGCAGAGCCTGGTTCTGGCTGAGTGACACATGGGGACTGACCCGAGACACAGGTGTCCATGCTCTGGCATCATCTTGCTCATGTCCGGGAGAAAGAGCAGCCTGACTTCCTACATTTTGACAGAGGTTAAAGCTCTGCCCAGTGCCTCTGTGCTCCTCATCGTGGGTCCTGAGCCCACTGACCCTTTGCTGTAGAAGGACGTGTGGTGCCCTGGCTGTCCTTGACCTCTGGTCCTGGGGTGGCCTCATACCTGCCCCCCTCCATGCTGCTGCTGAGTGGGGGCAGAGTATGAGGTGGACACCAGAGCAGAGGCAGCCGAGCCAGCCAATCAGCCTAGCCAACCACCGCACCCCTGTTCAGGAGCCTGATGGTCTTGGTAAGGACTTGAGCCCATCCCATATGTGAGAGAGGGGCTGGGGTTTCTGCCTCACAGGATCGTGGTGATGACTCCCCGAGATCCCGGGTATAAAATCTCCATGTGTCATGCATGCCGTTGCCCAGGAAGGGCTGCATTGTTGTTACATTCTGGGGGTGACCCCAAGGCACTGGGACCAAAGCATCTTCCTGATCTTCTTGGGGGCACTTTGGAGATGCCCAGAGCAGACTGAGCTGATGGAAAAGAGGGTGGGCTCTTCTTTCTGCTCCCAGGAACAGGGGTCCCTGGTGAGCCAGCAGAGCATCCAGACCAGGCCCTGGGGGACATAGCCCTGCATGATACAGGCCTCAGACCATCTTTCCAAATTGAGGAGACACTTCTGTTAAAGGCACATCTTTCAACTTAAACAATAAACTCCTGGAAAATATGAACGTCCAACATGCCAATTTGAACTTGAGCTGCAACTAACCCAGATGCAGTCTTTAAAAAAAAAAAAAAGTTACTGTGATTTGGGTGAAAGTTTACAGAGCAAATTCACTTTCCATGCAGCAGTTCATACACGTTTTGTTTCCTGAAGTTGACTGCAATTTCTCACAGTGTAACAGCTCTCTTCCTACTTCTTCCCTGTAGTTATCGCTTCCCTGTGTCCTTTTCTGTGCATTCCTGCCCCTGAGCTATCTCCCTGCACAAAGATTGCCCTTCTGTTCTCTCACGACTAATTGCTCTAAGGAGTGTACCAGATGTATTTTTGAGCCTCAGAACAGAGCAGCCCTGGAAACTTCTCTGAGTGCGTGTTTGAGCCCCAGGCCTGATCTGTGTGCGCCGGGTAGACACGGTATGGCCAGGTGGGCCCTGGGCTCACAGAGGCTGTGGGCTTCTCTGTGTGAGTGCAGTTGTGCCATGTGCATCGGGCTGCCCACTCTGGCCTCCTCAGTCCGGAGTCACAGTGACACAGTTTTGAAACCAGCTCCCCAGCCCTGCACTTTCCAGCTTCTCCATCACTTTTTTGAAGAGTGCCCTGAAATTGCAGTGGGGCTACTGCAGATGAGTTCTGGACCCCAGGCTGCAGCCTCCCTGGAAGCCAGGGTTCTCACCTCTGCATCATCCTAGTGGTGCTGGGCCAGGGCTGGAAGCTGCAGCTACCACCCCCATTCCTTTTTAACCTTGCTCATGCACATGGCCTGCTAGCTGCACTCATGGGCCAAATCATCAAGTTTTTACTGTTCTGAACTGACAGCATAATGTGTTGGTCTGTGTTGTGATTTGGGGCTCTGTGTGTGGTTCTCTTGGAGAAGTTTGCTCCTGGGCTATGCAGCCACAAAGATCTGTGTCACCAGAACTTCTTCATCTCCATCAAGCAGTGACACCCCCTCCTGTTGCTGGAGTATTAAGTTATAAATGTAAAGTGTAGTGTGCAGCAGCTAGTTTGGGGCTTGTACTTTACTGATAACATGATCCTCAGTGTGATATTCTAAAAAGGGTCTCTGCCAGAAGTTTGTCGTTCATTCTTTCACTCACCTACCCAATCATCCATCCATCCATCCACCCACCCAATCCATCCATCTCTCCACCTGTCCACTCACCCACCTATCCATCCATCTATTCATCCATTCATCCACCCATATCCATCAGTGGCACCCCTTGGCTGCCTGGCCTGGGCTGGGTGTTGGGAGAACAGCAGTGTCTGTCCACATACCCCTACTCTCCTTTTGTGAATGAGCAAACGAACAAAAACAAACTCACACGTGCACAGGTGGATCGTTTAGAGATCATGTTGTGATTCGTGTGAGCGTCTCGCTGGAGGAGCCCAGACAGGAACATCGGGTGGTGAGAGGCCATCAGAGGGGAGACCTGTGAGGCAAGAACATGGAGGATGGCACGGGTAGGTGGGCTTCAGGGCAGGGCACACCTCCTGCATAGGTGTGGAGGGGGAGAGAGCTATTGGAGGGACTGAGGGAAACCTTCAGGGGTAGGGGACAAGTGTGAGGGTAGGGGAAGCCTGGAAGACTCCAGTCAGGACTAGTTGTACATTTTATGAGCCTTCACAGGGTTAATCCAGTGGAACCTGGGTATGCCCTATTTCCTGTTCCAATTAAGTTGAACGTTTGGCTAAATCAGATCATGCAAGGAACAGACACATCTTTATACATATTTTCAAATTAATGTGAGTCAGATGAGAGCACGTCTTTAGGGGAAGACAGAACAGGGTGCTGAGTGCCATAGTCATGAGCTGTGTCCACAAGGCTGTAACCTGAGGAGCCATGTGGAATTAGGGTCCTAAAATCCTGAGTTATTTCTTGTCTTCCAAGCCTTCAGTTCCCGGAGAATATTCACTGTTAGGGCTTCTTCCTCACACATACACTCCTGCCAGAAGGCAATAGGGGACAGTGCTGGCCCCTGGCTGGCCCTGTACCCACAAATTCTGCTGCTCCTTTTCCCTTGGTTCAGTGCTGCTTTGCAGTGCTGGAGGTTGTTTTACTACGATTATTTCAAAGCTGGCACATGACAAAACTCCACACACACGGCCATGTGCCACAACTGAGGATTCCACGGACATGGCAACTTTTATGCGGATGTGTCATGCTTTGTCACCTGCTTGGCGAACAGTCACCAGCTGCAGACCCGACCCCTCATCTGACTCCATCGCTCCACCTGGCTGTCCTGCCTCCCAGATCGCCTCCCTGGCCTTCTGAGGCTGTGGGTCTGGGTTTTTCTCTGGCATTTCAATACTGTGTCCTCCCGGGGTCAACCTCGTCAGGAGCCAGCTCCTGTGGACAGTGATGTAGATGTGGGTCAGAACCAGCTCTATCTCAGTCTTCTGGGGCTGCCTTAACAAACCACAAAGGGGTGGCTTTAAAGGGCAGAAATTTATTGTCTCACAGTCTGGAAGCAAAAAGCCCATATCGGGGTATTGGTTATATTGCCACGCGGTGGCCACACTGGACAGTGGCCTGGGGAGCTGGGGTCTGCAGACTCCTCCTGGTGTGAGGGCTGTTATGTGAAGGGAGTTTTGGCCAGAAATCTTATTAAAGGAAGGTCTGTGTTGTTATTAGACAAATACGTGTATAGGACTTTACAACCTTCCTTCCTGGGGGCATGGTGGGGTATCCCCACACCTGCTGGGAGCATGAAGGGGTATCCCCACACCTGGCACCATTTGCCACCTGATGCCTGACCTCCTGTCATTTTAAAAATGACCATCGCAGGCAGGGAACAGTTACTTCATTTTGTATGAAGAAGTTGCAGTGGTTCCACTTGGTAGAAAAATCAGGGGGTGTCCATTGGCTAGGACCCCTCTGCCGCCTCCCATTCCCTGCACTTTCTCCTGGATCTGATGGGAAGGTCCCTCTATTGAGATGCAAGACCCCCCTCTCCAAATCTGATTTAGTTATGACAACTTGGGACTTTTCCTCCAGTAAATCCTTAAATCTTTTTAAAAGGCTTAATTTCAAGAAGAAACAAGACCCTTTTGTGTGTCTCATTACTAAAGCTGTTTTGAATCTCACATGTGATTCAAGAAATCTAAAACATGCACCTGGGGGAAGCCAGATGGGTGTCTTCCCTCTTCTGTCCTTCTAGTGGGACTGTGGATTCGGTGGTCTCCTTGCCCAGGCTTTTCCCTTTTCTTGACCTTGACCTTGTCCTCAAACTCCAAGGATGACCTCCAGTGGGGAAAGTCCTGCTGCTAATGTTTGTTCTCTCATTAGTCTATGTGTGTGTGTGTGATTGATTGATTCATTCATTCACTCTAGCGAGCTGCTGAGTCCGTGAGAAAAGCTAACTTCAGCCAACTTTGGGCTGGGCAGTCACTGGCTGTGGGGCCCATGCAAAGGATGGCATGCTCCTTGTACCTCAGTTCCCTTTCCTGTAAAGTGCAGGTGGTGTTGAGCACCTGCCTTGTGAGCCTGATGTGAGGCTCGGTTGCCTGGCCCACACTCAGACTGTCCCCTGCCTTGTGCTCCTGCTATCCTCAGTGCTGCTGGTCACTGCTGCCCCCTGCTTACTGACTCTGGACGTTGCTCTCGGCCTCACAGGAACAGAAGCTCCAGGAAGGGAGACCTATGCCCAGGGGTGTAAGTCTGAGTCTCAGCCCAGCCCAGGGATGCCTGCTGGAGAGATGTCTGGCTGGTATGAGTGTGTGCCTGTGTGTTTCCTACCTGTGGTTGCCTTCCTGCCTGATACTGTGTTACTTGGAGTTCAAGGATCCCCTGGGCTTTAGAAACTTTTAGCATTGCCTCCTAGGGGCTTGTGAGAGTAAAAACAATTCAGTGTATCCTCAAGCCTGGAGCAATCTCTCTTGTGTCATTGATACATAGTAGCTATACAGTAAAGACACACAGTTGACACATAGAATAGGTGCCATCTTTGATACATAGCAGATATACAGTAGAGATATTTGGCATATAGTGTCGGGTGCACCTGGCCCAAGCCATGCTGTTTTCAGTCACTTCATATGTACCTGAAAGCTGGACACTGAATAAGGAAAACCAAAGAAGAGTTGATGCTTTTGAGTTCTGGTGTTGGTGAAGAATACTGAAAGTACCATGGACTGCCAGAAGAACTAACAAATCAGTTCTGGAGGAAGTGCAGCCCGGAAAGCTCCTTGGAAGCAAGAACGGCCAGACTTCATCTCACCTACTTTGGTCATGTTCTCAGAAAGGACCATTCCTTGGAGAAGGATATCATGTGGAGAAAAGTGGAGGCCAGCAAAAAAGGAGTAGATCCTCAACAAGATGGATTGATCATGGTGGTTGCAGCAATGGACTTAGGTACAGCAAGCATTGTAAGATTGGCAAAGGACCAGGCAACATCTTGTTCTGTTGTACATAAGGTTGCTGTGAGTTGGAGCTGACTCAACGGCACATAACAACAACATAGGTACATCATAGATGCCTAGAGACAAATAGCAGGTATGCAACAGATACACAGCTGATATATGGTGAATATGTAGAGGATATACAGCAATATATCATAGATACATAACAGATATGCATTAGAGATTACATAGTTGACACATGGTATTGGTGCCATCATAGATGCATAGCCGATATGCAATAAAGATACATAGTTGATAGATAGCATAGGTGAGCATGGTTACAAGAGTATATTGACAGGCAACTTTCAGAAATTCAAGCTGGATTCAGAAGAGAATGTGGAATGAGGGATATCATTGCTGATGTGAGGTAGATCTTGACTGAAAGCAAAAATAACAGAAAGATGTTTACCTGTGTTTTATTGACTATGCAAAGGCATTCGATTGTGTGGATCATAACACATGATGGATAACATTGTGAAGTATGGGAATTCTAGAATACTAAATTGTGCTCATAGGGAACCTGTACATAGACCAAGAGGCAGTCATTCAAACAGAACAAGGGGATACTGCATGGTTTAAAATCAGGAAGGTGTGTGTCAGGGTTGTATCCTTTTACCATACTTATTCAATCTGTATGCTGAGCAAATAATCCAAGAAGCTGGATTATATGTAGATGAGTGTGGCATCAGGATTGGAGGAAGGCTCATTACAGCCTGTGATATGCAGGTGGCAGGCATAACCTTGCTTTCTGAAAGTGAAGATGATTTGAAGCACTTACTGATGAAGATCAAAGACTACAGTCTTGAGGATGTATTACACCTCAACATAAAGAAAACAAAAATCTTTACAACTGGACCAGTAAGCAACATCACGATAAATGGAGAAAAGATTGAAGTTGTCAGGGATTTCATTTTACTTGGCTCCATAATCAATGCCCGTGGAAGCAGCAGTTAAGAAATCAGATGTTGTATTGCACCAGGCAAATCTGCTGCAAAGGACCTCTTTAAAGTATTGAACAGTAAAGATGTTACTCTGCACCTAATTCAATCCATAGTATTTTCAATCATTTCTTCAATTTATGAAAGGTGGACAGTGAATAAGGAATAATGAAGAAGAGTTGATGCCTTTGAATTGTAGTGTTGAGGAAGAGTACTGAAAGTACGGTGGACTTCAAGAACAACAAACAAATCTGTCCTGAAGAAGTGCAACCAAAATGCTCCTTAGAAGTGAGAATGGCCAGATTTTCTCTCTCCTACTTTAGTCATGTTGTCAGAAGGGACCATTCCTTGGAGAGGGAGGGATATCATGCTTGGTAAAGTGGAGGGTCAGAGAAAAAGGAGAAGACCTTTAACAAGATGGACCAACACAGTGGCTGCAACGATGGGCTCAAGCATAGCAAGGACTGTGAGGATGGTTCAGGACCGGGCAGGGTTTCGTTCTGTTGTACACGGCACATGCTATGATTGGAGCTGACTCAATGGCACATAACAACAACAACAACAACATAGATGTGTAGTAGATATGCAAGAGAGATACAGAGTTGACATACAGTATAGGTACGTCACAGATACCTGGAGATAAATAGCAGACATGTAATAGTACACAGTCAATGTACAGTAAATACATAGTGGATACACAGCGATGCACAGCCAGTGCATAGTAGGGATAGCATTGTAGATGCATAGAGGTACAAAGCTGATACATAGTAGTACAGCAGGATCTACACATGCTGATTGTGAATCATAATGTTATGCAGAGGGAGGTATTGGGGCCCTTTTAAGAGGGAGGATTATGGATGGGCTCTAGGAAAATAGTCCAGTTTCCTTTCTCCTCTTCCCCTTTTTTATCTTACCTCTCATAGAACAGCTACTTTTCATATCTAGTAGGTTGAGTATTATAACTTGTGGGTGGATGTACCCTGGTGTCCGAAGGGGCAGTCCAAGTGAGGAAAAGGGGAGGAGCCAAACACTGGGAGGGGGTTGACAGGATCAGGTGGGGCAGGTGGTGATGGTAGTGGTGGTTTGGGAGTGATGAGGCAGGCTAGAGGATGGCTCCCATGTATGCTGGTGGTACCACCTTCCCAGAGGGAGACACATCCTCCAGGATTAGAAGTGTCTCCTGTTCACATAAGGCCCCTGGGTGACACAGACAGTTAAGCGCTTGACTACTAACTGAAAGGTTGGCGGTTCAAGTCCACCAGAAGTGCCTTGAAAGAAGGGCCTGGCAGTCAGCTCACAGGAAATCAGCCATTGGAAGCCCTGCAGAGCGCAGTTCTGCTCTGACACACGTGGAGGCATCGTGAGTCGGAGCTGACTCAGTGGCAACTGGTTTGGCTTTTATTTTTCTGGAACTCTTCCTTCAGGTACAATCCCTGTCATTAAATTGAACCCAGTCATTTTTACTCAGTAGAGGGATGGCTAGTGTAGCTAACAACAGCCCCACAGTTCACCTCTGGCTTATTTGTATAAATCTATGAAAGCCCCAGGTGTGAATTTGAACTTCGCAAGGCTGTTTCCACAAGGGTGCTCGAAAGCACAGCATTTACAAGAAAAGGAATCTGTTCTCAAAATGCCAATTTATTACAAACTAAGGCCATTTCTTATCAAACCGGCTTCAGATGTGTTTGTCACTATCATTGTAGCCATGCGGCTGTCTACGTGGGCTTTGGCAAACGTCTTCACAGCCAGAAAGGAGACCTGTCTTCATGTCCTGGCCAGCCTTTCAGATGGTAAAGGACCCAGGGCTGGTTCATACCTGGGGTGTCCAGAGCGTCAACAGAGACATGACTCCCCAAGAGGAGCTAGGGCTATGGGAGCAGTGAGGGCCATGGTGCTCACCTTTAGCAAGTCCTGAGTGTCTCATTCTGAGCAGCCTAAACTAACTAATGCTAGTTAGATCATAGATCAGTGATCACAAGGAAAATGGATGGGGATGAGGCCATCACAGGGCTCCTGTTATGGGGCGCAGGGCTAGCTGGGTCCGTCTGGGTCACACCTGGGAGCTGCTCAGGTGTGCAGTGACAGGTGATGTTGGGAAGGAAGCATCTCAAGGTTTTGTGTCACAAGATGAGAAACATCCCTGGGTTCCCACTGGATGGGCAGGCTTGTCCCCTCCCCCGGTCTTGAGCATCCTTTAGGCCCTTGGTGATACCCCCTCCTCCCCCCGAGTATGTGCATGATTTACAGTAGTCTCAGATGAGAGCAGGATCCGGAGTAAAGGTTCCTTCATGAATCACTCCTGGGGGCGGCTCTTGTTCTGCGTTGGCTTTATTTGCATTTGGTTTGTTCTTGAAGCTCCATCACCTTTTCCTCCCACCTGTGCTTGAAGGGTGGTGGGAGATGGAGTGGGGCTGGGGGGACATGTGCCTTAGACCGCAATGGGGCACGAGTCCTTCCAGCTGATGGGTAGCAAGTTCAGGGCCCGCTGACCCCCGAAGTTGGCTTAACAGAGAGTAGACTCTGACGAGATGAGAGTATGGCCCCAGCTCAGGTGCGTGGAGGCCAGAGGGAAGAGCAGAGTTCCTTAAGGGTTTATTTTCCCCTTTTTATTATAGAAAATTCAAAAGTATAGAGAGTGGTGTGGTGAAGCCTCATGTCTCTTCCCAAGCTCCAGCAAAGGTCAGCTTGGCCAGCCTGTACCCCAGATGCCTCATCCCCAAATCTCAAATATCATACCATCCAGAAATGCTTCAGCAAGTATCTCCAAAAGACGAGGAAAGACAAGGTGCCTCTGTCCCATCAAAACAATCATAATAATTCCTTAATAACACTAAATTGTTAGTTGCTGTCACATTAGCTTCAACTCATGGTGACCCACGTGCAACAGAACGAAACGATGCTCAGTCCTGCGCCATCTTCACCATCGATGGTCTGCTTGAGTCCATTCTTGGGGCCACTATGTATTCTGAGCACCTTCCAACCTTGGGGGCTCACCTTCCAGCACTGTTACCAGGTAGTAGTCTGCTGTGATCCATAGGGATTACGTTGGCTGAGTTTTGGAAGTGCGTGGTCAGGTCTTTCTTCCTGTCTGAGTCTGGAAGCCCCACTGAACCCTGTCCAGCATGGGTGACCCTCCTGGTAGGTGAGCCATTGGTGGCATGGCTTCCAGCATCACAGCAGCACACAAGCCCCCAGAGAACAATAAACTCGCAGGTAGCTGGTGTAACAGCACCAAACACATCAGCCAGTATTGTAATTTCCCCAACTCTCTCAATTAAAAATATAGTTTATGCTTTTGAATCCAGATTAAAGGAAGGCCCACACCTTACAACTACTCTTTTTTTTTTTTTTTTCCTTTGAGATAATTATAGATTTACAGGAAGCTGCAAGAATAGTGCAGTCTCCTGTGCCCTTCATCCAGGTGCCCTGATGGTTGTGTCTTATGTAATTCTAGCGTGGAATCAAAATGGAGCTGACGTGTGTGTGCATGGTTCTGTCATTTTATCACAAGTGTAAGTTCCTGTGACCATCATTGCAGTCAAGACATGGAGTGTTCCATTGGAACAAAGCTCTCCCTCATACCACCCCTTATAGTCACACCTGCCCCTTCCCTCCTATGCCTGCCCCAGCCACTACAGATCTGCCCCGTCTCTGTAATGTTGTTTGAAGAACATTATATAACTGGAACCGTGCACTGTGTGACCTTTGGGATTGGCTTTTTTTCCATATAACACAATTCCCTGGAGATTCATAGGATGTTGTGTGTACCAGTTGCTCCTTCCTTTTCCTCATTGAGTGGTATCCCATGTGTTGGTGGAGGTCCCGCAGTTGGGGTAACACTTGCTGCAGAGAGATACTGCATTGCAGAGATTATCTCTGCCCCTTGCATGAAGGTATCCACTAGCTGCTTCTCTCCATTGGGTCTTTGTGTGTGTGTGTGTGTGATTTGGGTGAAAATTTTCAGAGCAAATTCACTCTCCATACAGCAGTTCACATATACTTTGTCTCATGTCATTGACCAAAATTTACAATGCAGCAGCTCCCCTCCCACCTCCTCCCAGTGTCCATTCCTCCATGGGCTCCTGCCCCCTGAGCTGTCTCCCTGTGCATAAGCAGCCCTCCTTTCTCCCATGATTGTTCTCTCCAAGGAGTATATCTACCTGAGGTAAATGTTCAACTCATATGCCTGTCCCCTGTTTGGCTGGAAACCACAGGTGTGGGTTCAGTTCCCAAAGGGCAGCTAGGGGCCATAATCTCAGTTGTTCCACCAGGCTCTATCGGACCAGCAAACCTGGTCCCCCTGCTTTTTTTCCTCCAATGATTTTGAGTTTTGTTCCACATTGTTCTCCCTCTCTATCAAGGATCTCCTACATAGATCCCCTTTCAAGTGGATGACAATGGTAGCCGGGCACCATCTAGTTCTTCTGGTCTCATAGTC
>NW_006921723.1:5375164-5383240 GCF_000298275.1 Orycteropus afer afer
TATCTGTTCTTGTCATGGCTCTCACTTCCTTAGGATATATACCTAGTAATGGAATAGCTGGGTCAAATGGTATTTCTAATTCCAACTTTTGGAAGAATCGCCATACTGCTTTCCACAATGGTTGTACCATCCATTGGGTCTTATAGCTTAGAACACCCTGCTGACCACCCACAGACAGAGTGTCCTCCTTCACAGGGTGGGTGTCTGGGTGGTCTCCAGGCTTTCCTGACACAAATAGTACATCCCTGGGTCCCCTGTCCTGGGGCTCATCCTAATCTCTGGGTCCCCTGTTTTTTTCATAGTGCCTTTTGTGCCATCCACATTCATAACAGAGTCCCTGGGTACAAACAGTTAATGCACTTGGATGCTAACTGAAAGGTTGGCGGTTCGAGTCCCCACAGAAGCACCTTGGAAGAAAGTCCTGTTGATCTACTTCTAAAGAATCAGTCATTGAAAATCCTGTGAAGCACAGTTCTACTGTGATATACCCAGGGCCACCATGAGTTGCCCTGGGACCTTGCAGTCAGAGTGAGCAAGGAGATGTAGGTGGGTGGTGCAATCAAGAGCTTGGAGCTACTACTCCCAGCTCTTCCTGTAGAATGCCCTTGACCTTGGTAGCTCAGTTTCTCCATGATATCAGCCTCCTCGTCTTCACTGGATTGCTTTGACGGTCAAATGTGATAACAAGCATTAAAGCATGCTGATTATAACCCTGGTCTCTGCAGACAACAGGCCGACCTGCAGTCCCAGGATGAGTCGGTCAGGCAGGTGGACGGTCTACTCCCTCAAGCCCAGGCTACAGTCAGCGCCCAGAGGCTGCAGCCAGCACTCTGAGGGCATAGTGGAAGGACTCAATCAGGAGCTGACCCCTAAAGCGGGGCTTGTTTATCCAGGAGAGCCACCCATGTCCCCCTCGCTGCTGTCACTAGGGTACCACCAGCCTGGATTCTGAGGACTTGCACCTTTCTCCTCCTGCCACTGCCTAAGGGTCACCCTGTACCCCCTCTTGCACCCACGCCTTGTCCTGCCTCAGGCCCTGTTGACTCACCCCTGTGGGCGCCTCCCTCTGGACTGCTGCCAGGGCATCTGGGCAAATGGCCCCAGCTCCACACTTCAGCAGCCCTGATTTGAACGGGACTGGGGCCTAGGGGTGCCCAGAGCCCAGACTCCAGGGTGGTCTTCATGCCAGTGAGCAAGCTGCTTGTCTTAGATTCTGAGTGTAGCTGCAGCAGAATGCCACCAGTGGGTGGCTTTAATAAATAGAAATGTATTTTCTCACAGTTCAGGAGGCTAGAAGTCTAAATTCAGGGCACCAGGGCTAGAAGAAGGCCCTCTCTGTCAGCTTGGGAGGAAAGTCCTCGTGTCTTTTTTTGCTTCTGCCCCTTGGCTCCTTGGTGATGATCACGTACATGACATCTGTCTTCCCCGTCTCTGCTTCCTTGCTTAATGTGCTCTTTTTATATCTCAAAAGAGATTGACTTTGATTTGACACCCACCGTGAGTGCTGCCTCATTAACATAACAAAGAGAAACCATTCCAAAATGCAATCATAACCAGAGGTATAGGGGTTAGGGCTCACAGCACGTAGTCTTTGGGGGCACAATTCAGTCCCTACAACCATGGATCTAAGCATGTGCTTGGTAACGTGACCTGCCAGGAGTCCCCTCTCATGCTTACCCTCGGTTCCTGGATTTCTCAGTCTGGATCCCCGCTGTCGTTGGGCCCCACCTGCATCTGCCCGGTTGAGGGGCAGACGCAGCATGAGGTGGGGAGAAGGCGTGGTGCAGTAGTGGGAGGTGCTCAACTTTAGTGTCAAACCGCTGTCTTGTACAGAGCGTTCAGAGGAGTGAGGCACAAAGGTGACAGGGCCTGGAGACGTGAGACCTGGGGGTCCCAGGACGAACTTCCTCTCACACCCTGAGTCTCTGGAACTGGGGTACATCTTACAGTCCTTCATGTCCTGGTTTATCCAGCAATACTTTGTTTTCTTCCTTACCAGTTGCCATCCAGTCGACTCTGACTCATGGCACCCCGTGTGCATCAGAGTGGAACTGTGCTCCGTAGGGTTTTCAGTGGCTTGATTTTGTGGAAATAGATTGTCAGACCTTTCTTCCAAGGCACCTGGGCAAGTGCCTTCCCCTTTAACCACCAACCTTTTGGTTAAGTGATGGTATTTCTAACAATCACTGGTGTCTTAGACTCAGTGAAGAATGTTGGGGAGGTGGGCTGGAGTACAGGGCCCCAGGGGGAAATGATGGTGTGGAGGATAATGGGAGGGGAGGCCCATGGGGAGCATGACCCACTGACCATCCGGGGCCTGGGAGTGGGGTGCCACTGGGTGAGGCTGTGCTGGGGCTGGCAGTAGGGTAGAGACGCGGAGCCATGTTGCATAATAGACTTGTAAAAGGTGTGCAGGGAGGCTCCTGACCAGGCCTTTGCAGGTGTGGTCCTGTTTGTCCGCGTGTGGGAGATGTTCAGAAGATAGACAGCACTGTGGAAAGAACTGGCGCTTGTGAGCTGTCGTCAGCCTTCCGCAATGAGAACACTTAGTACATGGAGAGGTGTGGGAGGGTACAGGAACAGACATTCTGGGGCCACCTTGCCAGGACTTCCTAGCAAAGGTAAGCTTAAAGGATGAGGCTGCCAGGATTGAGTAATTTATCTTTTGTTGAAGGTGAGGTTCCTGTATAACATGATAATAACATGGTTAGAGTGTCTGGCGAGTGAAGTGCTGGAGATGGTGAAATGCCTCATTTCTTTGGACAAAAGGAATATGATAGAAGCCACCCTAGTGTCCATCAACAGGTGATGGAGAAATACAATTCCATACAATGGAATATTATTCAGCCCTAGAAAGGAATGTTCTGATACATGCTATGACATGGATGAACCTTGAAAACGTCATGCTGAGTGAAAGACAACAGACACAAAAGGACAAATATTGCATGATCCCACTTATATGAAATATCTAGATTAGACAAATGCAGAAACAGGAAGCAGATTTGTGGTTACTAGGGGCTCGGGGAGGAGTCCTGGTGGCACAGTGGTTAAAGCACTTGGCTGCTAACTGAAAGGTTGGTGGTTGGAGCCCACCAGTGGCTCCATGGGAGAAAAATATGGCAATACTTTCACCGAAATTTACAGCCTTGGACGCCCTATAGGGCGTCCTGCCCTCTGGGACCACTGTGAGTTGGAATTGACTTGACAGCAATGGGTTGGGGCTGGGGAAGAGGAGAGAGGGGTACAGAGTTTCTGTTTGTTGTGATGAAAATATTTTGGGAATAACTAGTGGTGATGGTTGCACATCATTGTGAATATATTTAATGTCACTGAATTGTACTCTTAAAAATGGTTAAATGGCAGATTTTAGGTGATATGGACTTTATCACGATAAAATATATATATATGAGGGATATTAATTATTTTTATAAATAATTTTGCTTGAAATCGTTTACAGAATTAATGTGCTTCAAATAGGTTAACTTGTTGAGTTTGGGCCGCAGACATTAAACATACAGAACAAATAAAACAAAGCAATGAAAAAGTTGAGAATGTGGTCCACGAACCGTCATCGGCCTGCCTTCTGAGGGCTTGTTTCTCTTTGTGGAGAGGAGAGTATGATCTGATGTCTCAGTTTTCAGATGCGTTTTTCTTTCTTCACTTATTTTTATTGAGGTAAAATCACAGCTTTGAACTGGTTTGAACCAGTTTGGTCATGGCTGATGACTCAAAACCGTAACACACCTGAAATTTCTAAAATTCGGGTGATCCGGAATGCTAACCAGAATGGGAAAAATTACAGGTTGAAACTCTGGAATGGGAGACTCAGAAGAGGTACAGTGCACCCTTCAGGAGCCTGATGCATGGCACTGGATTATTGGCAGGACTGTGGAGAACAACACATATTCAAAACAGCATGATTAGCTGACATCTTTGAGCCAGACACTGTTGTTTTCAACTCAGCTGGTCAAGAGATTTGGTTGCTATGCAACATGCGTGCTATCCTTGTTTTCTAAGAGAGAGATTAACCCAGGCTTCAACCTTGTTATTTTTCCTGATCTGGTCGGTGCTCTGGTTCATCCACATTTAATAAATTTGGGTCCATTCCAGCGTCACTTTGTTGCCTTGACTAAACTGAGATGAGCCGGTTTGAAGCCCTGGATAAAGTGCATTCTGTGAAATATAGAGTCTTGAGCATTCAACTGACTTTTTTTTTTTTTTTCCCCATATAAATGAAAACAAAGAATAATGCTTTGCCATTTTAGTTGGGGTGTGTGTGAGAGAGAGATTTGGGTGAAAGTTTACAGAGCGAATTGGTTTTCCATTTAACAATCCATACACATTCTGTTTTGTGGCATTTACTGCAGTGTGTAACAGCATTCTTCCACTTCCTCCCTGCGCCCACCCCTTCCCTTCATCCTTCCTTCCCATCCCTCCCGCCCTTCCGCCTTTCTAGCCCTATCCCTAGGCAAATACTGTCCTCTTGATCTCTTATGTTTAGTTGTTGTAACAAGTGCATACCTCTTGATATTACTGTTCACCTTATAGGCTTGTCTATCATTTGGCTGTCATTTGAGCCATAAGGATGAGTTCAGTTCCTAGCCTGAACTAGGTGTCTAAGAGCCATGGTCTAGGGCATTCTACCAGTCTTCATCAGACCAGTAAGCCTGGTCTTTTTTATTATTTTGAGTTTTGTTCCACACTCTTTCCCCACTCTGTCCAGGACCTCCTACTGTGATCCCTTTCAGAAAGGTCAGCAGTGGAAGCTGGACACTACCTGCTTCTGGTCTCAGGGTCATGGAGGCAGGGCTCACATGCTTCATTAGTCCTTTGGACTAATTGTCAAAGACATTTTTAAAAACAAGCAAGCACTCCATGTCATCTCGTAGATGATCACGGGGTACAACATCACCTAACCCCAGAGTCACCTTCACACCCCAGCCCCCATCTCAGAAGTCAGCACTCCCCAGCTTCTGTCACCACAGATGAGTTCTGCCTTCTTCTGAACTTCATGTCTGGAACTGTACACTGCCAGCTTGAACACTAGCTTCACGGTCAGCACTGTCTGTGGGACTCTTCTGGTCCCAGTGTGGTCTCAGCTCATTGGGTCCCACTGTGGGGTCCTGTTCCATTGTGTGAATTCCCAGCTTTCTCATCCCCTCTCCTGGTGAAGGGCACTGGTTGGTGGTGTTTCCAAGTTCGGGCTTTTGTAAACGGTGCTCTTGTGAGCAGGCACATGGGTGTCTTACTTCCTTTGGGTCTACACCTGGGAGTGGGGTGCAGGGCCATCAGGTACATGCAGGTTTATGTTTAAACTCAAAACCAAACCTGTTGCCACTGAGTTGATTCCGACTTAAAGCAACCCTGTAGGACAGGTAGAACTGCCCCATAAGGTTTCCAAGGCTATAATCTTTACAGAGGCAGGCTGCCACGTCTTTCTCCTGCAAAACAGCTGGTGGATTTGAACTGCAGAGCTTTTGGGTGGCAACCAAGCACTTAACCACTGCGCTATCAGGGTCCCTTGCTTTCTGTGTACGTGCAGCTTCGTTAGGTTCTGCCAAGCACTTTTCTACAGGGGTGGTACCAGTTCACACCGTGTCTCATGTATATAGAGGGCCTCTCATCCACATCTGGCCAGCACACAGGATTATCAGAAGTTCTTCATTTTTGCAAAGTAGCAGATGTAACATGGTCTCAAATTATGGTCGTGATTTGCGTTTCCCTTATCCAGAAGGTTGGGCATGTTCTCATGTTTATTGGCTATTTAGGTACTCTTTTTTGTGAAGTGCCTTTTGAGACCTTTTGCTCATTTTAAGAATTAGGGTGCTGAGCTGTGGCTTCCAGCCAAGCAAATGACAGGCAAATGATAGGAGTTGAACATGTACCTGAGGTAAATACATTCCTTGGAGAGAACAATCGTGGGAGAAAGAAGGGCTGTTTATACACAGGGCGACAGCTTAGGGGGCAGGGGTACATGGAGGGATGGACAGAGGAAAGAGGTGACTGTTGGGAGGAAGTGGGAGGGGAGCTGTTGCACTGTGGTGAATTGTGGTCAATGTCATGAGATAAAGTGTATGTGAACTGCTGTGTGGAAAGTGAATTTGCTCTGTAAATTTTCACCCAAATCACAATTTAAATGAATGAATGAATTATATATATATGTGTGTATATATATATATATATATATATATATATATATCTCCTTCCTTTGAGGGTAAGCTTCTGTTAAGAGTAGTGGGAAATTCTGGAAATAGATAGTCATGATGGTTACATAACATGATGAAAAAAAAAAGAATTGGGGTGATGAAAAAAAAAGAATTGGGGTACTGAAAAACAGATAATTGGGCTCTTCATCTTTCTTTGTTTTTTTTTTTTACTGGTTTGTAGGAATCCATTGTGTATTTTAGATGCTGGTCCTTTGATTATTTGTGTGTTACAGATATCCTCTCTCACTCACTTGCCTTTTCATTCATTTGGTGGTACTTTTAACAAACAGAAAATGATTGTTTTAATGAAATCTTATTTTATAATTAGTACTTTTTGTGTCCTGTTTAAGAGAGGTCCTCTAGCTCAGGTCCTGCACATGTCCTGTCACACCGTATTCTGCATGTGGGAGGGGGTTTTAGGGAAAGCGTGAGGAGGAGGTCTAGGTCATTATTCCCCTATATGGAAATCCAGTTGGTCTAGGACCTTGTATTGACGTCTGTCCTTCCTGACTGTGTTTCAGGAGCACCCTTGTCATAAATTATTGGGCCCATTTCTGGACTCTCTTCTGTCTTATGGGCCCTTTGCACCAATATCTCAACCTTTCAGTTAGTTCAGTTTTCCTCCAAGTTTGTTGTTCAGAGTGATCCTGGCTATTCTTGACCCTTTACATTTCCAGAAACATGTTTACAATCGATATGTTAATTTCCAGAAACATCTGTTACAGTTGGTGAACTGCCATTGTTGTTGCTGTTGTCATGAGAACCATGGCACAGAGGAGCGTGCTCCGTAGGTTTTCTTTGCTGTGACCATTATGGAAGCAGACTGGCAGGTCTTTCTGCCGCAGAGCCACTGAGTGTGTTTGAACTCCCAGCCTTCCTTACACAGTATTATTAACTGAAGTCTGTAACTTATGTGTGCGTTCACCCTTTGTGTTGTTTTTGTGGGTTTTGATAAATGCGTAATGTCATGTGTCCACCTTTACAGTGTCATACAGAGTAGCTTCACTGCCCTAACAGTGCCCTGTGTTCCAGCTGTTCATCCCTCCTCCCTGAGCCCCTGGCAACCACTGAGCTTTTCACCATCCTGAGAGCTTTGCCTTTTCCATAATGTCATATAGTTGGAATCATCCCAGTATGTAGCTTTTTCACACTAGTTTCTTTCACTTGTTGTTGTTATGTGCCGTCAAGTTGTCTCTGACTCATAGCGATCCCTCGGGTTTCTGAGGCTGTATCGCTATGGAAGTAGATTGCCCAGTCTTCCTTCCAAGTAGTGGCTAGCGGGTTTGAACTGGCAGCCTTCTGATTAGCAGTCAGGTGCCTTAGGTACTATGCAAGCAGTATGCATTTAAGGTACTAGCATGTCTTTTCATAGCTTGTTAGCTAATCTCTTTTTATCAGTTGATATTACTTTGTATGGGTGTACTACAGTTTATTTATACATTCATCTATTGTATGGTTGTTCTATGTTCAGCCTTTTGAGGAATTGCCAAACTCTTTTTCACAGTGGCTGTACCATTTTACATTCCTATCAGCAATGGATGGGGCTTCCAATTTCTCCACAACTTTGCCAATACCTGTTGTCCTTCATGTTGTTGATCATTGCATTCTGTTGGGGGTGAGGTGGATCTCATTGTGGTTTTGATTTGCATCTCCCTAGTGACCGGGTGGCACAGGTGGTGTGCAATTGGCTGCTGACCTAAAGGTTGGCAATTTGAACCTGCCCAGCAACTCTGCAGAAAAAAGACCTGGTGAACTGCTTCCAGAAAGATGACAGCCAAGAAAAAACTATAGAGTAGTTCTGCTGTGTAACACATGGGGTCAGAATTGACTCAGTGGCAAAGGTTTGGTTTTTTTTTGTTTTTTTTTTTTT
>NW_006921723.1:5387690-5388254 GCF_000298275.1 Orycteropus afer afer
CAACTACTCACTCCCTCTGGGTAGCTGGCTGTGCCCAAGAAGTGACTACAACCTTGTCCCTTGTCAGCTCTACTATATACCTGGGAATTCTTACAAAACATACAAATACACTTGTAGAAATATTGTCTGCCAACCCTATACATGGTCTTGGGCACATTCCCCCCTGCACAGACATACCTAATAGTTCAGCCTGTTCACCCATCTGTGGGTCATGTTTGCCTTTACTGGCAACACATTACTGTACATGCAGAAGAGTTCATCTTTGTTGTCTGTACGACCCATGTACCTCTCTATGCCTTCCTCTTCCTCAATGCCATCATGTTGATCACTCACGTTTGGTACATTGCCCTTCTCTTCACCCAAATCAATACTTATCTCTGCCTATCTAACAGTGTTCCCTCCCCTCCCACCCCTGGTAGTCAACAAAGGAAATTTCCTTTCATATATAGACCATTCCTTGACTTTTTACAATAACGAACTAATACAATATTTGTCCTTCTGTGACTGACTTATTTCACTCAGCATAATGTCCTCCAAGTTCATCCATGTTATGTGGTGTTTTGC
>NW_006921723.1:5388916-5393926 GCF_000298275.1 Orycteropus afer afer
TCATCAGCAAATAGGGATAGTTTGACTTCTTCCTTACCAATATGGATGCCTTTGATTTCCCTTTCTTGCCTTATGGCCCTGGCTAGGACTTCCAGTACAGTGTTGAATAGAAGTGGTGATAGCACATTTGCCCATTTTTTTAAGAACTGGGTTGTGTATCCTTTTGTTGTTAAGTTGTAGGAGTTTTTTAATACATAGTGAGACCTGTGAGAGCTAAGCCGGAACTTGACAGGACTGCTTGTTTTTCTGAATCTTGCAAGTTTTCTGCCTTTGACAGGGTGCAGTCTTACCACTTTTCTATCACTCATTTTTGTGGAAACTATTTGCATTTTCCTTCTCCGACAGGATTCCACCACACGCAGGTTCTGGTTTTGGCAGATTTACTGTATTTTTGATACAGTGTGGTGAATTACTTACCACGGTCTTCTAGCCGTAGTCTTTGTAATTCTCACCAAATGAGTGCATGGGACTATGCGCATGAGGTGTGTGTGGCCCACTAAGGGGATTGGATAGCTTCCTAACAATGTAAATAAGATGCATGGCACTTTTGTGGGGGTGGGACCATGCAGATAAGGTGTATGGAACCCTAACAAGGATATTGGTCAGTTTTTCCATCCTCCCAGGCTTAAAATGAGCCATCCCAGAGGAAGGAAGCGGGGCCTCATGACCACCAAGAAGAGACAGGAGCGGAGCATACTCTTTGACTCGGGATCCTGCACTGAGAACCTCCATGACTTAGGAGAGAGAGAGAGTTGTAACACTGGAGATGGCAGGAGATGGTGGGAAGCAGTGGCAGAGAAATGGCAGCAGCAGAACCAGGAGACGATGTGGTGGGCTTCCCAGCTCACAGAGTGAGAAAGCTGAGGACCTCCGGGCAGGAGGCTTGCTGGTGGAGTGGTGTGTCTGGGCACTTGGTCGAGCTAGGTTTGCCGACCCGCAGAGCTGAAGCTGAGTGCCTTCAGGCCAAGGCCTGCTGGCAGAGTAAGAATCTCTGGGCAATTATTGGCAGAACTAAAAGAACTTTGCAACAGTTGTCCAAGCAGGACAGAGGCCAAGCTGAGGGACTGAGGGCCAGAGAGAGACCTGTCTGTGGGGACAACTGAGAAGAGGCTGTCCTGATTGAAGAAGTATATCCTGAGTTGTTTACTATGCTGAATCGTAACCTTTTACTTCCCTAATAAACCCCACAATCATGATTATGGCTTGTGAGTTCTGTGTGGCCATTGCAACGAATTGTTGAACTCAGCAGAGAAGTAGAGAGTGCTGAGGGAGGGATGGCTGGTGTAGAATTGGTAACATAGTTGGAGAAAGGAGATATGTCTGACCTCTGCCTCATAGGAATCAGCCTTGGGCTGTTGATGTTGTTAAGGATCCTCCTTCTCCCTGGTGAAGTTAGACCAGGGGGGTCTGATGCCCTTCCCCCCATGCCATTCTTATATTTGGATATTGACCTCTGTCTGATATATGGTTCTCAAATTTTTCTCCCAATTTAGGTTGTCTTTTTCCTTTTTTGATAAAGAACTTTGATGAACAAAAGTATTTAATTTTTACGAGGTCCCATTTACCTATTTTGTCTTTTGCTGCTTACACTTTTCTTGTCATATCTGCTAATCTATCAATAAGTAAGGCTCCAAAGCTGCCCTGTGTTTTCTTCTAAGAATTTTATGGTTTCAGTTTTCACATTTCAGTCCTTGATGCATTTTAGATTGTTTGTGTGTGTGCTGTGAGGCGTGGATCCTGATTCATTCTTCTGC
Organism: Orycteropus afer afer; assembly: GCF_000298275.1. Taxonomy (NCBI): domain Eukaryota; kingdom Metazoa; phylum Chordata; class Mammalia; order Tubulidentata; family Orycteropodidae; genus Orycteropus; species Orycteropus afer. The sequence goes on from NW_006921723.1 coordinate 5,390,671, forward strand.
ATGTGGAGATCTAGTTCTCCCAGCACCAGTTATTGAAGAGACTCTTCAATGAGAGACCTTTGGATGGTCTTAGTGTCCTTGTAGAAAATCAGTTGACCATAGATGTATGGATTTATTTCTGGACTCTCCATTATGTTCCATTGGTCTATGTCTCTTATTATTACTAGTACCAGGCTGTTTTGATGACTGTGACTTTATATATATATATATATATATATATATATATATATATATATATATATATATATATTTTTTAAGTATGTTTTGAAACAAATGTGAGTCCTATTTTATTCTTCTTGAAGATTACTTTAGCTATTTGGGATCCCTTTCCCTTCCATATAAATTTGAGGATTGGCTTTTCTGTTTCTGCAAAGAAGACTGTTGGAATTTTGATGAGTATTACATTGAATTTATGGATTGCCTTTGGGTACTCTGATGGCATAGTGATAAAAGCATTCAGCTGCTAATCAAAAGGTTAGCAGTTTGAATCCAAACTCTGTGGGAGAAAGATGAGGCAGTCGGCTTCCTTAAAGATTTACAGCCTTGGAAACTCTATAGGGCAGTTCTATTCTGACCTCCAAGGTTGATATGAGTTGGAATCGACTCAATGGCAGTGGGTTTTTTTTTTGGGGGGGGGGGTGGCGGGAGGTGCATAGTACTGACTTCTTAAGTGTATTATTAAGCCTTTCACGAACACAAACTGTTCTTCCATTTATTTAAATTTTTGGTTTAGAGAAGTGCTGTTTTGTAGTTTTCTATGTATAAATCTTTTCCTTTCTTGGTTAATTTATTCCTAGGTACTTTGTTCTTTTATATGCTATTGTAAATGGTAATGCTTCTTTAATTTCCTTTTTAGCTTGATCATTGCTCATGTATAAAAACCCAACTGATTTTTGTGTGTTGTGTGTGATGTAGGGAGTTTATGTGTTTCAAAGAATTTGTCCATTTCCTTTATCTAATTTGTTGGCATACAGCCTTTCATAGTATTCCCTTACAATCCGTTTTATTTCTGTAGTGTCAGTTGTAATGTCCCCACTTTTGTTTCTAATTTCAGATATTTGCATCTTCTCTCTCTTTTTCTTTGTAAGTCTAGCCAAAGGTTTGTTGATTTTATTGGTCTTTTCAAAAACCCAACTTCCAGTTTTGTTCAAGCTCTCAGTGGCTTTTCTAGTCTCTGTGTCATTCATTTTTGCTCTGATATTCATTATTTCCTCTCTCTCATAGCTTTGGGCTTAGTCTGCTCTTCCTTTCTAGTTCCTCAAGATGTAGAGTTAGGTTATTGATTTGGGATGTATCTTCTTTTTTTTTAATGTTGGTGTTTATTGCTATAAATTTCCCTGTGAATACTGCCTGTGCTGCACCCCATAGGTTTTGGTATGTTGTGTTTTCATTCTCCTTTGACTATAAGTATTTTTTTTAATTCTCTCTTGAGTTCTTCTTTGACTCATTAGTTACTTATGGTGTGCTATTTACTTTCCACATATTTGTGTATTTACCAGTTTTCTTTCTGCTATTAATTTCTAAGTTTATTCCATTGTGATTGCAAAATATACTTTGTATAATTTCAATCTTTTTAAATTTATTGAGAGTTGCTTTGTGTTCCAAGATGCAGTCTATCCTAGGGAATGACTCATGTGAATGATTCTGGAGTAGAGTGCTTGTACTGTTTTGGGTAGAGTGTTCTGTTATATGTGTTAGGTCTACTTGGTTGATAATGTTCAAATGCCTTGTTGTAGTTTTAATAGCTGTGGAATCTATAATGATCTTATTTCTGCTTATTGATATTTTGTTGTTTTTTCCCTCTTTATCAGTTTTGCTAGGTATTTATCAATTTTACTTATCTTTTTAAATAACAAATTTTTTTTTCTTTGTTGTTTTTCTCTATTATGTATTTATTTCCTATTTCGATGTTTTATTCTCCTATCATTATTATTTTCTCTATCTGTATTCTTAGAAGCTCTGGTAGCACAGTGCCTAAGGCACTTGACTGCTAACCAGAAGACTGGCAGTTCAAACACACCAGCCACTCCTCAGAAGGAAGGTTGGGCAATCCTACTTCTGTAGTGATACTGCCTCAGAAACACAAGGAGGGGTCACTATGAGTCGGGGCCAACTCGACAGCACATAACAACAACAACAACATCTGTATTCTTTGAGTTTATTATGTTTCTCTTTTTCTAGCTCCTGAAAATACATTCTTAGATCATGCATTGTTCAGTCTTTTCTATTGTGTATCTCTTTATGCTTGTAATTCTTTCTGTAAGCCCAAATTTAGCTGTATACACATTTAGATCTGTCATTTTATCATTTAGCTGAAAATATTTTCATTTCTTTTGCTTTCCTTCTCTGACCTATGAGTTATTTACGAGTATATTGTTTAATCTTCAGACATTTGGAGATTATCCAGTTTTGTTTGTTTGTTTGTTTGTTTTTAGCTTAATTACACTGTGGTCAGAGAACATACTCTGTATTTCAATATTCTTTTGAAATTTGTGGAGACTTGTTTTATGGCTCAGTATATGACCTATTTTAGTAAATAGCCATGAACACTCAAAAGCAATGCATTTTGCAGTTGTTGGGTGTAGTGTTCTGATTTAATTAAGGAAAATTAATCATGTTCGAATATTTTATATCCTTTTGTTTCCTACTTGTTCTATCAGTTGTTAAGAGATGTGTTAAATATCTCCAAGTTTAATTGGAGCCTTGTATATTTCTCCTTTTAGTTTTGCCAGTTTTTCTTCATCATGTATTTTGTACTATATTGTTGTTAGGAGCTGTCAAGTTGGTTCTGACTCACAGTGACCCTAGGGGCAGCTCAACAAAAAATATTGCCTGCTCCTGTGCCATGCTCACAGCCATGGGTATGTTTGGGCCACTGTTGCAGCCACTGTGTCCGTCCATCTCGTTGAGGGTCTTCCTCTTTTTCGCCGACCTTCTGCTTTGCCAACTATGATGTCCCTCTCCAGGGACTTGTCCCTCCTAATAACATGTCCAAAGTCCATGAGGTGCAGTCTTACCATCCTTGCTTCTAAGGAGCATTCTGGCTGTACTTCTTCCAAGGCAGATTTGTTCATTTTATATTAGGTCCATATAAATTTGGGATCATTATCTCTTCCTTTTAAATTGGCACTTTCATCTTTATCATCATGAAATGTTGCTCTTTAAGATGAGAAGTATTATGAGCAATAAAGACGGCTTTGTCTGATATTAGTATCAGTATACCAACTTTTAGGAGCTCTGGTAGCATAGTGGCTAA
>NW_006921723.1:5396319-5409736 GCF_000298275.1 Orycteropus afer afer
CTCACTTCTTTAGGATATATACCTAGTAATGGAATGGCTGGGTCAAATGGTATTTCTAATTCCAACTTTTTAAGGAATCGCCATACTGCTTCCCACAGTGGTTGTATTATTCTGCAGTCCCACCAGCAGTGTATGAGAGTCCCAGTAGCTCTGCCTCACCAGCATTTGTTATTTTTTGTCTTGTTGGACTTTGCTACTAGTGTTGGGGGGAAGATGGTATCTCATTGTTGTTTTGATTTGCATCTCTCTAATGACTAATGGGGAACTCTGGTAGCTTAGTGCCTAAGGCACTTGACTGCTAACCAGAAGCTGGGGTTTCAAACCTACCAGGCACTCCTCGGAAGGAAGGTTGGGCAATCTACTTCTGTAGTGATACTGCCGCGGAAACCCAAGGAGGGGTCGCTAGGAGTCGGATCCGACTCGATGGCACACAACAACAACAAGTGATATCACCTCGGAAACCCGAGGAGGGGTAGCTATGAGTCAGTTGGATTCCAAGGCACATAACAACAACAACAATGGCTAATGAGGGAGCTCTGGTAGCGTAGTGCCTAAGGCATTTGACTGCTAACCAGAAGGCTGGGAGTTCAAACCCACCAGCCACTCCTCAGAAGGAAGATGGGGCAATCTACTTCCATAGTGATACTGCCTCAGAAACCCAAGGAGGGATCCATGAGGATCTGAGTTGGATCCAACTTGATGGCATCATCCAGTTTGATCCAAGAGGAGGGATCTATGAGTCAGATCCAACTTGACAGCAGTGAGTTTGGTTGGAATGGCTAATGATTGTGAGCATTTCTTCATATGTTTGTTGTTGTTGTTGTTGTTGTTATTTGCCGTCGAGTCGGCCCCGACTCATAGCGACCCCTCCTTGGGTTTCCAAGGCACTAGTAGCAACACCGGTATCACTACGGAAGTAGGATTGCCCAACCTTCATATGTTTGTTAGCCGCTTGAATATCCTCTTTGCTGAAGTGTCTATTCATGTCTTCTGCCCATTTTTGAATTGGATTATTTGTCTTGTTGTTGAGGTGTTGGAGTTTTCTATAAATTCTAGAAATAAGTCCCTGGTCAGATATGTCATTACCAAATATTTTTTCCCAATCTGTAGGTTCTCTTTTTACTCTTTTGGAGAACCCTGTGGAAGCACATAAAAATTTAAGGTCCCATTCATCTAGTTTCTCTTCTGCTGTTTGTGCATTTTGGGTTATGCTTGATAGTCTATTTATGCCATATATTAGAGCCCCAGATTTGCCCCTAGTTTTTCCTTGAGGAACTTTATGGTTTTAGATTTCACATTTAAGTCTTTGATCCATCTTATACCAGCTTTTCTTGAAGTGGGGAAAGGGATCTTAGGATTTATAAGCTATTTTTTTCTATTATTTTACTTTTAAGTTTTTTGTATCTGGTTAATCATATTTTGGTAATGGTTCTTTATAAGCAGAAATTGGTTGTTGTTTTAATCTAGTCTGACAGTCTGTGTCTTTTAATTTGAAGCATTTAGTTCATTTATATTTAATGTTGTACTGATATAATGCAGTTTAATTCTATTATTATTTGTTTCATACTTGTTCTATCTGCTCTTTCCTTCCCCCCCCCCTTCATTTCTTGCCTTCTTTTATTTAATAAAGTGTCATTATTCCATTTTATCCCCTTTTAATAGCTTATTAAGTAATACTTCTTTAAAAATATTATTTCAATGCTACCTTAGAAATTATAGGGCACATCCTGGAATATACCTTCAATTACTGTATTTTTATGCAAATAACACTTTCTTATATGCCAATATTGTTTTACCTGTTGCTGTGAAAAAATTAGCATAGTATGTTTCCAAAAATACCTCCTGGGGGGGAACCATTGGTAAACAAATGTGGAAGGCATGTGTTTTTTGCATTAAAATACAGTAATACTGTTACCATTTCCTAGATAAGGCAAGAGCCTCACAAGGCTTTCATTTTATTTATCTGTTTTATCCATTTTTATGTCACTGTGATTATGTATTTCAATCCTACCTTAAACCTCACAGCTTATCATTTTGAGTGTGGTTTTAAATTGCGTTCATTTGGATTTACCTGTGTAGTTATCCTTCGATGTGCTTCATTTTTTCCTGCATTAGCATGCTTACATTCGAGATCATTTTCCTTCTGCCTGAAATGTTCCCGTTAGTATTTCTTTTAGTGCAGATTTGCTGACAACTAGTTATCTGTTTTCTGTTTTTGTAAAAATGCCTGTCTTTTTCCTTCATTTTTTAAAAAAATTTTCACTGGGTGTAGAATCCTAGATAGGCAGTAATTTTCTTTTAGTACTTTTAATGCATTGTCTTCTGGCTTTTGTCATTTTCCATTGGAAAGTCACCTGTCAATTTCATTGTTATTCCCTTAAGGGTAATGTTTCTCTTTTTCTCCCCTAGCTGCTTTTTAAAATTGTCCTTGCCCTTCAAGTCATCAATTTTGTATGAAAGAGAGTGGGAAATACTAAGTTATTACCAGGTTTGTAGAGTTTTTTAAGTCTGGAGCTTGATACCTTTTATCTCTTGGCAAATATCAGTCAGTATCTTTTCAAATACTAGGCTAGTATCTCTCTCTCTCTCTTTTCTCTTCTCTCTCTCTCCCCCTCTCCCCCCCGTCCCTCCTCTTTCCCTCTCCCTCCTTTTTCCCAGGACTCTAGAGCTCCTGTCTTTTCACCATATCTTTATGTCTCTTACACTCTTTCCTGTATTTTTTCATCCTTTTTTTTTTTTTTTTTGCTCCCCTGGTCTTCAGTCTGGATCTTTCTACTAATGTATATCATTTGTCAAAAATGCTCTTAAATCTATCTTGTGAATTATTACAATTAATTTCACTTTTAGAATTTGTTTGATCCTTTGTCATAGATTCAGTTTACCAGTGAAATTATTACTTCATCAATCTTTAAAACATATTTTGAATATCTGAATCACCTGTGAGTCTGTTTCTGTTGACTCTTCAGTCATATGTCTCTTGGCCTTTCTGGTTATTTCTGATTGAATATCATACACTGTATTTGAAAAAGTGTATGAGCTCTGAATGATGCTATCTTCCTACGAAAAGATTTAATATTATTCTGGCAGGTGGAGTGTGGCTAAATCATCTTGGTTCAGACAAGGCTGGTCTGTTTCTCATTGTCCCTTAATCCTAGGGTATATTCTTTCAGTGTTCTCAACTGGGAGAGTCTGGGGGTCTACCTGGACCTCACTCCCCAGATTTTGTCTCTTCAGCACCATGAGATGGTGATAATCTCTGCTTAGTTTTTTCCTGCTTTTAGCAGCTGCTTTCTGTGTGGCTTCTTGGCCTCTTGTCCCAAACATGTGCAGCTTGGGATTCAGCACATGTCTCAGAAGGAAATCGCACACTGACTTGGAGGTTTGTTTCACAGTTCCCTTTTCTTCTTGGTCTTGATAGCCCTGAACTGTAATTTCTATCTCTGTAGTCCAGAGATGTGTGACCTCCATGGTCCAAGGAATCAGCAGATGCCCTGAGGACAAAAGGAAGTTCTGAGAAGGCCCGTCCTTGTACATACTGGTTCCCTGTTTTCGGATTTGCTTGCCTATTCTTCAGTGCCGCCAAAAGCTGTTTTTGTTTTCTAGCTTTTATTGATTGTTCTAGGGAGGAGGTATCTCAGAAGGCGGTTCAAATCCACCAGCCACTCCTGGGAAGGAAGGTTGGGCAATCTACTTCCGTAGTGATACCACCTCGTAAACCCCAGGAGGGGTCGCTATGAGTCGATCCGGTGTGTTTTGAGCTATAAGAGAAATACTACAAGTGGGTGGCTTTTAAGAACAGAAATGTATTTTTTCACAGTTGTAAAGGCTAAAAGGAGCACTAGTGGCACCGTGGGTAAGTGCTCAGCAGCTAACTGAAAGGTTAGCAATTTTAACCTACTGGCTGCTCCATAGGAGAAAAATGTGCCAGTCAGCTTCCGTTAAGATTACAGCCTTGAAAACTCTGTGGGGCTCTACTTTATCCTGTAGGGTCACTATGAGTCAGAATCAGCTCCACAACAGTGAGTTTGGTTTGGTTTGGAGCTAGAGGGTCAAAGTCCAGATCAGGTTCTGGGCTGTGTTGCTTCCTTCTGAGGCCCCCTCTCCAAGTTTCTGGTGCCTGATGGCAGTCATTGGTGGTCTTTGCTTAAAAATGGCCCCTCACATGTGTGTGTGTCTCTATGTCTATTCTGCTTTTTTTTTTTTTTTTACATCCCAGAAGTGATGAGGTTTAGGACCCACCCTCTATTGGTGTGACCTCATTAACAGAAGAAAAGCCCTATTTCTGAATAGGATCACATTTGCAAGTACAGGGATTAGGATTTCAACATATTTTGGCAGACACAGTTCAACCCATAACAGCAGGTTAGATAGATTGTAGCGCCTCCTCATTCCCCTCTGCTCATCTTCTCACTCTTATTTTATACTGGGGTAGGGAGTGGGGAGCATCGTTCCCTGGTTCTGAGCTGCTTCTTATCTCAAAACAAAACAAAACATACCTGCCATCGAATCAGTTCCAACTCATAGCAACCCCCATTGGGTTTCGAAGGCTGTCAGTCTTTACAGAAGCAGACTGCCTCATCTTTCTTCCATGGAGTGGCTGGTGGGTTTTGAACCACTGACCTTTTGCTTAGCAGCCAAATGCTTTAGCCACTACACCACCAGGGTCCTACTTCATATCTCACCAGCACTCCAGTGTGTTCTTCGTGCTCTGAGTGTTACCTAGTCACTGGCCTCCATCTGCAGCTGCTGGGTTTGAAATGCCTGGATTCTGGCTGAGGCCTTTGGGTCTGTTTGAGTGGTGATTTCAGCTCCTTGGGGATGGCTTCTGAGGCTCGCCCTGTCCCAACACAGAGATAGGCCCTGAGGAGCTTCATTTTTCCCCCCAGTGAGTCTATCAAGGACCCTTCCTACACAGAAATGAGCTGTGTTCAGTATCATTTGTAGCTGAGTACTTGGAAGTTAGTACACATTTTTCCATAGAAACAAGAAAATAGTGGTTGGCATCTCCACCATGTCACAGAAATGTCACTCATATCATAACGAATGGGTGTCTGCAAGAAAAGTTAGTGGAAAGCAGAGCTTTTATAATGTAACCCCTCCCCGTTAAAACATCTCAAAATGAGTTTTCTTAATGGTTACTGGTGGTATTTGTGAGGGAGAAGGGTTGAGAGTGAAGGGATGGTTTCTGACAGGCTTTGGGGTGCCCATGCTTCCTAGAAACCAGTCGCTGTGACCCTTGTATCCCCCTCACCCCCAGCTTCATCCGCATGGTGGACTGAGCCCTCGGCCCTGCCTATGCACTGGCCCCTGGTCTGGCCACTGTGATCCTCACCACTCCTGAAGGCTCCCAGAAAGTGGAGGACCTTGCTTTGTTTAAGCACTTTCTCACTGAAAGCATTCTTCAGTAGCCTGATCCTCAGTGTGTCCTCACTGGCTCCTTGTTCATCCTCTGTTGGTATTCTTTATGAAGGTAAATAAATTTCTGTGAACACAGAAGGACAGATTATTTGAAAGAGGCTAAAACGTGGAAAAAGCTACATTTAGAGGGTTTGAGGCCTTCTGTGGGGGTCTGCCATGTAGGCCTTGGACCCTTTGCTCAGAGCTGCCGCCCAGGGACACATGTCATACCACGTCTGTCCACCAGAGAGCCCCAGGTGCCAGTGCAGCCCCAGCACCACACAGGGCTTGTCCCTCCTGAAGGAGATACTAAAGTCACTCCACATCCCCAGGAAGCGCTTCCTCACTCCTTCCTATCTGACTGCTGTGTGGCTCCCACTCACCCTCTGCCCAGCCTACCATCCCCCGCTCCACACCCTGCTCTGTACCCACACCTCTGAGGTACCATCCCACCTCCGAGCCTTCACACTGGTGTTCCTGCAGCTCCAAGGATCCAGGTGAAGTGCCTTCCTCCAGAGTAAGCACCCACCCACCTCGCGTTGCATCCCCAGGATGGCTTGTGTGGTCTCTGCCCCTGAATCTGTTGGCTTCTGTCTGCCACCCGATCACTTCCCTACGTTTTGCTCTGAGCTTTGACTGCCTGATTGGGGGTTGGTACGTGATACAGGGACACTGCCTGCCTGCTCTGTTCCCTTCGGCTCCCCTTCCTTCTTCCAGAGCACTCACTAGTTTAAACACTCAGCACACTGATTGTGGTGATTGCCTGCTCCCCAGGGCAGGACCCTTTTTGCTCTCTGTGGTACCCAATGCCTGGAGCAGTACTGTGGGAGATGGTGGAAAATAACCCACAGCATCCAGAACCAAGTAAACGCCTGAGTGGTGCACCTGTGTGACTGAAACCAGAGTCTATGTTCTGTGCTGGGCGGATCAGAGCACTTGTCTCGTCCTTCTCTTTACTTGTCTAATGTGTTTGTGATGGTGTTATGGCAGAAGCACATTTCTCGAGCACTAAGTGGTTGTGGAGAAGCCTTTGGGAAGCATGCTGCTCCGTGTGACCTGGAGCCACAGTGGGCTCCTTCCCTGCACAGTCTGCCTCCTTCTTGGATACCCCTCCACTGGTGCTCTGCTTCCACTATGCGGCAGTTCAGTTGTGTGTCAAGTTGGCTGGGCCTAGTTTTGAGTAGTTGAGCAGCTGGATATAGTTACCCCCATGATGAGACTGGTAATCAACTCCATGGTGGACTCTACTGTGAGCAGCTGAGAAGCTGCTGCCTTAGGGATGTGGTCTAAGAAGACGTTTTGATAAAGGTCTCTGAGCTTGTAGGCACATCTGGATCCTACATTTGGCCAAGATTTCATCTCAGTGGCCTGCCATGTTGTCTCCCAATCTTGAGACTGTTTCTGGACTAGTGGCCTGCCATGTAGTTTGCTAACATTGGAACTGTGCCATTTTACTTGTTGACCTTGGGTTTGTCAGCCTCAGCAGCCAGCAGCTGCCTGAGTTAAGAGACACCTCCAGCGTCAGTGGGCCGGGAGCAAGAGACAGAGCTAAAGCTCAAGGGCAAGGGGCCTTCACCCAGCCCCTAGAGCTGGCACTTGAACTGGGACGTCTAGCCTCATAAACTGTAAAAGAATAAATCCCTGTTTGTTCAAACCACCCGCTTGTGGTATTTTCTGTTAGATCGGTACTAAAAAAACCAAAACACACAGCATGGGGTCCCTGTGTCTTTTTTATGGCTTGTCTTTGGTGTTTTATGTTATTTTTCACTTATCTTTAAAAAAAAACATGCATATCTTAAGTCACATTCTAAACCAGGAAGTAGCTCAGTAGTTAAAATCAGAAGTCTGAGTTGGAGCCTTGTGGCCAAGGCAGAGACCCCAGATAGGAAGGTGCTGCACCTCTGGCAGCCAGGCTCAGGGCCTCAGAAGAGCTGACCTCCCCCTGGCGAACTGACTTTCAGGTTCCAGCTAAATTGCCCTTCCCACCCTGTCCTGCTGATTGCTGTCCTAGCCACCCGGATGCTAGGAGGTGATGCCCTGGGTGGTCTCATCCCAACAGCTCTCCTGGGTGCCCTGGCCTTCCCGATACGCAGCAAAGTCGCTCCCAGAGGATACACCTGGATGACACAAGTCATCAGTGCACTTTGGGGTGCACTCAGGGTCCCTCTCAGCTCCCAGAGGGCTTCCTGTGACCCTGTGGAGATATCCCTTTCATACTAGGGGGCACTGGCCATGGTGGAGGGGTAGGCTGGTCATGCCCCAGGACTCACTCAGGCCCCCCCAGCATCAGTGAGCTTGTAACCTTGGAGCAAATTCCACTCCCAGGAAGGTCATTCCACAGTATGGTGGCGTGGGAGCCTTTGGGTGGAAAGTACAGTGGGTGTGGAGCAGGAGACCCTGGGTAAATGCCCCATGGACAGCTGCAGGTGACAAGAAAGCTGAGAAGGTTGTGCTGAAGCCTCTGGTCACTCACCCCGACCCCATCACACATGTACACGTCATGTACTTAGGTATACACAGGCGTACACACATGCACACATACACATCACTGTGCACATGCTTGCGTGTAGACCTGGATGTCCAGATGACAGGATGTCCGAGCCCTGGAAATGCAGTGCTCTCTACTGTTGCTATTCTTGGGTTCAATATCTGAGTGTCTGGAATGATTGGACAGCACATGCATACAGGGGAGACCCAGGTGAGCACAGCAGGTGGCCCTTCCCTCCAAGAGCTTGGGGTCAGTGGGGTCCATGCTCTGGAGACTGAACAGCCTGGAAGTGACCAGTACCCACCCTGCTCTTGCTTCAGGGTTGCTGCACCCCAGCTCTACACCCAAGGGCCCCTCTCTGGGTTCCCTGAGCCAGATGGTGGGTTTATTTCCAGCAAACAACATGGGGAGGGGAGTTTCAACTGGCACCCTGACACCACATTTGTGTCCCAAGCTGGGGCTGAACCCGGGGAGTCTTGTCCATTTGTCTCGTAGCCTTGTTGCTCTAAGCTTAGTTCTTTAACATGTGTTTTCTTGGCCCTGTCAGAGCTCGCAGGCACTCCATTGCCATGGAGACAGAGCTTGTTAGCATTCACGTGGCCGTCCTAATTATAGAATTTCAAAGCAGAGCGGAGAGCTTCTCTGAAGGTTGTCTGTGTTCAGGTTGAAAGAGGGGAGGGGAAGCGACCATACTTGGAGCTGACAGATATTCGTGGTTCCATGTGTATCCACCTACTCCTGGGGGTCTGCGTGCACCCCCCGGAGAGATGCACAGGGTATAGGTGCTGGTGAATGTTCTCCATGGCTCTATGCAGTCTACATGTGTCCCCCCTGGAAGTACACACAGAGTAATGCCAGGAGGTGACAAAAGTGATCACATCCACCCCACAGGCAAACGGGCATCAAGCCCATCCCGACCCCAGAGCCTACGCGATCCACTTGGTGGGAGCCCTTCCTTACATAGCAGCAGACATGACACCAGCAGGGACATGGGAGTGGCCTTGTGGGTGTGTCCAAGAGTGGACTTCCTCACCACAGGCATTTCCCATCACCCATGCTCTCTGGGACTTTCTCCAGGACTGTCCTTCGGTGGTGATCGTGAATGCCATTGACATGTGGCACCAGGCACATGGGTCTTCCCTGGCTGGAAAGCGGTGGGCCTCTGTCCACACCTACTTTCTGAGGACCACCCTTTCTACAATCCTGCATTGTCACTTCAGATCAGGGCAGGATCTGTTACTTTTCAGGCTAAATCCCAAATTTGAAGATACCCGGAAGCTGATGGCTGCTGGCCTGTGAGGTAGAGGGGCCAGCCAGGTGATGTGTACGTGTACGTGGGGGGCTCCCTCGGTCTTGGCTGCAGACTCAAAGCTATGGTGCACCCCCAGAACAACCCCACACACAGGGAACCTTCTAATGAAGTGTCCCAAGTTTGGAAGTTTTCAGATTCTGGGTGGTTGCCATTGTGAGAATGTCTTGGATTCTCAAGGAGGATGCTAGCAATTGATTCAGAAGTTAAGGAGATCATACCCCAGCCTGATCACAAGGCAAACACCAGACAGTCCCACTGAGGGGCAGACTACAGAACACCCAGCCAGCCCTCACAACTGTCATGGCCATCTGTCTTAGATCTCTGGTGCTGCTGTAACAGAAATACCGCACTCATGTGGCTTTAAAGAACAGAAATATATTTTCTTATAGTTCAGGACGCTGGAAGCCTGGATTCAGGGCACTGGCTCTAGGGGAACGAGGTGCTCTCTCTGTCAGCTCTGGAGAAGGAGCTTCCTGTCACCTCCTGTAGCCCCAGGTCCCTCAGTTCTTCAATGATCTCCATGGGGCACTTGTCTTCCCTGTTTAGGCTTCTTGTCTACTTCTCTGCCACTCTTTATATCACTCAAAATTGATTGGGTTTAGGGCACACCCTATGTTCATACAAGCACATCAACATCACAGAGATGATCCTATTTCCAAATAGGATTGCATCCACAGATACAAAAAAAAAAAAACCTCACTGCCATCGAGTCAATTCCAACTCATGTTGTTTTGTTATGTGCTGTCGAGTCAGACCTGACCCATAGCAACCCCTCCTTGGGTTTCCAAGGCAATATCACTACGGAAGTAGATTGCCCAACTTTCCTTCTGAGGAGTGGCTGGTGGGTTTGAACTGCCAGCCTTCTGGTTAGCAGTCAAGTGCTTTAGGCACTGTGCTATCAGAGCTCCCATAGTGATCCTCATTGGGTTTCCAAGGCAGTAGATCTTTACAGAAGTAGATCGCCCCATCATCCTTCTGTGGAGCAGCTGGTGGGTTTGAACAGGCAACCTTCTGGTCGCCTTAGGCACTGCACCACCAGAACATCTGTAGATAGAGGGTCAGAATTCTAATACTTATTTTGGGGAGACACAGTTTAGTCCATAACACCACACCATCCAAGACAAGGAAAGTCTGGGAGATGCTCACAGCCAGAGGAACCTAAGGAGACATGACAGGTAAATGTCACATGGGATCCTGGGACAGAGAAAGGACCTTAGGGGAAAGGAAGGGAATACGTATAAAGTACAGACTTCAGTTGATGATAATGTCACAGCATTGCTTCTTTAGGTGTAACTAAGGTAGCACATTAATGTAAGATGCTAAAGCAGGGGAACCTGTGTGTTGGGTACAGGGGAACTCTCCATACTATCATCTCACTTCTTCTATAGTTCTAAAACGTTAAGTTTATTGAGGAAAAGTCAAGGAGGGCTCTGATCACCTGGAATTCAGTGAATAGTGTTGTCGTCATCGTGTACCACAGTGTCCCCATGTGACAGTAGAAGTGCTCTGTAAAGCTTTCTCGGCCATCTTTACAGAGGTAGATCAGCAGGTCATCCTCCTGCATACCTGCTGAGGGGGTTCTAACTGCCAGCCTTTCAGCTAGCAGCCGAGTGCTGAACCACTGAGCCACCAGGTCTCCCTCAGTTGTGACAGACATGTTGTAGTTATGTAAGAAAGTAACACTAGGGGAGCTGGCAGAGGGTTTATGGGAACTCTATTTGCAAATTCCCTGTGAAAATTACTCCAGAATAAAAAGTTAATTTCAGAAAAAAAAAGGGGGGGGTGCCATGCTATGTCCCCACACCCTGTGGTTCCTGAGGCTTTTCTGGCCACTCCTTCCAGGCAGTGATGTGGGTGAGCATCTGATGGCCCAAGGCAGCTGGGCTTGCAGGTGGAACTGAGGCGCTAGGCACATTGAGGCGCAGAGCCCTGCCTGGGGTCCCCACCACTTGGGAGGAGGTTCTTACTTACCATCAAGTCAGCTCCCACTCATGATGACCTTGTGAGTGTCAGAGTAGGACTGTGCTCTAGGATGTTCTTTTCTTTTTAATGATTTTTTTGGTGAAAATATACTCAGCAGAGGGCAGTTCTACTCTGTTCTGTAGGGTCAATATAAGTCAGAATCAACTTGACAACAGTGGGTTTATTGCACTGAATAAATCTACTGCAAAAGACCTCTCTAAAATGTTAAAAAGCAAAGATGTCGGGTAGTTCTGGTAAGATGGTGGAACAGGCAGAAAGACTGCATAGACCCTCCTCAATAAAGAAAAGAGGAACCAATTAACACAGATACAGAAGATAATCCTGGACCCTTGAGCCTTGAAAGGAAGGATATAGAAGTGGACTAAACTCCAACAGCAGAAGAATTTGCATGAAAACACCAAAAAAGGAGACATACAGAGCTGTGGTCTGGCATCAATCCTGACAGCACAGACAGCTTGGATGTTGCCGAGTGGTGGTAGGACCTAAGAATTAACCTAAAAATCAGTCCTGCTAGCCAGGTACTGCACAGAGGACTGCTCTGGTGGCTGGGGAATAAAAGGCAAAGCAGCAAAAAGGAAGGTGGGCTGAGCCCTGGACTTTTGCCTGTCCAGAGGCCACAGCCATTTTGAATGTTTACAAGCGGCTTGACCATTTGGGATATTTAAAGCAACAGCATTCTCCCAGATTCCAGGGACTTAAGAACAGGCTCCACTTGCCGGGAACCACAAGGACATTCCGTATGCAGATGACTGGAAAGGTGAGACATCACCCTTGTTACTCTTATACCCCACACCCTCTTGGGGAACAGAGGTGCGGCCATCCCTCACTCCCACACACCTTCTGGGCCCAGAAGAATGTCTTCAAGTGGTCAGACATTCTCAGTATCCTTTTCCGAACCATTCCACCATCATGAATAGGAACTCAGGACCCCCTAAGCCAGGAATTCTATCCCAGTCTGCATCCTCAGACGGAGCCTGGGCGCCCTGCCCTGCCCTGTCCGGCCCTGATTTTTTTTTCCTTTTTTCTGTATTTTAGTTTGTTTCTTTTTGTCTGTTTTGAAACTGTTACTATTATTATTATTGTTATTACTTTTGTCCTTTTTGCTATTATTCTTTGTTCCCTGACCCCCAGGTTTTCGTTTTCAGCTTTTTTTCTTTTCCCTGTTCCTGGTTGCAATTTTTTTTTTCTCTTTCTTTCTCATGGTTAATTCCATTCCTTGTTTTTCTTTTTGCATTTTTCCCATTTTATCTTCATTTTTCTCCTTTTCTACCTTTTTTCTCTTACTGCCCTCTCCCCAGATATTGCAGGGGTTTTTTGTTTTTGTTTTTCCCTCTTTTCTTTGTTTGGTTGCTGTTCCCGTGTGATTACACAGTATCTTTTGTCCATTTGCTTTTCCTTTTTTGTTGTTGGTTATTCAACTATTATTTTTTTCTGAGAGGAAGACAGCAACAGTCCCCATACGACACAACTACACCCACACCTCCTGCAGCTTCACTTACTGAATGAGAGCCACCATTTCCTTTTCCAACAATGGGCCTAGGATAAACAACCACCAAAGAAGAGCCAGGCTCACCCTTAGCTGCTCTTCACAAACAGTTAACAGAGATCTAGATAGAATGATGCCATGATGTCTTAGAGACAACAGACCATCACAGTCCACACAAAGAAGCAAGATAAAGTAGTAGAAACAAGGGAGCAGAATACAGACAAGAACACATTTCTGAGGAAGAAGCAGCATTGGAAATCACTGATAAGGAATTCAAAATAATTATATTTAGGTATCTTAAAAGGATTGAGAGACAGACCAAGGAAAACACAGAAAAAAAACCTAGAAGAATTTTGGAAGAAAATGCAAGAACAAAATGACAAAGTAAATGAAAAATTAGAAATGATTCTAAATCTACAGATAGAAATCCAGAAAATTAATACTAAATTGTCAGAATTAGATAGCACATTGAAAGGGGAAAAAAGTAGAATTGATGCAATGGAAGACAGAATTAATGAGATTGAAGACAAACACCTGAATACTTGTTTGGAAAGGGATCAATCAGAAAAAAGATCAAAACAAAATGAAGAAAGCCTAAGGTTCATGTGGGATATCATCAAAAGAAATAACCTACTGTCATTGGAATTCCAGAACAGAAAGAGAAAAATAAAACCACTGAGAAAATTGTCCAAGATTTGTTGGAGGAGAACTTCCCTGATATGATGAAAGATGAGAATATATTCATTCAAGA
>NW_006921723.1:5416086-5451642 GCF_000298275.1 Orycteropus afer afer
ATGCACCCCTAAAGAATAACATAGAATCTGCAAAACACCACATAACATGGATGAACTTGGAGGACATTATGCTGAGTGGAATAAGTCAATCACAGAAGGACAAATATTGTATTAGTCCGTTATTGTAAAAGTCAAGGAAAGGTTTATATATGGAAGGAAATTTTCGTTGTTGGTTACCAGGAGTGGGAGAGGAGAGGAGGGAATACTGATAGATAGGTAGAGATAAGTATTGATTGGGGTGAAGAGAAGGGCAATGTACCAAATGTGAGTGATCGACATGGTGGCATTGAGGAAAAGGAAGACATAGAGAGGTACATGGGAGGTACAGACAACAAAGATGAATTCTTTTGTGCATACAGTACTGCGTTGTCAATGAAGGCAAACATGGGTATACGAGTGGATAGATGGGTGGACAGGCTAAACTATTAGGTATGTCTATGAAGCAGGGAGTGTACCCAAGACCACGTATAGGGTTGGCAGACAATGGTCCTGTAAGTGTATTTGTATGATCTGTAAGAATTCCCAGGTGGAAGAAGTGGGAGGGGAGCTGTTGCATTGTGGTAAATTGTAGTCAATGTCATGAGACAGTATATGTAAACTGCTGTATGGAAAATGAATTTGCTCTGTAAATTTTCATCCAAATCACAATTAAAAAAAAAAAGAAAGAAAGAATTCCCAGGTGTATAATAGAGGTGACAAGGGACAAGATTGTAGTCACTTCTTGGTCACAGCCAGCTACCCAGAGGGACTGAGTAGCTGAACTGGTGGACTCGGGACCATAGTCGCAGGGGACATCAACCTCAATTGGCATAACGTGCTACACAAAACATTGTTCCACCTCCTGCTTTGGCGAGTAGTAACTGGGATCTTAAAAGCTTGCAAGCAGCCATCTAGATGCAACAATGGGTCTCTCCTAATCGAGAGCAAAGAAGAATGAAGAAAGCAAAAGATTCATGGAAACAATTAGTCCTAGCAACTGGTACACCATGCGATCTGCAGCCTATACGACTTTGAGACCAGAAGAACTATCTGGTGCCTGGCTACCACTGTCAACCACTCAGAGGGGGATCTATCTATGTAGGAGATCCTGGATAGAGAGGGACAATGTGGAACAAAACTCAGAATCATTTGGAGAAAAAAGAAAAAGGGGGGACCAGGTTTGCTGGTCTGATAGGGCCTGGTGGAACCCCTGAGACTATGGTCCCTAGCTGCCCTTCAGGTCTGGAATTGAACCCATAGCTGTGGCTTCCAGCCAAACAAAAGATAGGCATATGAGTTGAACATTTACCTGAGGTAGATATACTTCTTGGAGAGAACAATCATGGGAGAAAGAAGGGCTATTTATGCACAGGGAGACAGTTCAGGGGGCAAGAGTTCATGGAGGGATGGACACAGGGAAGAGGTAACTATGGGGAGGAAGGGGGAGGGGAGCTGTTGCATTGGGGTAAATTGTAGTCAATGTCATGAGACAAAGTATATGTGAACTGCTGTATGGAAAGTGAATTTGTTCTGTAAATTTTCACCCAAATCGCAATTTAAAAAAAGAAAGAAGGAAAGAAAGAAAAAGGAAAAGCAGGTTTTTTTTTTTTTTTAATGAAGTAAAAAAAAAAAGCAATGATGTCACTTTGAGGACTCAGGTGGCTGGAGGGACAATGAATAAGGAAAACCAAGGAAGAATTGAAGCATTTGAATTATGGTGTTGATGAAGAATATTGGCTATACCATGGACTGGCAGAACAAACAAGTCTGACTTGGGCGAAGCGCAGCCAGAATGCTCCTTGGCAGTGAGGACAGTGAGACGTCATCTCATGTGCTTTGGTCGTGTTAGCAGGAGGGGCCAGTCCCTGGAGAGGGACGTCATGCTTGGTAAAGTAGAGGGTCAGTGAAAAAGAGGAAGACCCTCAATGAGATGAATCACTTACTGAAAAATATCATCACTTAGAAGGTCCCTGGGTGGTACCAGTGGTTTGGGCTCAGCTGCTAACCAGACGGTGGGTGTGTGGAAGCCACCTGGCAGCAGCGTGGAAGCAACAGGCCCGGCAGTGTGCTTTAGTGGATCGTTGTTGTTAGCTGCCCTTGAGCTGGTTCCCACTCATGGTAACCTTGTCTACAACATGAGGAAACACTGCCCGGTCCCGCACCATGCTCACATCGCTGTCCAGTCGGTTCTTACTTAAAGCAACCCTGTGGAACAGGGTAGAACTGCCCGCAGGGTTTCCAAGGCTGCAAATCCGAACAGAAGCAGACTGTCGCATCTTCTGCAGTGCAGCTGGTGGGTTCAAACTGTTGGCCTTTCCATTAGCAACTGAGCACTTAACCACTGTACCACCAAGCCTCCTGTTAAAGTACGTGGGACAAGTTTCACCATCTTTGCTTGAAAGAGCATTATGGTTGAACTTCTACGGCAGATTTGTTTATTCTTCTGGCAGTCCATGGTGTATTCAATATTCTTCCCCAACACCTTAATTCAAGGCATCCGTTCTTCTTATCCTATGGAGCAGTTCTCTGTGACTCATGGGTCTCCTAAGTCACATATCAACAACAAAAAAGCATGTCATCACATGAGTGTATGGTTTAAAAGAATATGTTGCTTATCTTTTAAGTTTTGTAAACATGACATCATTTTTACGTCATTCCCATGATTTGCTTTGCGATGTTTTAAGGCTGTGCTGGTGCTGCCGAAGGGTAGGCGCAGCCGATTTTCACAGCTGATTAATATCCCATGGGGTGGTCAGTCTCCACAGTTTATTTATCCATTCTCTTGTCAAGTGGTCTTGGGATCTTTTTGAACATCTTGAAAGTTGCCCATTCCCACGTGCAGGAGCTTCTCCTGGGCCTTGACACCGGAGCTAAGGCATAAGGGCAGTAAATATGACTCCATACAGATGCTGCATGTGCAGACTTTCCGGGAGAAAGCAGTTTCCAGTTGCTCTGTAGCCTTGATCTTTGGGGTTGTTGGGGATCCGTGTCTGCTGCTCCTGCAGGTGTGAAAGGCTAGGGCACGTGGTCTTGAAGTTCTCCTGTAACTCACAAGGTGGAGCCTCTGCAGACTCTCACTCACCATCGATGTCTCCTGTGAAGACCTGGTCTTTGCTTTTGCTCATATTTCTGTTGCTGTTTCCTTGTTCACTTACGGAAGTTATTTTTGGATCCTGAACTACGTGTAGGTCTCAGCCAGCATGTAGCTTGTCTTTCTGGCTTGAGTTGATCTCTGCTAGTGGACATGAGTCTGCCTTTAATGAAGTCAGCTGGATTCATGACCTCCTCTTTGGCTATTGCTTTTCATGCCCTCAGATTTTTTTTTAACCCTGAGATTATTAAGATTTCCTTCCCCCCCCCTTCCTTTTTTTATTTTTTTCATTGTTTTGCATCTCGTATTTAACTGCTTCCTTTCTGAGGAGCTGGGTTTGTGTATGATGTGACACAGAGATTGGTTTTTCTCATTACAGATAGTTTTCCTAGTCACCTGGGAGGCCCCTCTGCCACATCTTTGCTCCACACCGTGGGGCTGTGGTGGGCTCTCTGTCCATCCTATTGGCCAGGGTCTCAGTCACTTAGGGCTGCTGTAACAAAAGATACCACAAGGGAGTGGCTTTCAAGAACAAGAATTCATTGCTTCACAGTTTGGGAGCCCAGAAGTCTGAATCATGACATCAGCTCCAGGGCAGGGTCCTTCTTTCTCAGCAGCCCGGGGATTCTTGGCATTTCTTGGCATCTGTCTGCCCTCTGTTGTGTCTGTGTCTCTTAAGCTGTTTTTGTAAGACACCTCTCAGAAGTGTCTAACACCTTCACCAGCATGACCTCATTGACAGAACGAAAGAAATCTCTGATCCTAAACAGGATTGAAGTCACAGGTACTAAAGTTAGGGCTTCACATAACTTTTCAGGGGACACAAATCAGCAACTTCCTCTCTGTCCAATCCCCCATGTGTTCTGTAGACCTACTGTGTCACAGAGCGTGCAGTCACCCTCTGCTGACCAGTCCTGACTCATGCCTCCCAGGCTTTCATTCAGAAAAGCAGCACATGTGGCCCTCATAGCACCACCATGGCACCCTCACAACGCCCCCATGACCTCCCCACAGCACCCTCATAGCACCCCCGTGGCACCCTCACAGCACCCCCATGGCACTGCAGTCTGTTCTTTCACTTGGTCAACATCCTTACAGATATCCTCCAGAAAAAGGGACTAGCAGATTATCTGTCAAAATTCACTCCTCAGTTTTATGCTCACTGTTAACAGAGCTCCAGGAACGATGAACCCTAACACGGCACTAGTTTTCAAAGGCGGAGGGCAGAGTACTGGCCTAGTCGAGAGGTGGTGCAGTAGGAGGCTGGGCCAGTGGGATCCAGGAGGGTGGCGGGGCGCTGGGACCCGGAGGGCAGGGGATGCCAGGGCTACCAGCACACAGAGAGGGCTTGGCCAAGGTGGTGGGCTCCAGCATGCTGAATTTCTGCATCACTCTTGCTCTGTGACATCTGCCCTCTGAGGGGCTCTGGCCAGGACAGAGAACCACTGACTTCAAAGCCAGAGCTGGTTAGTTCACTCATTAGTTCCTCAGAAAGGCCTCTGCTAGAGTCTCTGTGAGAGGACTGGGTAGTAGCCAGCCCTAAGCCCCCGCTGCCTCCAGGGTAGACCAGCCCTCCCTCTCTCTTTCTGCCCCAAGGCAGTGGTCCTCACCATTCACACCCCTAGCCTGCCTACTTCTGACCAGTGTTAATGGGAACAGTGGCTCACACACACAGATGATGCCGGGTGGCCATAGGGGTGCCATGAGGGTGTCACAGGGTGGCCATGGGGGTACCATGAGGGTGTCACAGAGAGGCCATGGGGGCACCTTGGGGGTGCTGTGAGGGTGCCATGGGGAGGCTGTGGTGGCACTGTGAGGCTACCATGGGGGTGCTATGAGGGTGCCATGGTGGCGCTGTGAGGGTGCTTGAGGGTGCAGTGAGCGTGCATGGGGGTGCCGTGAGGGTGCCGTGGGGACGCTATAAGGGTGCTGCAGGGAGACCATGGGGGCGCTGTGAGGGTGTGTAGGAGTACTGTGAGAGTGTTGCAGGGAGGCCATGGGGGTGCCGTGAGGGTGCTTCAGGGAGACTGGGGGGGCACTGTGAGGGTGCATGGGGGCGCAGGAGGGTACGTGGGGGAGCTGTGAGGGTGCCTGGGGGCACTGTGAGAGTATGGGGGAGCTGTGAGGGTGCATGGGGGCCTGTGAGGGTGTGTAGGGACACTGGGCGTATGTAGGGGTGTGGTGAGGGTGCTGCAGGGAGACTGTGGGGGCGCTGTGAGGGCCACATGTACTGCTTTTCTGAATGAGAGCACAGGGGAAGCAATTGAAGACCGGTCAGCAGGGGTGACCTCATACTCTGTGATACAGCTGGTGACGAACAAGAGCATGTGGAGGATTTACTAGAAGGGGACTTGCTGGTTTTGTCCCTGTAGCTGTTGTCTCTGGTTGTAAACGCAGGTAGGTCAGTTTGATGCCTCCTGAGCAAGGATTCTCCCTCCCATACAGCAAAGATGAAGCAGCCCAAGGTCCTCAGTCACTGACAGGCCAGCCAGGAGCCTGACCTTCCTGGGGTGGTCAGGCAGGGGTGTCACATGTAGGGTTGGCCAGGTCAGGGCGTGGGAGTCATGTAAAGTGACAGTGCGGCAGGGGTGTGGAGGCCACGCAAGGGGATGGTCAGTCCTGCAGACCTTGAGAGAAGGGGCCCAAAGTGAGCTGGACATCAGGCAGGTGAGAGTGGCAAGGAGTGCCGGTCACAGGCAGATCTGTGTGGTGGGGGCTGCAGGTGCTACCCCTCCCAAGAGTGTTTCTTTCTGCAGACCGCAGGCCCAAATTCAAAGACGTGACCTTCTGAGATTGGGGTGGGGGGAGGTCGGGCTGCAGCCCACCCTGCATTTCTTGGGGCTCCTGCTTCCGGAAGAATCTGGTCAGCTTGGTTTCTCCTTTTGCAATAGCTGTGGACTGCTCTCGGGCAGGTTCCAGCCAGAGCTGGTAATTTGCTTGTTTTAAAAACATTTCGTTACAATTTCCACCCTCGTGTACTCATGGCACTTTCATTTCGCCATGAAAGTGGCTTTTACAGGAGCGTTTTGTAAGAGCACAAAGCTTCCCTTTGTGCATTATACTTCTACAGATTTTATTTTTACATGCATCTGTCTCAGAACATTTGCAAAGAGCAAAGTGAGGAGCATGTTTAAGGGAGAATAAACCCCACAGCTCTTGCCGTTGATGTAGTGCCAACATTTTTAATACAAAGTATTATTCCCTTTAAGTTTGAATTATTTAACGCGTGTTGTGGAAATGACGTCTTTGGTACCTCACAACTTGAATGTTTGATTTGGTGCCGAATGTTCAGCGTGTTTAGTTTACTTCTGCCCAAAGGTTTGTGAAGCTAAAGGAGACTCTGCCGGAACGTGCAGCCCGCTGCCTGCTGGTGTCTCAGGCACAGTGGCATTGGTTAGCTCCACACTGGGGTCTCAGCAGTGTGTACCCTTGCGGCCTCCTCGCACAGGCCTGTGTACATAGTCCCCAGCTTGCAGCTCAGATGAACAGTGTCCCTGTGTGGGAAAAGGTCCTGGTTTTCCTGAAGCAGCCCAGAGGGAAGGAGAGTGGAAAGCAAAACAAGCGGGAGGGCAGGCTGGGCCGTGAGTGCGCTAGCCGGACGCTGGCCGAGCCCCGTCCTTCCCAGCAGACGCTGAGCCGCCTGAGAAGTGAGGCATCCCTGGTCAGGTCGGGCTGCGTGGCTCTCTGCCTCCATCCCCACACCTGGGCTGTGTCTCTGCGCAACAGCGCTGTGACAAGATACGAATCATGTGAGGAGAGGGAGCGGGCACGGCCAAGTTGGGACACCATCCTCCCAGTCCCGGACTCCCACAGCCTGCCCGCGGCCAGCTCTGGGCAGTGCAGCCTGTCCTCAGCGCCCCTGGCCTGGAGGCCATGATGCTATTTCTTTATACCTTTTTCATCTCCTTTCTAGAGTCCATCTACCGCCGTGGAGCCAGAAGATGGAGGAAGCTCTACCGCGCCAACGGCCATCTCTTCCAAGCCAAGCGCTTTAACAGGGTGAGCGTTCCAGGGACGCCGCTGTGGGGCAGTGCCGTGATAGTGCCGCGTGGCTGCTGTTGTAGCTCTTGTTCTGCTTTTTTACAAGCTGAAGGGGAGGGCTGGGGAGACGTGGGCTCCTTTCCCTGAACCCACGGTGGGGAGGATGATATCTTAGGCCTGGGTAGGTGGGGTCTACAGCCAGGAGGGTGGGAATGCTTTCTCTTACAGCATGTGGGAGCCTTGCCCAGTGGTTTTGACTCCATTAAGTTTTTAGCTTGGATCGTTTTCAGAGTTGGGGGCTATTTGATGAGAGCTGTTGGGGCATGCTGGGAGCCCCCACTTCATGTCCCCCACCATTGAGGTTCTTGGCTACCTATACCCAAGCAGGCTGCCTATTCAACAAGTGATGGCAGATGCGTGTTCTCAGCAGGCAGTGTCCCTGCCACCAAGGGTCTCCATGGACCCAAAAGCCCCAGACAGCCCTCTCACCTGTGCCCAGACCTGTACCCCTCAACACCCCTCACACACACCCACCACCCTGCTGCCTACCTGTCTGCGGACATGTTAGCTCAGCCCCATCACCTCTCTACGAGCTTTTACATTTCATAGAGATCAGCTGATTTATGGCTTTCCGGTGATTCCATTTCAAAATAGGAGGGGGTGGCATATGACACCTAGAGGTACTGTGATGATTGGGCCTCTCCCATGGCATGGGAGTGGCCTGGTGGGTACGTGTGAACAGGCCAGCCTGTCCTTGATGCAGGGCTGCACTGAGCCCTGGCACTATGCTCCCGACTCTGTCCCCACACCGGTATTATAGGTACCATCAGGCCCAGTGGCTCAGACACGCCCAGGGAACCTTGTTCAAATTCCAGTCTCACCAGTATTGGCTGTGTGCCTTGGGCACGGCCCCACCCTGTGCCTAAGTGTCACCTGCAAAAGAGTAATGGTGATGTAGTGGCCGTGGAGGGTGCATATCGTGGCACCTGGGTGATGTCCCCTGAGGCTGTCATATGCCAAGTACCACGACTACTCTGTGTGTCCACTATACCATCTTTGCCACAAGGGCCTCGCATAGGTCCTCTGTTGGCCTGGAGTAGATGCTGTCTCTCCTGTTCTCACCCTGTTCTCGGTGCCACTGTGGATGGGTCTCAGGGCATTGAGCTGCCAGGGCTGACCCATGTGCTCTGTCCTGGCCTGGGGTGCAGACACGCTGGTGGGGCCTAGTTTATACTCCTGAGTGACCATGGGGTGTGTGGACAGCGCTGAGTTTCAGAGCTCAGCAAGCAGTGTTCAGAAGAACAAGTATAGACAGTGTCAGGGAACCCGGAGGACTTCCTGGAGGAAGTGGTATCTGCATGCCCTACCTAGAAAGTCAATGAGAAGGAGGGATAGGAGCCCCCAAGACAGGACTGGGACTGAAGGGTCCCAGCAGATGGAGTTCAGAGGCCATCAGAGCCCCGAACTACTCAATTCCCACGACGGAGCTCCAGCCTCCCTGGAAGAGAGATGCCTGCTCTAGTCTGAGCCCAGAGCACACACAGCCTCCTCGTTTCAGACTCACCCAATAGTAGAATTGTTGGGTCATGTGATTATTCTGTGTTTAATTTTTTGAGGAACCGGCAGACTGTTTTCCACAGCAGCTGTACGTACCATCGTGTACTCCCACCAGCAGTGGATGAGAGTTCTAGTTTCTCTATAACCTCACCAACACTTGTTATTTTCTGTTTTTCTGGTAACAGCCATATTAGTAGGGGTGAAGTGGTGTCTCACTGTAGTTTTGATTTATATTTTTCTCATGACTAATGGGTCACTATGAGTCAGAATCGACGAATGACACTGAGCATCTTTTCATGTGCTTGTATTAGTGAAATGTTTATGTCAGTCCTCTGTCCATCTTTTGATTGGCTATCTTTTGGTGGTGGGGTTTTACTTCCTTTTATTTTTGGAATATTAATCCCTTATCAGATATAAGTTTCCCAGATATTTTCCTCCATTCTTTAGGTTGCCTTCTTCACCAGGTGTATCCTTGTTTTTCTTCAAGAGTAATTTAAAACTATCTGAATTTTTTTTTTTTTTAAAGACATAGGAGGATTAAACATGTAAGTAAATTATGGCAGGAAAAGAGTCCAGAAAGGGAAAGCCAGGCCCCTGGTGATTGTCGAGATGGTGCTGGGCACGCAGGTCACAACCGCGCCATTGGATCTGAAGGCATTGGTCTTCACGCATTGTGTAAAATTCAGAAATTCATGAATTAGTAGATCACCCAGCAAAGTGATTATTGTCATTGATTTCAAATTGATTAGAATTAAAAAAGTAAAGATGGATCATTTTAAATCTTGGAAAATAATGGGAAAAAAAAAAACATAGACTTATGAACTGTCCTCTAGCATTTCAAAATCATCACAAGTCAGAATGTCCAACAAAGACATTTTCTCCGTGGTTGTCACTAAGATGAGACAGTCTGTGTTTGTGGGGTCAGGCAAGGAATTTCTTCCACGGCCTTCTCAGCCAGACCTCACTCCACCCAGAAAGGACCTTGTGCTGCTCAGTAGACAGGCAGGGCTGTGAGGACAGGCTTCCCTGCCCTGTGTGCAAGGGGGCCTTGCCCAGTCAATGTCTTAAATGGCCCTGCCCCACAGGGCTTTCTCTGTGCCCTCAGAACAGGGTCCCAGGCCCATGCTGCTCCTTAAATGGAGCCAAGAGGAGCTCCTGAGCTGCGTGGCCCTGCTGCTAGTGTGACAAGGAGACAGTGCCAACTCTGCCCAGCTCCATGTCATCTTTCAAGAAAATCAGAAGCCAGAAGTGGTCAGTGGGTCCCTCAGGAAGTGCAGGCTCCCAGAGGGCTGGGTGTGTAGCCTGACACTTGCCCTCCCGTCTCCAGAGAGCATACTGTGGCCAGTGCAGCGAAAGGATATGGGGTCTCGGAAGGCAAGGCTACAAGTGTATCAACTGCAAACTCCTGGTCCATAAACGCTGCCACATCCTCGTCCCGCTGACCTGCGAAAAGCATATGGTGAGTTCCAAAGCCAGAGAGGGGGTGTGGAGGTCCTGGCCTGGGGAAGGAGGGGAGGCATTAGAGCGACTTGGATAGGGGTGGATGGGTAGGAAGTCCTGGCGAGGAGAGGTGCCCCTGGGCACGGGTCAGGTGGGGAGTCCTGCCTCAAGCCTAGAGGCCACAGGGCACACCTCCAGCCTCTTACCCTTTGCCCATGCTAACCTTGCTTCCCATGTCTGTCTCAGAGGGGTTGTGGTGTCCCCCTGCCACTGGGATCCTTGGGCAGTGAAATAAGGGGAGGGGTCACCTCTAGGCTTAAGAGTAAGTGACCCGGGATAGGGGGGCAGGGAAGTGGGTGTCCCAGACTAGGCCTCCTCCCAAGCCCCCAGCACACTGTGGGGGGTCTCGAGTGCACCCCACTGTGCAGGAGTAGGGAAACACTCCCTGTATTCCAGTCAGGAGGCAGCCCTGGGGCAGCCATCCAGAGACGAGGCTGTACTAACTCCATGCCACCCCTGAGCTTTCCCACCTGAGCGTCCCTGGGAAGCTAGTGTGTGCTCCTCGCGATGAGCCCATGGTCATGGCAGCAACATCTCCAACCCCCTTCCTGGATGTTTGAGACCCTGGTGGACTTTCCTCACTGAAGGCTCAGGCTGCCCCTCCACCTTTGCCCCCACCTGGCTGTGTCATTGTAAACCACCAATGGCAGGGCTCTGGGGTGCAGGCTGAATTTTTTTACTGAACATTTAAACTCTGAAGTTGCACCAGCAAGTGGTCAGTGACTTAGACTTGGGGTTCCCTGATGCCGGGTGCCATGGGGGTGCCGCGAGCTTGGTGTGTCTGTGTCTCACTGCAGTGAGCCCTAGAGCTGGGTGCCCTCCCTCCTACAGTGTATGGATGTGCCCCTGACACATACCAGTGCTGGGGTGAGTGGGCCGGGGCCTTCCAGGAGGCCTTCCAATGACATAGCGACCCTCTGACCCAGCAGCTTCTTTTATTCCCCCGAAAATAAGAGTGATCCCAAAGCTCAGAGTCTTAGGGCTGCTTGAGGACCATGCCCAGAACCCAGACCTCCACCATTGGAATTTCTGCATTATGATGTCAGTGTGGGGGCTGGCCCTGGGTGTGGTTATTGACGAAACACATGGGGTGGGGGTGGGGGGGACAGAACCAAGCAGTATGTGAAAGACCTGCTTTTAGAAAGCACCTTCCAGAAGGCCACCACCCAAGGGACTGAGTGGGCATCTGCCTGGGGCCACAGGTGATTTCCCTTTCCATCCTTTCACACAGTGTGGTAGCTGCACCTACAGTGTGGTCATAGAAATAATGTGATTACATGGGATGTGAGCAGGGGAGATCGTACAGTGTCGTTGTAGGAGTGGTGTGATTATATGTGATATGACTACACAGATGTGTCCAGGAGTCCCGATGGGCACTCTCACAGGCCTGTCTCCCCGCAGGATTCTGTCATGCCTTCCCAGGAACCTCCAGTAGATGACAAAAACGACGACGTGGACCTGCCCTCCGAGGAGACTGATGGAAGTAGGGCTTCTCGCTTCTCCTGGCCTGGGGGCCACTTTCATCCACCTCCCCTTTCCAGCCATCAGTTATTCCAAATCCCATCTGTTTCCTAAGTGTCCATGTGGACAGGCCTGGCCGCCTGGCCAAAGAGCTGGGCACAGCACTCCCGGAGCCTCCCTCACCTGAGTGGCCCTGACAGATCCCTGGACAGAGACAGGCAGTTGGGGCAGGATGGACAAGCAGAGGCAGCTTCCCCTGGAGCATCCAGGGCAGTGGCTTAGTGGGGCATCATCTGGGGGGTCTGGGGGAAGGTCCTCTCCCCCTGCGCAGACTTGGGTAGTTCTGGAATCCCTCTTAGTATGCCTGTCACTTCTCCTGCATGTCTCCCCACAAACCTGCTGCTGCCCAGAGCTGATATTTGTACCCAGGACCCATGGTCTCTACCCTGTGGCATAGCAGTTATATGTTTGTTGTGTTTTCCTATGTTTTGGGGGAGGGGAGCTTTTTTTTTTAATTTTAAGAAGCATTCAGAGAGATTTTGAACACCAGTTGGATTGATGACCCAGTTCTGACTTACACAACCCTGACGTATTCTGATGATGGGTGAAAGCTCTAGCTCTCCTTTGCTAAATGGGAGTGTCTAGACCCTTGGGAGCCTATTATAGGTTAAACAAGATCATACAACATAAGACACTTAGCATAGCACCTCACCCAAGGGACACTCCAAATAAACAATCATCATCCATTAATCTATCCATCCATCCCTCTGTCTGTCCAGCTAGCCATTCATCTGTCTCTCTGTCCATCCATCCGTCTACATACTCTTAGAAAAAGATTGGAAAGCTAGACACCAAAGTCTTATGACAGGTTAATTCTGGATAAGTCAAGATACAAATCCCAGGGGACACTTGTTACAAATGTAGGTTCCCAGGCCCTGCCCCCAGATGTGGTGCCTGGAACCCTACATTTTCTCTCATGCTAGTTGAGATGGATGAGTCGGAGCAGGTCTGCAGACTTGCCCTGAGCACTGCTGGCTGGGCCTGGACCACTGCTGGGGAGGGCCAGGCGTGGCCATTTGAGGCCCATGGAGTCTGAATGTTCTCTGGCCATGTCCTTGATGATGCCTATAACATCCTTTTTTTTCCTCCTTCTCTTTACTAGTTGCTTATATTTCTTCAACCCGGAAACATGACAACATTAAAGATGATTCTGAGGTGAGTGGATCAAGGAACTCATTCGTATTTCTGGGGCAGTGATAGAAATTTAAAGATGGACCAGATATGTTAGGGATGGTATTATAGACATCTAGGAGAAGAGCCTAATTCTTGAGCATTTTGAGGGGAAGTCCTTATAGTCTTCCACATTCTTAGTATGTAGGTCATCTCTGATAGATAGATGGACCAAGAGTAAGTGACTATGGCAAGACGTGAACCATTGCATGTCTCAGTGGGGAGGATACAGTACTTACTGTCTGATTCTTACAGAGGTGCAGGCAGAATGTCATTACCTAGGTTTTTGTGGTCTTGTGAGCAATGGCAGGCCTGGCCTGAGCCCAGCAGGTGACTAACTACTCTGAGCCTCAGGCTTCTCTTCTGGAAAGTTGGGGAACTAATCACACCTTCCTCTGGGATGCTGTGTCGTCAGTGGGGTCTTGCTTCAGGCACATCCTTTATGAATCCGCGGACGCTGCTGTCCTCAAAGGCAACTTGGGGTCCAATTCCTGGCACCACCCTTGAAACTGACTACTCAAGGCCTGTTTGAGTCTGGGCGTCCCCCTAGCACCCTCTCCACCCAGATGGCAGAGCGAACCCCAGGTCTGGCTCTTGAGCTGAGGCCTTGCATCTCCACCAGCTTCCGCTGATTGACATTGCACAATTCTGGCATCTTCCCTAGCAAGGAAAATAGAGTAACACACACTGCTGTTTTTCACAAAACCTTAGGAAATAGCTCCACCTTGCAAAGACCTTTCCCAAAGTGACTGACAGATGTCACCCCCTGGGACTGTAGATGTTTCTAATTGGTCATTCTGTGTCTGCAATGAGGCCTACACACTAGGCAGGCAGAATCCATTTTGTTCCACAGAACAGCCCTCCTTCCCCCACCACAGATTTCGTTGCCAGAAACCACTCACAGGAGGGAAGCTTCTGTTCCTAACTGGACCACCTCGCTCTTTCATTATGGATTTCTAATAATACTTGCTCTGGGCTTTGGCAGGTCTTTGCAGACATTAGCGGGTTATGCTTTGCAATCCCCTCAAGGGGAGCCCAGTGATGGGAAGACAGGCTCAGGTGCTCCAGTAACATAGCCCAGATGCAGACAGCTGGGCATTGCGGGGACCTGTGGCCATCTTTTTAGCCAGGCCTGGGACCCCAGACATCCCACACCACTCACAAGGACCACCTGTGGCTTGTGACCAGCGCCACATCTATAACAATGAATAGCTTTTGTGTTTCTGGCGCCTGCCTTCAGAAGCTCCATACTCTGCTGTTAGCTGCTGTTGAGTCAACTCTGGCTCATGACAACCCTACGAATGACAGGACAAAACATCCCCTGGCCAATCCTTGTGGCTGTTGGGCCGGTGCATCTCACCAAGGGTCCTCCTCACCCACACTGGCCCTCCTCTTTATCAAACGTGATGCCCTTCTCCAGCAGTTGATCCTCCTAATGATGTGTGCAAAGCAAGCACATCAGACAGTGTTCTCTCGTGATTCACAGGGTTTCCATGGGCCCTGTTTAGAAGGCGATCACCAGGCCTTTCTTCCTAGTGTGGGAAGAAAGTTGGATTGGAGGGTGGGGCCTTAGTGGAGAGCATCAACACTCTCTGAGTAAGGAGCGCTGTGGGCTGGGAGCCCTGTGGTGCAGGGTCCTGGTTGACTGGAATGAATGAGGCATCATTCTCTGAATCCTGCCAGAGTTCCCTTTTATCCATTTTCTTTTGTTTTGCTCCACCCCGCATCCCACAGGACCTTAAACCAGTTATTGATGGGATGGATGGAATCAAAATATCTCAGGGGCTTGGGCTGCAGGACTTCGACCTAATCAGAGTCATTGGACGTGGGAGCTATGCCAAAGTCCTCTTGGTGCGGTTGAAAAAGAACGATCAGATCTACGCCATGAAGGTGGTGAAGAAGGAGCTGGTCCATGACGATGAGGTCAGTCCCGTCACCCAGGAGCCTGGAAAACATACACTTCCTGGCAGCAGGTGTGTGTTGGGGAATCCCCATGCTTGAAGAAGTCATTATATGACCTCAAGAAACATGCAAACCCTTTGGGTTTTAGAGAAATGGAGTGATGCGAGGAGAGTGAAATTCTTAAATACATGGAGTGATTGCATTGCAAAGCACCAAGAGTCGAGAGTTGGGTGAGCTCAACGCCACCATTGTTATCATGAAGTCCCTTTGAGCTGGACAGTATCTGTGTCCTTGGGGTGAAGGGGAGAGTGAGACAGGAAGGATGCCCAGAGGCAATGGCCCCATTTCTGTCCATGTGTGGCCCTTGCCAAGCTCAACCACCTTCACAAACAACTTGTGTAAGTGTTGGGACTATGGTAGCTTCATGTGTTGAAACTTCTCAGGCTGCTGTTTTCTGAAGTAGAAGTTAAAGGTTATACAATCAATTATTTATCTGTCTGAGTTTTAATTCTGACTGTGTCCTTTTTTTCTTTTAATTGTGGTGTGGTGGTTATGTTTGTGTGTCAACTTGGCTAGGCCTGGTTGAGTGGCTGGGCAGCTGGATGTAGTATTCCCCATGATGAGACTGGTAATCAACTCCATGGTGGGATCTACCACAAGCAGCTGAATAGCTGCCTTAGGGAATGTGATCTGAGAATGGTCTCTGGCCTTTGGCACGCTTGGACCCTGCATGTAGCCATGTCATTGCTCAGCAGCCTGCTATGCTCTGCTGACCTTGGGACTTACAATGGACTTAAGTTAATGGCCTACTGTGTGGTTTGGTAACATCGGGACTGTGCCTTTTTACTTGTCAACCTTTGGGCTTCTCAGTCTCAGCAGCCAGCAGCTGCCTGAGTGAAAAAATGCCTGTAGCTCCAGTGGGCCGGGAGCAGGAGGCAGAGCTGGACCCCAAGGTTGAGGGGCTTTCACCCGGCCCCTAGAGCCTGGTACTTTGAACTTGGACTTAAATCCTCCAAATTGTAAGAATAAATTCCTGTTTGTTAAGGCCATCCCATTTGTGGTATATTTCTTGTCAGAGCGACACTAGGGAACCCAAACAAGTGGTAAACTACACACAACATGAAATTTACCATCTTAAAGTGTACAGTTCAGTTAAGTACATTCACAAGACTGTGCAGCCATCACCACTATCTAACTCCAGAACTTTTCCATCACCCCAAATGGAGACTCCATATCCATTAAGCAGTCACTTCCCCTTTCTCCTTCCCCTGTAAACCACCAATCTACTTTCTGTCTCTGTGAATTTACCTATTCTGGACCCTTCACATAAATGGAATCACACACTATGTGACAGTTTGTATCTGGCTCCTTTCACTTATATAATGTTTTCAAGGTTCATCCATGTCATAATATGTGTCAGCAATTCACTCCTTTTTATGGGTGAATAATATTCCACTGTGTGGATGGACCATGTGGTGTTTCTCCAACATCTGTTGATGGACGCTTGGGTTGTTTCCACCTTTTGGCTGTTGTGAACAGTGTTGCAGTGAACATGGGTGTGCACATATCTGCTTGAGTCCCTGCTTCCAACTCTCTTGTTTTTGCACCTAAGAGTGGAATTGCTGGGTCATCTAATATTCTATGTTTAACTTCTTGAGGAGCTACCAGACAGTTTTCCACAGTGGCTACACCATCTTACATTTACACCAGCAATGCCTGAAGGTCCTGCTTTCTCCAGATCAGCACTTGGTATCATCTATCGTTTGTATTTTATCCACTCTAGTAAAATTGTGGTTTTGATCTGCATTTCCCTCATGACTAATGGCATTGAGCATCTTTCCATGCTTGTTGACTTCATGTGCTTTTAATCTTGTTCTTTCATACCTGAAGGCAAGTTGTATCTCTCAGGAACAAAGACAAGACCTGTCTGTAGCTAACAATAGCAGCTGGAGGTGGGGACAACAGGTGGCAGGGTGTGGTCAGGAGCTCTGTTTGTGGTCTGTTGTGAAGTTCAGGATGGCAGGTGGGGATGTGGAGGAGCTGTTAGACAAGCAATTCTGGAGCTCAGGGAAGTGAGAAGCTAGGGGTCGTCAGCCCAGAGTCATGGTATTTGCAGCCATTCCATTGGATGAGATCTCCTGGGGGGAGAGAGAAGAGAAGGCGGTACTGGGCACCCCGCTCGAGGAGGAGGAAGCAAAGGAAGAGTAGAGATGCTCCCCAAAAGTTTACTAGTTTTGTTCCCCAAACCTTCAGATGAAGGTAGCACTAATTTTGACACATCCTTTTCCTTATCACTTTCCTCACCTATAAAGTGAGGACGTTAACTTTGAAAGTTCAAGGGCTATGTCCAGTTCTGTTTTCTGAGGTTGACATAGAGCCAAAGCTGTGGCCTCATCATGATCTGAAATTGACTTTCTCTGCAGCATTTTATCATGATTCAGAATAAATTGAGATGGAGACAGCCCTGTGGCCTGGAACTCGTGCTCTGAAAATGGGTGTCCCAGCCTATCACGCATTAGCTGTGGGACCTTGGGGAATCTGCTTACCAGCTCTCCACCATCAGTTTCCTTGTGTATTAAATGGAGATGGTGATACCAGCCTCCCAAAACTATTACAAGGATTACGTGAAGCAGTGTATGGAGATCCCCATAGTCCAGAGTCCAGCATGCAGCTAGGGCTGCTGGCTGTAGTGATGATGATGATAGATTATGATGATGATGATGATGATGATGATGATGATGATGATGATGGATAATAGTTTGTGGAGATGGTGGTGGCAGAGATGGTGATAGAGTTAGATTTGAATGATGGTGGTGGCTATGGCCTAGTGCCTAAGGCATTTGACTACTAACCATGAAGACTGGCGGTTGAGGTGATTAACCAGCCACTCCTCGGAAGGAAGATTGGGCAATCTACTTCCATTGAGATACCGCTTCAGAAACCCAAAGAGGGGTTGCTATGAGTTGAATCAACTCGACAGCAGTGAGTTTGGTTTTTGTTTTTTTATGATTGAGGTAGGTGAAGGTGATAGATGATGGTGGTGATAGGTTATGATGGAGGTGGTGTTAATGGTGGTTGTGGATGCTAGTGGTGATAGGTTATGATGGAGGTGGTATTAATGGTGATGGTAGAGATTGGGGTGATGGTGATAGTGGTGGTAGAGATGGATGCTAGTGGTGATAGATTGCAATGGTGATAGGGATGGATGATGGTTGGTGGAGATAGTGTTGGTCGTGCAGCTGGTAATGGATGGTGATAGTGGTGGTGATGCATTTCTTAGTGGACATTTTCCTTTCCTCTTTTCATTGTCTTCCCACAAACAGAGTTGCATCTTGTCCTCCGTTGCCTCGCTCTCCTCCAGGATGCCTGTGAGGTGTGTGGGAGCCTCATTAGCACTCCTTGTTTCTATTTCAGGACATTGACTGGGTACAGACAGAGAAGCACGTGTTTGAGCAGGCATCCAGCAACCCCTTCCTGGTCGGCTTACACTCCTGCTTCCAAACGACAAGTCGGTAAGGAATAAGTGGGTTTCTGGGATTCTGCAAGGTTCTGATCTGAACTGCATGGTGCTGAGCCTGGCAGGAGATGTCACCTGTCATCTGGAGGGTACTCTCAAGTGCAATCATGGGGCTTTTTGGTTCATCAGCCTAGCTTCACTGTTGTCTTATTAAGTCAATTTCATACCTCTGAACCTAAATTATTTAATTCCATTGATGAAATATTTACTGAAAGCTTTCTGCTAAGTGCAGGTGTTGGATTAGGTGCTGGGGATGCCACAGTGAGTGAAAGAGGTGGCACTTCTCTGCTTATGAATCTCCTTGATTTGTGGAATAAATTCAGAAATAGTAATACTTTCATGTATAAACTTGACATATACTAGAATAATGTTGCTTTAAAAATGTTTGGAAAGCACTGGTCTAGGATATTCAACATACACTCTTTTTGTTGTTGTTGTCATTTGGCTTGGACTCACCCACCCAATTGGCTTATTTGAAAAATTAGTAAATATAGGCTGTGCTGGGTGTCCTGAAGGCCAGATTCAGTAATGCTCTAGGAGAACTCCCAGGACTCAGCACATAGTGTACTCAT
The DNA here is from genome assembly GCF_000298275.1 of Orycteropus afer afer. Classification (NCBI taxonomy): domain Eukaryota; kingdom Metazoa; phylum Chordata; class Mammalia; order Tubulidentata; family Orycteropodidae; genus Orycteropus; species Orycteropus afer. Next base: position 5,434,877 of record NW_006921723.1, read on the forward strand.
GGCAAGGACTTACTACAACAAAAGGGCACAGAACATCAGCAGAGGGAAAAGGCACATGGGACGAAGTCCAAAGAAAACCAGACGAGGCTCCCAGAGTTCTCTTCCCCTGGGGTCACACAGGTCATGCTAATTTCCCCAGCACTGAGTTGTGACAACACATGTAAAGTGTCTACCAGGTGCACCTAGAGACTCAGGGCCCAGGTTTGCATCGGGGTTGGTCCTGTAGGCACCTCTGCCTGGCGTGCACCAAAACTCCAGACCCCAGGAGGAGAGAAGGCCTCAGCATTAAACCTCTTGTTTGTGCAAACACTCTGGTACAGTGAGTCAGCCTTTTCACTTGTTGTTGTTGTTATGTGCCGTCGAGTCGAACCTGACTCATAGCGACCCCTACTTGGGTTTCCGAGGCAGTATCACTACGGAAGTAGGATTGCCCAACCTTCCTTCCGAGGAGGAGTTTTATCTCAGTGTAGGAACTGCTTACCACTCTCATGTCTAGATCTTTCCAAGGACAGTGGTCTCAGCTGTGATGCTAACTCTTCTGTACAGTTTTTCGTTGTAAATCAGACCAGCAACTCACACACTTGTACCTCCACCCTCAGCTCTCTCCTGATCTTAAGTCCTCTGTTTCACCTGTACTGGATGGCCACCTATCTTCCCAGAGCACCTGGAATTAACTGGCCTTCTCCCACGCCGGCATAGCTTGCGTGCTCCATCTTGGTTAACGATGTTCCACCTTCCCAGTTGCCCACACGAAGCCTGCAGTGATCCCCTCCCTGCCTTACACTGAGCCTCCCCCTAATATGTCTCAGCTTCCTCCTTTTCCCTCCTACCTGAACCCGGCCCATGGTCTCGTGTCCAGTCTCTGGGGTTCCCCAGTCTGTCCCCTCCTTCACACTGGAATTAAGCCATCTTTCTGAAACACAGATCTGAAGAGTCTTTCTCAGCTTCAGAAGCTCCTCTGATTATGTCCCCAGTTGCTTCTGAGATAAATCTAAGCTTGCTGTGTGTGTGGACATGGCCTTTTGTGACCTGGTTCCAACTTGCCTTTTCCAGCCTCCCCTCACCTGCTCCTCTGCTCCATCCCAGGTAAAGCAAAGGAAGAAGGCAAGGAACATGCACGGCTCATGTCCAGCTCCTCTGCTCAGCCCGCCGCGGCCCTTCCCACCACCTCATGGAACCCGCCCTTCCCTCACCTCTCCTCTTTTCCTGAGCCTGCCGGAAGCCCAGCAGAGTCAATGGTTCCCTTTGTTGTGTCCCCTTGCACTTCCTCCGTGGCTCTGTTTTACTGTTAATCACAATTTCTTGTAATTATGGGATATGCCTGAGGAAAGGAACCAATCCCAACCCCCACATTTTCTGAATAGTGAGATTTTTATAAAAGTGGTGGCTTTTTTTTTTTCTTTATTGTGGTGAAAACATATAACAAGACATTTGCCCACATCACAATTTCCCCTTTTACAGCTCGGGAACATCGATGACATTATTCATGTTGTGCCACCATTATTGCTATCCTTTCCCAAAATATCCCACCACCATTAGCGTAAACTCAATGCCCTGCAAACAAAAGCTTCCCCTTTCCCCCCTCCCTCCTACCCCTGAAAAAAACAAAACCAAACCCACTGCCGTTGAGTCAGGTCCAACTCATAGCAACCCCTCCTTGGGTTTCCAAGACAGTATCTCTACGGAAATAGATTGTCCAGTGTTCCTTCCGAGGAGTGGCTGGTGGGTTTGAACTGTCAGCCTTCTGGTTAGCAGTCAAATGCCCTAGGCACGATGCCACCAGAGCTCCTCTGGTAACTACTAATAATCTTTGATTTATTTATTTATTTTCCCCCCCAACCTATCTAGAAACTTAACCTCCCTCCCCTCCCATCCCTGATAACCAACAAAGAAAGTTTCCTCCTATGTATAAGCCTTTCCTTGACTTTTTATGATAGCAAACTAATACAATATTTGTCCTTCTACGATTGACTTATTTCACTCAGCATAACATCCTCCAAGTTCATCCATGTTATGTGGTGTTTTGCAGAGTCTACATTATTCTTTAGGGTTGCATAGTATTTCTTTGTGTGTGTGTACCATAGTTTGCTTATCTATTCTTCTGTTGATGGGCACTTAGTTTGTTTCCATCTCTTTACTATTGCAAATTGTGCTGCAGTGAACATAGGTATGCATATATCTGTTCATGTCCTGGCTCTCACTTCCTTAGGATATATACCTAGTAATGGGATTGCTGGGTCAAATGGTATTTCTGTTTCCAATTACAAAAGTGGGTTTTTAAAGGTAATTTTAATACATAAACTTGTAGATGTGAAATAGTTGAACATTTCTCCTTGACTCCCATCTAAGTTGCTTGACTACAGAGCCCCCTGCATCCAGGCCACTAGAAATGTCCTCCCAAGTCACAAGTCTCTGGCTGCAGAAAACTAGTGCCAAAAAAAAAAATCATCCTTCAGGTATTTATGTGTGACCCCCCCACACACAGCATTTACATACATGCCTGTCTCCCCCACCAGATGCATACTCCTTAGGCATAAGACTGGACTGAGCATTTTTGTGGCCCCATCATTTTGTTTGTACCTAGCACTTAGTAACCAGTAGTAGCGTTAAATGATAATTTACAAAGAAACAACAGTGAAGTCATGCCTCTCATACAAATATTAAGTGAACACATGTCAGATTTTATGTAACTCATTAATTAACGAGGAAACTAGTAAGATGTTACAACCAGCTCAAAGGAGAGTCGAGAATCTTGCATGTGTGTAAGCGGTCTGGAATACCCCGGTGACTTTACAAGTAAATTCGGTGCTGGCTGTGGGAGTGGGAAATTGGGTGTCCTTCTGCTAGACAGGCTTCCTATGCATGTCTGTGGACAAGAATCATTTGCATTGTTATCAGGTATCTACAACTGACTGAGTTGGAAAATGGCTCAAAGACAGTGCAAGGCACAGAGCCTGTAGAAGCAGAGACCCTAGAAGGGTGTAGAGCAGACAGCCTGGTTTCCACTGAAGATGCCCTGTCCTCCTTTCAGTCCCCTTCAAAGCCCCTTACAGTTGTCCTGACAGTGACAGAGCAAAGGCACAGGAGCCGACAGCTGGGACTCAAACCCCAGACCCTCCCCCAAGAAGCAGTTCAGCCTTGAGCAGGTTAACACCTCTGTGCCTCAGTTTCCTCCTCCAGAAAGAAGGTGTAGCAATAATGCCCACCTCATGTCCCTGGGGAGAGACCTGCGTTAAGACATCCCAGTGTTTATAAAAGGCCTGGCAGCGGATGAACTTACTAATCCACAAGAGCTGTAGCTGCAGCGGCCTCACTTGTTCTGTAGTTTTTGAGTAAATAAACTGATCCCATTGTGTTTGGGTCCCTGGCGGGGATAACACAACACAACCATTACTCAAGCATACACCGCTGGGTAGCTGTTCTACTGTACCCAGAAATCATTACCGACTTCACTGGTGTTTGGTGAGCAGCGTCCCCATGACCAACACTTGGACGAAAGTTGTGAATGCCATGAGGGACCAGCACATCCTTGTAGTGGAAATCACTTGGCCTGTCAATCCCCCCGGGAACCCGGACCGGGGAAGCCTATCCCAGGCCTTTTACAAAAGGGAGCTGTTCCTTGAGTGGGCATGCTGCCGCCTTTGCTTCTTCCTCTGATTGCTGAAGGTAATTGCAGGTTTAATGCGATGTTCTCTGTGCTGATTGGTCCCACATGAAAGCCACAGCCCTGAGGTTTTGCTATGGTCGTTGCTAGGGGCCAAATGAATGTCACTGTGTTCTGACTTCACAGCAGGACTCAACACAACAGGAAACCAATTAAACTCGTGAGCAGTCCTGGCGGTGTTCATTGGCACGCTTGAATCGAAGTCCGATAAATAAAGTGCAAAGCTCCCACATGAGCCTGGCTGTTAGGAAAGCCTCTGTGAACAGGGACAAAAATTAACTAATTCTTTTTTTATCGTGGTAAATTACATATAGCATACAACTTGCCATTTTAACCATTTTAAAGTGAACAATTCAGGGACATTAATTACTTTCACCATGTTGTGCAGCCATCACCACTGTCTAGCTCCAAAGCTTTTTCGTCACAAGGTTTCTTTCTTCCTCCCCAGTCCAGTAGAGCCCAGTTGTATGCACTGTGGTTGGCCCACCCAAGCTCTCTGGATGGCCACGTGGAATTAGTAATGGGTGTCCAGGGAGGGACAGCAGGGGCAGGCTGCAAATGGGTGGCCCAGGGGCATTGTGAGGGAAGAGAAGTGAGTGGGGCTGGGACCAGGGGCTGGAGGAGGCCAATCTCAAGGGCTTCTAGAAGGGGCATCACTCCAGGTGGGAGATCAGCATGAAGGAATATCTCAGCCAGAGGAGCCTGTTAGAAGGAATCTGCCACGGCCTCTCTACTTGTCATCAGAACCTTGGGCCTAGAACATTCCCTGTGGAAATGAGCTGGGAACTGGGCCTCCCTCTGTCCTAGTTCCTTCTTCCTTCTCAGGAAGAGTCCACCCCTGTTTGGGGCCTCATGAGCACCTCTTTGTTCTGCTCATGTGCACATGTCACATGTCATACGGTACCTGACCACTATTATATCTATTCCTGGTGGGGAGGGAATGAGGTCCTTCAGCTGTCACACAAGAGGGGTGCGTGCAGACCACCTTCTTGTATTGGCTATGGGGAGTGGCTCACTGGCCACTCTGGAAGCCGACCTTGCTCTGTCTCTTCTCTGTGTGAGTAAACATTGTTCTATCCAGTGACTTTGTGTAATACTTTCACTGGTGACCCCCAAACCTTGACTTGACAAAGATAGTATGTGTTGGGAACATATGACTATTCCTACAGCTGCTGTCACAAAACAGCTGGCTTACAACCATAACATATTCTCTCATAGTTCTGGAGGCCAGGAACCCCACATCAAGATGTTGACAGGGACCTATTCCCTCTAAAGGCTCTAGGAAAAGATCCTTTCTTGCCTCTTCCAGTTTCTAGTAGCTGCTGGAGTTCCTTGGCTTGGGACAGCATTGCTCCAAGGCCGGCATCTTCAAATCTCTCTCTTCACGTGGCCTTCTCCTCTGTCTGTGTCAGATCTCCCTCCGCCTCTCTCATAAGGATATATGTGATTGCATTTAGGGCCCACTCAGATAATCCAAGACAAGCTCCTCCTCTCAAGACCCTTAACCACATCTTTGACTATAGAAGATCACATGAGCTCGTTCTGGGGATGAGGACATGGGCATATCTTTCTGAGGGACAACCATTCATCCCACTACAGGGAATCAGGAGAAATGGGTCATCCTAAAAGCTGTTCACAGCCATTTGCTGTTGTTGCTGTTAGTTGGTGTCCAACTTGCTGTGACTCATCGTGACTTTATTTGTAACAGAACAGGGTCTCGCCCTGTCTGGTGCCTCCTTCGTGATTGTTGGTATGTTGGAGTCCCTTGTTGCGACTGCTGTGTCAGTCCAGCTTGTTGAGGGCTTCCCTTGTTTTCTCTGACCCTGGACCAAACGTGATGCTCTTCCCTAGCAATTGGTCTTAATTGGTCTTTCCTGATGACGTGTCCAAAGTAAGTGAGCTCGCATCTCACCATCTTTGTTCTAAAGAGCATCCTGGCTGTATATCTTCTCACGCTGATTTGTTCATTCTGGCAGTCCATGGTATATTTCAGTATTCTTTGCCAGCCCCACAGTTTGAACATATCCCGTTCTCCTGTCTTCCTTCTTCATTGTCCAGTTTTTGCGTGCATGTGAAACGATTGAAAAAAAACATTTGGGTCAGGCTCATCTTAGTCATCAAACTGACATCTTTGCTTTTTAAAACTTTAAAGAGGTTTTTTTTTTTTTTTTTTTTGCTGCGTGTTTGTCAGATTCAATACATCACTTGAGGTCTTGACTGATGCTTCCATAGGCATTGATTGTGGATCCAAGTAGAATGACATCGTTGATAACTTCCATTTTTTCTCCTTTTATCATGATGATGTTTATTGGTCCAGTTGTGAAGATTTTCATTCTCTTCATATTCAGGCCTAATCTACACTGGTCTTCATCAGTCCTCTTCACTTTGAGCAAGCAAGGTTGTGTCATCTGCATAGCGCAGTTGTTAGGGAGTCTTCCTCTAATGCTGATGCCTCGTTCTTCCTATACCCAATTTCTTGGGTTATTTGTTTAGCATACAGATTTAATAACTACAGCGAAAGGATACAGTCCTGACTGATAGCTTTTCCAATTCCAAATCATACTGTTTTGGTTACCTAGTGCCGCTTTGACAGGAAAATACTACAAATGGGATGGCTTTAACAAACAGGAGTTTGGAGGCTTTAGTCCAAGTTTGAAGTGCCAGGCTCTAGGGCTGGGTACAAGTCCCTTAACCTTAGGCTTCAGCTCTGCCTCCTGCTTCTGCCCACTGAAGCTGGAGGCTTTTCTTCACCCAGACAGCTGCTGGCTACTGAGGCTGACAAACCCAAGGTTGAGAAGTAAAAAGGCTCAGTCCTAATGTTGCCAAACAACAAGGCAGGCCACTAATTCAAGTCCAGGAGAAGTCCCAAGATAGGCAGGGCATGGTAGGCTGCTGAACAATGACTTGGCTACATGCAGGTTACAAGGTGCCAAAAGACCTTCCTCAAAGCTGCTGCTTATATATTGGAAGCAGACCACATCCCTAAAGCAGCTACTCAGCTGCTCCAGGAGTCTACCATGGGACTGACTTCCAGTCTCACCATGGGGAATAACTACATCTAGCTGCCCAGCCACTCAACCAGGCACAGCCAAGTTACAAAAACCATAGTTACCACACATGCATTCCCTTATTCTGTTTGAATGACTGCTTCTTGATCCATGTACAGGTTCTATATGAGCATTAAATGTTCTGGAATTCCCATTTTTGTAATGTTATCCATAATTTATTATGAGCCACGCAGTTGAATGCCTTTGTGTAGTCAATGAAATACAGGTAAGCATCTTTCTAGTATTCTCTGCTTTTGACCAAGATCTGTCTGACATCAGCAATAACATCCTTTTGCTCTATATCTTCTGAATTTGGCTTGGACTTCTGGCAGTTCCCTGTTGATGTATAGCTGGAGTTGTTTTTTAGTTACCTTCGGCAAAATTTTGCTAGCATCACAGCCATTTAGGCCCTGGGAAATTGGGGGCCACTAGGGGATTCTCAGTAGTGTGGGGGTCTTTGGTATAAAGCCAACTCAAAGGCTATCATCCAACACCCAGCTCCTGGGAGGGCTGGAAGTTATAGGATCATGGCATGAAGAATAGGGTTGGGGCATGAGTAATAGGGAAATGGTTTAAGGAATAGGATCAGGCATGAGGAATAGAGACAGGGCACGAGAAGTAGGTTCTTGGAGTGAGGAACAGGGTCTGGGTGTAAGGAACAAGATAATGGTGTGAGGAACAGGGGAGCAGCATGAGGAATAGGGTTGGGGTATAAGGAATAGGTTCCCAATGTGAGGAACAGGGCTAGGTATAAGGAATAGGGTTGGAGCATAAGGAACAGAGTCACAGCATGAGGAACAGGGTCTGGTATGAGGAGTTAGGGTCAGATGCTGAGGAGTAGGGTCAGGCATGAGAGAATGGGTTGGGGTGTGAAGGATAGAGTCTGTGAGAAGTATGGTTGGGGCAGCAGAAACTGGAAGGCCTGCAGGTGCTCATCCACAGGCCTCCAGGGGTATCCTGGTTTTGGGGGACAGGAGAGCATATATTGCCTAATGCCAGGGAGCCCCTCTACCACCATTCCTTGGGAGAGTCTATACCAGAACAAAGTATGGAGGCTAGGGTCCCACAGAGGGAAGATGCAGGTAAGCAGAGCCGTAGGCCAGGATCTCACCCTCAGAAGCCAGCTGGGCATTGATCCAATAGAGGAAGGAAGCACAGTGACAGGGGTTGAAGGAAAACCAGGGTCTCACAGTGGTGACCTCTGGACACTGGAAGTGATCAGCATACCAGCAACTGGGTTGCAGGCTGCAAGCCAAAGGCTGTGACCTCAGTGCAACCCCCTTGACCAAGGAAAAATCAGGCTCCATTCCCTTGTGGTATGAGTTACCATACCTCCAAGGGGCATTAACTGTGTTCAGTTGTCACCAGAGTCCCAGAATAGAAGGAGCCAGCGCTGACTGACACACGTTCAAGTGGCTCAGGGGCACATCCCTGCAGCCTTTGTTCTCCTGGTAGATGGCTCCGAGCCCACATGGCTCACTGCTCCTCAGGAGGGCCTAAAATAGTCCAGACACAACTCCAGACCCTGGTGTTTACCAGTAGCCAGGTGGCTCCAGTGGAGATGAGTTGTGGCTCAGACCAGAAAATTTGAAGATGTTTTAGGGGCTTTGGTTTGTTTTAGGTGTACTGGATCACATTGGTGAGTCATCCCCAAGCCCTGAAGAGTGAGAGAGCCTCAGGGAGCAGCCCCCATCTACAGAGCATGAGGTGTGCAGTGCTGTGTCCTCCCAACTGTGACTGGTACCCACCAGTCACCTGCAAGGAAGGTGACCACATCATTTATTCCTAATCATGAGGTGCCAGCCAGCTCCTGGACCAGGACAGCTGTTGGGGATTAGGCATGTTACCCAGACTGTGTGACTTGCCAAGGTGGAGAGCAGAGGTGCATGGTGGTGGTCATGCCCTCCCAGGACAGCCTCCCAAGTCACAGTGTCACCACACAGTGGCCTTTGTCTCTGAAACCTGCTGCCTGTCTGAGAAGGGTCGTGCTAACGGAGAGGAGGATGAGCTGTGGGGTAGCCTTCTCCCACCCAGAGCAGCATGCCTTGTCCATCTTTCTGCCCATTCAACCACGCACTCCTGTTTCCTCTGGGATGAGTGAGGAGCCGTAGAATCCCCCAGGGCTCACTCTCTGTTGAAGTAGCTTTCAGGAACAGTTCTGAAATTGAAGCCTTTGTCAACTATCAAATGGCATCACATCAAAAGGACAAATATTCTGTGATCTTGTATGAAATGACAAGAACAGGCAGATGTGCAGAGACCAGTTTCTTAGTGCCACGAGGTTTATTAGGGGCATGAGGGAGGGAGGGAGGGAAAGCTGTTGTTTCGAAAAGAGAACGAGTTTCTGTTTGTGGTGATGGGAAATTGGGCATCAATTAAGCATGGTTGCACAACATGATCATTGTAACTGATGTCCATAAGTTGTGTACCTGAACAAGGTGGAATTGGCAAATGTGTGATAGCTTTGTTCACAACAACAACAAAAGAGCAGCTGCTGAGGCTGCTTATGTGTAAGCAGACACCTCATAGGATTTGTTTTCTTGGTTTTAAAGTTAAGTGTCATGGTTTCATAGGACATCCAGTCAATTGGCCTAAAAATGCTTTTAGTGCTTCTTTTCTACCTCCTTGATACACTTGGCTGCTAACTGAAAGGTTGGCAGTTCAAACTCACCAGCCACTCCAGGGAGAAAGATGTGGCAGTCTGCTTCTGTGAGATTGTTGTTGTTGTTAGGTGCCATTGAGTCAGCTCCAACTAGTAGCAACCCCGTGTCCAACAGAACAAAATGCTGCCCAGTCTAGTGCCACCCTCACAGTCCTTGCTGTGCTTGAGCCCATTGTTGCAGCCACCATGTCAGCCATCTCGTTGAGGGCCTTCCCTTCTACATTATATCCCCTTACATCCATAAGATTACAGCCTTGGAAACCCAATGGGACAGTTCTATTCTGTTCTATAGTGTTGCTGTGTGTTGGAATCAACTCTACAACAATAGGTTGGGGAACAAAAATTTTGTTTTGTTTTGTTTTTTATTTTTGTTCTACCTCCTAGTTTATTACATAGTGTCTAGGGTCTTAAAAGCTTGCTAGTAACCATCTAAGGTACAGCAATTGGTCTCCATTTGCCTGGAGCAGTAATTGGGGGAAATGGAATGTGTGGTTAATTGCCTCCATGAACAGCTTTTTCCTTTGCTATGAGACCAGTAGAACTGGATGGTGCCCAACTACTTTAATGAATCTTGTGATCAAAGAGTCTATAAAGAATCTTGATCAAAAGGGGAAAGTTGTAGAATGGAATTTCAGATTCTCATGGGATCCAGACTTTCTGGAACCATTGGGACTGGATGACCTCCTGAAACTATTGCCCTGAGATAATCTTTAAACCTTAAACCAAAGGTTTATCCCCTGAAGTCATCTTTAAACCAGTTGGTTAGCTTAATTAATGAAAAATGTCTGCCTTGAGCACCATCGTGTCTTAAAGAATTCTTTCTCTGTGATTAAATTGACCACAGCAACTTGAAAGGCTAGATGAGAAGTTTAAGGGGCAGTAAGTTTATGTTAATGGTGGTAGAATAATTTGGAAAAAGATAGTGAGAAGGGTTATACAACTTGAAGAATGTAATCATTGTCCCTGAATTGTACATATAGAAGTTGAATTGGTGTGTTTCGCTGTGTATATTTTCACCAAAAAAAAAATTTTTTTTAATGACATCACATCAGATAACAGCCTCTCTTTAACAACTTTATAAAATTTTAAAATGCAGAAAAGTACAAAGAAGGAAATAACAAGTGTCCATATTCCCAAGGTCCCAAATCAGCCAGTAAAACACCTAGCCTCATTTTCCATTTTGCAGATTTATTTTTCCACATGGACTTAGAATCTACTTGCCTAGTTCCAGAATGAAAGAGAAACTGGTGTTTTTATTGGAATTTGTTGTATATACCAGTTTCCCCAGGGAACACTGACATGATGTTGAAAAGGAGCTCCAGTGACACAGAAGTTAAGCACTCAACTGCTTACCAAAACGTCAGCAGTTCAAACCTACCAACCGCTCTGCAGGAAAAGGCTGTGGCACTCTGCTTCCTTAGAGATTACAGCCTTGGAAACCCTATGAGGTAGTTCTACTCTGTCCTGTAGGGTCACTATGACTCGGAAATGACTCGACAGCAACAGGTTTTTGGGTTATGATGTTGAATCTTCCTCCTGAAGGTCATGGTCTGCCTTTTCATTTTTTTCAAATTCTGTTTCAGGAGCCTGCCTTCATGTAGTTTTTTCACCTGTTTGACTGCTAACCAGAAGGCTGGTGGTTCAAACCCACCAGCCACTCCTCAGAAGGAAGGTTGGGCAATCTACATCCATCGTGATATTGCCTTGGAAACCCAAGGGAGGGGGGGTTGCTATGAGTCAAATGACTCAATGCCAGTGAGTTTGGTTTGGTTGGTTGGTTGGTTTGTTTAGTTGTAAGTAGTTCATCTTTTGTTTCAATTATAAATAAGATCTGTTCTTCCATAGGATTAATATGCAGAACCCAAATTGCTTATAACCACAAGCAATTTGGGTTCTGCATATTAATCCTCTGCCCATTGCCTTGTGAATGCTCTTTTGTGTGGTAGTTTTGTGTAATTTTCTTGGGTTTTCAGGTATCCAGTGAGAGCATTTGCCACTGGGAAAAATATTGCCTCTTCCTCTATTTGGATACCTCTGTGGATTTCTTTCCCCAGTTGGACGGCATTGGTGCTGCTCGTGGGGGTGGGGGCATTGATAGTAGTGGGGGTGCTGCTAGTGTTTTTGCACAGCATTGAGCCTGTTTGGAAAGCGGAACCAAACCCTCACGGTGTTTCGGACTAACAGCACTTGATACCACAAGGGGCTGGAGTGGTGATGGGAGAACAGGAGGCAGGGGTCTGGTGGCACGGCAAGGTGGGGGAATAAAGCATAGACCAGGGTCTCCGCCACTGGCATGGGACGGCCACCACACTGGGTTCTGGATCTGTCAAGAGGGTACCCCCTGCCCAAGCTGCTGGGCCCATGGCTGCTGCAGGGTTCCCTGAACAGCCCTGCTTCACGGGGGAGCAGGGGGCAGCCATTGTGTCTCTTCTCCTGTCATCCGATCTCATCTAGGCCAAGGAGTCTGGGGATGGAGTTTGCAGACTTCAACCCTTTGAGGTTCAGAGAAGTCATGGGAAGGAGCCAAGAGGCAGTGTGGGGCCAAGATCAAACAGGCAGCTAACGGGTTGGACAGTTCCCTGTCATATTAAGGCTGTTTATGTCTGTGTCTGTTGTCCTAGAGTTTTTATCCAGAATGCTGAATTCTCTCAAACATCCTCTCACCGTTTTTGGAGATGATTGTTGTGATTTTCACCCCATAAGAACCTACTTGCTGTCGAGTTGGCGCCAACTCATGGTGACCCCACATGTCTTGGAGTAGAGCTGGGCCCCACAGGGCTGTCAGTGGTTCTGATCTTTCACAAGTAGCCAAGCGCTTAACCACTTCATCACCTAAGGACTTTTTGTTGTTGTTGTCACTTCACAAGACCTCTGAAAATGATGAATTCGGCCACTAGTAATGTAATTCCTTAATGCTCAACTACCCTTGAATTCCTAAGAAAAACCATACCCAATCTTGCTGTATTATTGTTAAGGTGCCTTTGAATTTCAGTCTGCTAATATTTTGCTTAGAATTTTTGCATTGATACTCATCTCGATACTTGACTGAACTGGGTAGTCTTGATTAGATTTTGGAATTTCCCTTATTTAGCTCTGGTGGCGCTGTGCCTAAGGCATTTGACTGCTTACCAGAAAGTTGGTGGTTCAAACCCACCAGTCACTCCACAGAAGGAAAACTGGGTAATCTTCTTCCTTAAAGATTTACCATCTTGGAAACCCAAAGGGGGTCACTATGAGTTGGAATCAACGGCAGTGAGTTTGGGTTTTGGTTTGGTTTATCCTGGGACAATTTAAACAGCACTGGGACTCTGTCAGTAGGATTCCCCATGAGGCTGCTGGGTCCTGGAATGGGTTGGAGGGAAGCTGACTCTCCGTCCGCCTCCTAGCGCTTGATGATGTGTTCACATTTTCTAGGCTGGTAACTTCTCACCCTCTTCTGTGCTGTGAACCCACCATTGTTTAGGGTTGGTTCCACATGGTGTGCACTTCATCCTGACCCCAGTTCTTTTACAACTGCCTCCCCATCTTGGAGTCCCTAGGTATTGCGTATAGGTAAGTGCTTGGCTATTAAACAAAAGGTTGGCGGTTCAAACCCATCCAGAGGCACCTCGGAAGAAACGCCTGGTGATCTGTTTCCAAAAAATCAGCCACTGAGAACCCTGTGGGGCACACTTCTACTCTGACACCCATGGGGCCACCATGAGTCAGAGTCAGCTCATGGGCACTGGTTGGTACTGGCTCGGTATCTCAGGCTTGTCATTATCATTATTATTTAATATGTGACATTATTCTATTTATTATTTTTTAAATAGTATTGTGTTTTATGTGCAATACAGAGCAAATTAGGTTCCTGTTTAACAATTTTTATACCAATTGTCCCATGACATTAGTAATGCTTTTGCCAGTGTGTCAGCGTTCTCATGACTTCCTTCCCTTTTCTCTGTTTCCATGCATCTAGCTCCCCTGCCCCTGCTTACCTGCTCTTCTCTGCTTTCGGGTTGATATCGACTGGTTGGTCTCATATAATTGATTATTTAAGGAAGCACTGGGCTCCTCACTTTGGTTTCTTCGTTTGCAGGATTTCATCGGCAGGCAGTGTTTCCTGACCGGGCAGGGAGTGGGCCTCAGATACCTTGGGCTCTTTCATCTTTGAGAACGCCTGCCACTCTGTACATGAACACCATCTTAAGCAGGTGTGGTGCTCTCAGGGCACACTGCCCGCAAGTGCTCACAGATACTTCGTGGTCGTGTTCTGTCCTGTGGAGTGCAATTGGAGGCCAGCTTGGTTCACTTTCCCTCTGGTGGAAGATTTCTTGGGGCAGCATAGAGCCCTTGCTGGGATCAGCTCCGTCAGCCATCTTTCATCTGCACTCAGTGACTATCGCCTGTTCTCCCTCAACTCGGGGGTTTGATTTCAGATATTCCTGCTCTAGGGCTGGTTTCTGGTTTGCGTTTCGTCTGAAAACAGTGCTGCTCCTGAGGCCCCGCCTCCTTTGCCTCGTCACTCCTCGTCTTTGTGGGGGCCCTCGTTTGACCCATGTCCCTTTTCTTCTGTCCTTCAGCTGTTGCCTCCTCTTCCAGGTGGGGCTCTTTGTCTCCCGCCTGCTTCCCCTCCCTCCTTGACCAGCTGTTGGGGGACAGTCATCCATGGTGTCTGATCATGTTTGAAAGTAGCTATATGACCCTGAGGAAGTTATTTAACTACCCCTTGCCTCAGTTTCGCCATCTGCAAAATAGGGGGAATGCTTGAATTTACTTCGTGGTTGTTGGGTTGGATGGGTTACCACATGGATGCCTGACAAGTGCTCTAAAGGCTATTATTTTTGTCATTTTGTTATTGTTTCTACTGGGGTCGGCATACTTTTACTTAGAGGGTCAATTAGTAAATATGTTTGGTTTTGCAAGCCATATGGTCTCTGTGACAACCACTTAAGTCTGCCATTTTGGTGTGAAAGTAGCCAGAGACAAGATGTAAAGAAATGTGCATGGCTGCGTTCCAATAAAACTTTATTTGTAAACACAGGCAGTGGGCCAAGCTTGGCCAGCCCCTGGTTAATATTACCCTTGATTCTCATCATACTGTATCATTCACCCTCGGGTTTCCCTCTGAGCTGAAGCATGGGGGCTGTGTCTTTTGTATTTTACCTGGAGGTGGGGGTTGGGAAAATGTATGTGGGACAGATTGGCTGAAGCTAAGGAGAAAGCCTGTGCCCTTTCTTTCCTTGAGGTGCTGCCGGTGCCCTCCTGCACCAGAGTTTACCCCAGCTTGTGGGACTTCAGCCCCTCCCCACCCCCCAACTCTGAAGATGTCACACCTGCCCAAGGGCTCATTTCTTTCTAGGGTAACTGGAGCCTCGGGAGGGGTAGGAACAGAGCTGGTGGCACAGTCCTGCTTGCTTCCCCAGTGTCCAGCTTCTGAAATTGATTGTATTTGTTTATGCCCCTCTCTCTGGTTGTGTTGCTGAATTCATTTTTTACTATTGTTGTTAGATGCCATCAAGTTGATTCCAGCTCCTGGTGACCCCATATGACTAAACCAAACTGCACTGTAGGGTTTTCTAGGTTGGGATCTCTATGAAAGCAGGTCACCAGGTCTTCCTGTGGAGTCACTGGGTCGATCTCAACCACCGGACTTCCTGTAGCAGCCAAGTGCTTAATTAGGCATTTATTAGGCAGTATCTGATTAGGTATTATGTCGTCAACAGAGTCATTGCTTCTTCCCCCTTGTGGGGACAGATGTGTGGAGAGGAGGGATGTGGACAAGCCTTGCTGTGGGCGACTGGAGGGGCAGCCTGACCTCTGTGAGGCAGTGTTGCCTAGCCCTGCATGGTTGGTGTGGCCATACTGACTGTGCACGTGTGCTGTAGGTGACGCCGTGTGCAACCACATCTGGGCCTGGCCTGTGAGCTGCTTGCAAGCCTCTGATGGGTGCTCGCCATCCCTAGGAAAGCTGGCAGAGGCCCAAGTGGAGATGATGATGCCCCCAGGATTCTTCCATCTCAGGCCACAGGCAACAACCACAAGCCGGTTGAATCTCTCATGGCTGGAAGCAAAGAAATGGTGCTCACGGGAATTCTCACAATGAGTTTTTCCTGACAGAAAAGAAATTACTTCTGGAGGTTTTTTTTTAATATCCTCTTAGGTTTTTTCAGCTTCCTAAGGCACTGTGTTGGTTCTGTATTTTCTCTGAAATGGCATCAGTTCTCTGTCTGTTATGTAAGTCCAAGTGAATAGGCCTGGGCTGGAGTGTTTCCCAGGGTGACAGTCTGAAGGGAGCAGGGCTCTTTGGGGTACAGAATTTCTTGTAACTGTCAGAAGTATCAATCCTGTGCTTTAAAAACACCCTAAGAGTTTCAAATAAATAAATATATGTGTGTGTGTGTGTGTGTGTATTTATACACACACATATTTATTTCTTTATTTACTTATTTTTACCTTTTTGACTACTGTTTAGATTTTAGGTCTTCCAGGGTCAGACCACCTTCACAGAACTTACCCCATATGGTTGTTAACCATAAAAACCAAACTCACTGCCATCAAGTCCAATCCAACTCATAGCAACCCCTCCTTGGGTTTCCAAGGCAGTATTTCTACAGAAGTAGATTGCCCAGTTTTCCTTCTGAGGAGTGGCTGGTGGCTGGGCCGATTACATGCCTTAGGCGCTGTGCCAGAATGAAATGAGCCAATACATGGATGAACTTAGAATAGTACTTGACACATAGTGAGTATTATAAAAGCTATTAGTTTTGCCATTGTATTTTTTTGTACCAAGGATTAACAAACTTTCTCTGTAACGGGCCAGACAGTGAATATCTTGGGCTTTGCAGGCCATAGGTCTCTGTCCAACTACTCAACTCTGCCTCTGTAGCACAAAAGCCGCCACAGACAGTGTGTACACAAAGAGTATGGCCATGTTCCAATAAAACTTTATTTACAAAACAGGCAACAGTCCATAGACAAGGGCAAAGTTACTGGAGCATTTCCAAGCATGTCCTTTGGCTGCTGGGGAAACTAGATAAAGGCAGAAGGAACCACCCCCAGCCCTCCAAACAAATATGCTAAGATTGGCCTGAGGACCGTGTACCTCGCCAGCCTGCTGAGTGGACACTCAGGCGCTTACTTGCTATTTACATTTTAATTTCAGTTTCTGCATTTTTTTTAGTTATTTTTTTTATTGTGATTTGGGTGAAGATTTACAGAGCAAATTCACTTTCACATATACTTTGTCTCATGTCATTGACCACAGTTTACCACAATGCAACAGCTCCCCTCCCACTTCCTTCCCATAGTTACCTCTTCCCAGTGTCCATGCCTCCATACACTCCTGCCCCCTGAGCTGTCTCCTTGTGCATAAGCAGCCCTTCTTTCTCTCATGATTGTTCTCTCCAAAGAG
>NW_006921723.1:5458085-5486705 GCF_000298275.1 Orycteropus afer afer
TTTGTCATTTTGTTCTTGTATTTTCTTCCAAAATTCTTCTCAGGTTTTTTCTGTGTTTTCTTTGGTCTGTCTCTCAATCCTTTGAAGATATCTAAAGATAATTCTTTTGAATTCCTTATCAGAGAGTTTCAGTGCTGCTTCTTCCTCAGCAATGTGTTCTAGGTCTGCATCCTGCTCCCTTGTTTCTACCACTTTATCCTGCTTCTTTGTGTGGACTATGATGGTCTGTTTTTTCCGAGGCAATGTGGCATTGTTGTATTTCGATCTCTGTTAACTGTTTGTGAAGAACAGCCAAGGGTGATTCAGGCTCTTCTTGGTGGTTTTTTATCATTGCCCCGGTGGTGAAGAAGGAGGTAGTGGCTCTTGCTCAGTAAGTGAAGTTGCAGAAGGTTTGGGTGTAGTTGTGTCTTATGGGGACTGTTGTTGTCTCCCACTCAATTAGACACAAATTACAATTGAATAACCATCAAAAAACTAATAATCCATGGACGAAAAATGCACTATGTAATCACACAGGAAGAGTAAACAAAAAAAAGAAAAAAGGGGAAAAAAAGAAGAAAAAACAAAAAAACCTGCAATATCTGGGGTTAGGACACTAAGAAAAAAAAAGTAGAGAAGGAGAATAATAAATGAAGAAAAAATGGGAAAAATGCAAAAATAAACAAGGAATGGGGTTAATCACAAAAAAAAGGGGGGGAAAGAAAAAAAAAAACCTTAAATTAAAAAAAAAAAAAATTCAAGCAGGCACAGGGAAGAGAAAAAATGCTGAAAACCTAGAACCTGGTAGGGAAAGATTAAGAATAATAATAAAAAAGACAAAAGTACTCATAATATTAGTTGTTTTAAAACAGACAAACACAAGCAGACTAATCACCAGAAAAAAGAAAGTGAAAAAGAAAAAGAAATAAAAATTAAAAAAGAGAAAAAAAAAATCAGTGGAGGGCAGGGCACCCAGGCTCCGTCTGAGAGCACAGACTGTGATGGAGTTTCTGTGGGCCCAGAAGGTAGGTGGGAGTGGGGGGTGGCCACACCTCTGTTCACCAAGGGGGTGTGAGATATAAGAGTAACAAGAGGAATGTCGTACCTTTTCAGTCTTGCAGGTCCTGAGTGTCCTTGGGGTTGCTGGAAAGCAGAAAGTGTTCTTAAGCCCCAGGAGTCTGCAAGATCGCTGTCTCTTTAAATATCCAAAATAGTCAAGCCGCTTTTTAAATCTTCAAAATGGCGGCGTCCTCTGGACCGGCAAAAGTCCCCAGTTCAACCCATCTTTCTCTTCACCTTCTCTGTTTGTTCCCCAGCCACCGTGCACAGTCCTCCGTGCAGTCCCTGGCTAGCAGTGTGATTTTTAGGTTAATTCTTAGGTCCTACCACCACTCGGGAATCTCCAAGCTGTCTGTGCCCTCAGGATCACTGCCAGACCGCAGCTCCATCTGTCTCCTTTTTTGGTATTTTCATGCGAATTCTTCTGCTAGTTGGGATTCAGTCCACTTCTATATTCTTCCCTTCAAGGCTCAGGGGTCCAAGATTATCTTCTGTGTCTGTGTTAATTAGTTTCCCTTTTCATTGTTGGAGAGGGTCTGTGCAGTCTTTATGCCTAGTCCACCATCTTGCCGGGACCTGTTCTGATCCATTTTTTTTTTTAGGAGTTGTTTCTAATCGGAATATGTAATCAAAAACTTCATGGATGGTACTCAGCAAGTTAACCTACTTTGTGTAAATCCACTTCTTCCCTTCCTGGTTACTGTTGGAAGCTCAGGGCTGCCAGAACAGGCATGGCCTTAACAAATCATTTAATCAATGAGGTCAGACTCCAAAATGTCAAGACACCCTGTATGAACTAGTAAAATGCATAGATTTTCTTGACCCTTCCCTAATTTGCTCCCGACTCTTGGCAGCAAATATCCCAGAAGCAAATAAACAATTCCAGTGCAAGGAGCTGTTGACCTAAAAATCCATCAGGTGCCCCGAACGGGATATTTCTGAAAAATGGTTCGTGAGCATAATTTTTGATAATCGAATTTTAATACAGCGCGGGGAAGATTTTAATAAAGGAAATCACGTGGTAGGCTATTTGCAGACACAAAGGCCCCTGCGTGGCTGTCTAGGTGACATCATTCAGCCTCATGTCTTTAAATCACATGAGCATGTCGATGACGTCCAAATGCCACCTTAAGCCCTGACTTCTCCCTGACCCCTGCAGTCCCCACAGCTGCTCCATGTGGGGGGCCACCTGGCCCCTCAGATCCATCCCGACCAAAGGAAACTTGGGATCCACCCCCAGCCTGCTACTCTGCATCTGAGCAGTGTGGGAAATGGCACCAGGTCCTGGGGTGCACCAGCCCCTCCTTCCTTCCTACCCTATGTTCAGCCCTCCAGCTGTCCTGTTGGCTTCAGTGGGACGCCTGCTCCAGTCCCTTCTTATGGTCACCACCGCTCAGTCCAAGCCACTGCCCTGTGCTTGCCCCTGGATATGGGGTACCCCCTCACTCATCCTCCATCTGCCCTGCTCCTCCCTCCTTTCAGTTTGCAGTGGCGGCCTTCACAGCCATGCACAGATGGTGCTGTTCCCCACCCAGCGTCCTACCTGCTCGCCCGGCTTCTCCCCTGTCTTAGTTTTCTCGTGCTGCTGTAACAAATACCACAAGTGGGTGGCTTTGACAAACAGTGTTTTTGTTTTTTAATTGTGCTTTGGGTGCAGATTTACAGAGCAAACAAATTTATTTCCGGACAGTGTAGGGGCTAGAAGTCCAGATCCAGGGCATGAGCTCTAGAGGAAGGCTCTGCCCCTGGGGACCCTGGGGGAGGGTCCTTGTCTCTTTGCACCTGCTGTTCCTGAGTTCCTTGGCGATCTTC
Source organism: Orycteropus afer afer (assembly GCF_000298275.1). Taxonomy (NCBI): domain Eukaryota; kingdom Metazoa; phylum Chordata; class Mammalia; order Tubulidentata; family Orycteropodidae; genus Orycteropus; species Orycteropus afer. Next base: position 5,460,936 of record NW_006921723.1, read on the forward strand.
TGTGACGTGACCTCCTTCTCCCCGATCTGTGCCTGCTTCATCTGCTCTCTTCTATCTCAAGAGATGAGTCTAAGACACACCTTACACTAATACTGCCCTATTAACATAACAGAGAAAACCCATTCCCAAATTGAAATTTTGGTACAGAGGTTAGGATTTATAACACATGTTTTTTGGGGGAACAGTTGAACATCTCCTGAGGCCTGGGCCCACCCCTCCACGTCTGTGCATTGGCCCCACTCTCCGTCCAGGTTGACCCAGGTTCCATTCACTCAGGTCTCTCTGCTCTGTCACCTGCTTGGAAGGGCCTTCCCAGTCACCTGTCCACTGTTGAAGCTCTGGCCCCTTGCCTGGCTTTGTTTCTTACCTTTCCCTTCATGTCTTCTTGTCCACACCTGCCCCTCAGCCCACAGACAGACCTGGCACCATTAGGAGCTCAGGTAACTCTTTGACAGATGAAATGACAGAGCAGATGGAAGCATTTTCTCTTTCCCACATCTGAGTTTGACCATGTGGAAGTGCAAGTCGGAATGAAACTGAGCTCTGCTGATGGGTGACAGAGCAGTCACTGGCCTTCTCCCAGTGAAGGCCCCCCGCAGACTTGGGGGTGGGTTGCAGCCTGGCCTCTGCCTCCCTTTTTAGTCCAGGTGGTGGGAGGTGGGGGAGGGCTCCCTGTTACCACTTGCCTTCCCCCAAAGGGTTCTAAGGAGATTCACAAAACCACAGAGTTGGGAGCCAGCAAGGTGCCTCGGCCCCACAGGAGAGAAGTGCACAAAGCAGATGGCCAGCAGGGAGGAGAGCCAGGCACCAAAGGAGACGTGCCAGCACCAACACAATTTTGCTTTAACTTAAAAGTCAGCTTCCTGGCAGCTTTTTCCAGTTTACAAACCAAAATCAAACCAGGTGCCTATGAGTCGACGCCGCCACACAGTGGCCCTGTGTGGATCAGAGCAGAACTGTGTGCGACAGGGTTTTCAGTGGCTGGTTTTTTTTGGGAAGTAGATCTCCAGGTCTTTCTTCTGCAGCATCTGAGCAGGTTTGAACCTCCAGCCTTTCGATCAGCAGCTATTTGCACCACCCAGGGACTGCTTTCGGCCTATAGCGGGTCCTTTATGTTAAATCTCTGGGTTGAGTGCTTTCCAACACCGGCCATGGCGTTAAGTCAGCCTCCCCCCTCGCTTCCTATCCTGCTCAGGTTGTTCCTGGTCATCGAGTACGTCAACGGGGGGGACCTCATGTTCCACATGCAGAGGCAGCGGAAGCTTCCAGAGGAGCACGCCAGGTGGGGTACCACGCGGAGGGGCCAGGTGGGCACCCTTGAGGGGTCGGTCAGCAGTGAGTCCCACAGAAGGAGAGAAGAGTTTGGGGAGAAAGTGGCAAGAGGCACTGCCTTCTTCTGCAAGCATTGTTTTAAGACTTGGGGGTCTTCTGACGTCAGGGCCCAGCCATGGCCTGCTGCATCCTACCCCACAAGGCGAGCTTGTGCCTCCTCCAGGAGGGGTCGGTGTTTCATGGGGATTTTCATTTATCTGTTTTGTTTTGTTTTTGTGACTGTGCTGTCTTGGTTCTGTCTTCTTCCCTGTTTCCAAAATGAGGGGGAGCAGGTCTAAGCTGAGCTTGCATGCCTGGGTGTGGGTGGGGGCCAGCTCATGAGTGGTGGTAGGAGCACAAGGCCCTATACACTCCTCCCTGGAGCCGTATAGGCACCCTTTAGGGTGCATGCCCCTTCTTACTCAACTCCCACCTCAGCCAGGGCCTCTCTCCAGGATGGACCCTGGGATGGGACCCCAGAGTGCACTGGGAGCTCATTCAGCCCCATCACCCTCTCTTGTTTTCCCTTTTCCTAATTTCCTCACTCACTTAAAAAAAACAATAACTCTGTGGTTTCGTGAGTCCCCTTAGAACCCTAGGAGCTCTGGTGGCATAGTCCCTAAGACATTTGACTGCTAACCAGAAGGCTGGTGGTTCAAACCCACCAGCTACTCCTCAGAAGAAAGACTGGGCAATCTACTTCCATAGTGATACCACCTCGGAAACCCGAGGAGGGGTCGCTATGAGTCGGATCTGACTGACAGCAGTGAGTTTGGTTTTGGTTTTTGGTGCTTAGAACCCTTTGGGGGAAGGCAGGTGGTAATAAGGAACCGCACCCCCTCACCTCAAAGGCCGTCTTGCTGGTGGGGTCACCTTGTAAGAAAGTGAAGATCTGCAGTGCCCCTCCCAGGTCACCCTCTGCCTGAGTGCCTGTCCTGGCCGACTGCCACAGCCTCCCTGCTAACAGGATGCCCCTGCCCACTGCAGGTTCTACGCCGCAGAGATCTGCATCGCCCTCAACTTCCTGCATGAGCGGGGGATCATCTACCGGGACCTGAAGCTGGACAACGTTCTGCTGGACGCTGACGGGCACATCAAGCTGACTGACTACGGCATGTGCAAGGTGAGCTGCCTGCTCCCACAGCCCACCCAGCCTGGCCTTTCAGGGCTGTGCTCAGGGCCCTTGTCCTACAGCCACAAGGCAGCTCATCTCTGTTGTCCGGTGTTGGCACCCCTGTGGGGCTACATCACCCTCCCATCCCGGTCACTAGTTCTGTCTCCACAGGAAGGCCTGGGCCCCGGCGACACCACAAGCACTTTCTGTGGGACCCCGAATTACATCGCCCCTGAAATCCTGCGGGGAGAGGAGTACGGTGAGCCCCAAGATTTTTTTTGGAGGATCCCTGCCAGACACATGCCAGCTCATTTGCCAGGCCTGCATAGTCGTCAGAGGGCAAGACACTCTGCCCTCTGTGTGACTGGGCCATGGAGCCAACCGGGAGGGCTGGAGGACCCCACCAAGGGCGCAGGGTCAGAAATGAGGGGCCCGTGGGCTTGGACCAGTGGCCAGGGAGAGCAGCTTTATTGACTGTGCTAGACCTAAAGTTAAAAAATTAGAACCTCTCTCTTGCTCACTCTCTCTCTCTCTGTCTCTCTCTCTCTTTATCTCACACACACGCATACATAGCCCTTTATAGACTTTTATGTTGGTCCCACCCAGATTTTGTGTGGCCTCAGTCCCTTACCCATGCCCTGATAAACCTCCCCAGACACCATCAGTTGTTCCAGGTGTCCACTCATCGAGTGTCCCTGGGTACGAGACACAGGACAGGATTCCTCCTATCAAGGAGGAAGGAAGGGATACCCAAAGCAGAGACTGATGGTCAGGGCACTGGCTGTTGGGGGGACAAGGTCATGGTCTGTGATGGTCAGAGGCATCCATCCAAACCAGCTTTGCCTCTCCCTGTAGGTGTGAAACAAAGTGAGGTTGCAGGGGCGGGGGCTACACACTTCCATATCCTAGAGTTTTCAATGAAACACATCATAATTATGCCAATAAACATTTAAACATTTTACCATTAAGATGGGGGATAGGAGACAGAGTGGGTTGGCCACTCAACTTTCTTGGCTCATGTACACCTGGGAAGCTTCTCCGATCACAGGTACCAGACACCAGGGAGAAGAGGCACTTTTCTGTTTCTAAAAACACTCAAAAGCCAATTCCCACCCCCACACACTTTGCTACCTACTTGTGCTTGGTTCGAAATCGTGTTGACCTGGATGCGTCTTAGCAAACAAGCCAGTAGCAGGCAGGTCCCTGCCAGCATGCACCCAGCCGGCCACTCAGTGTGACCGAGCGCTTGGTGTGACTGGCACACTACCCCCAGGGTTCAGCGTGGACTGGTGGGCCCTCGGTGTGCTGATGTTCGAGATGATGGCTGGGCGGTCCCCCTTTGACATCATCACCGATAACCCCGACATGAACACAGAGGACTACCTTTTCCAAGGTGCGAGACTACCTTTTCCAATGCCAGCCCCAGGCATGCATGCAGCTTCCTCCCTTGCCTCTTAGATGATGATGTTTCTTCGTGTTTCAGAAGGGTCCTAGCCTCCCAGACTGGGACCTCGGGTGCTTGGGAGAGTGCATCTGTGCTCGCTGGTTTGCAGACAGGCAGGGGTGGCCATGGCTCCAGCTCAGACCTGCTCTCAGACAGGGCCATCAAATGGGGGCAGCCACAGATAGGGTGACGGGCATCTCAGCCCTTGAATCTGCTTTGACTGAGCCCCAGTCCCTCTGCCCTGGTCAGGCACGCACCCTGGAGCCGGGGGCTGGGTCAGGCCGCCCTCCCCAGCACCTCTTGGCTCCTCCCCGCTGGAAGCCTGAGCACCTGGTCTGGATGAAAGATCCCAGAACCAGGTTGTGCTCCAGAGCATGGCTGCCCCATCAGCTCCCTCTGGTGGGCAAAGAGCAGAAGGCAGAGGAAGAACACGTGCATGGGTAAATCCCGTGCAGGTGGTTTATTTTACACCCAGCCATGAAAAATGTAGCCATGGAGGCCACAGGTGCAGATTTGTGGGCCTTGGCATGTAAGAGTTCGCTGGATACAGCTGGGCTCTCAACACTGAGAGTTCAGGAAGCCCCAAGACCACTGTGCAGACTGCTGGGCTCGCCTGTGGGCAGAGTGGCGAGGCACAGTGGAGGGACACTTTCTCACACATACCCCCCTCCCCACAGTGATCCTGGAGAAGCCCATCCGGATCCCCCGCTTCCTCTCTGTCAAAGCCTCCCACGTCCTCAAAGGATTTTTAAACAAGGTACAACACCCTGGAGTCATTGGGACAAAGTGCATACGTGTGTGTGTGTCTGTGTGTCTGTGTGTGCATGTGTGTGTACACGTGTCTGTGTCTGCCTCTCTATGTTTATTTGTGCATCTGTGTGTACGTGCCTCTGTATGTCCATGTGTGCATCTGCATGTGTCTGCGTGCATCTATGTGTGTGTCTGTCCACCTGTGTGTGTCTGTGTGCATGTCTATGTGTGTGTGGCTGTGTGTCTGTGACCGTGTGTGGGGTCACACCCGGCCCTTCATTTTCGCAGTGAACAGATATCAGGAGGCACAGGGGTCCCCTCACTATTGAGTGGTTAACGTTGCCCAGGTTATATGTCCGATGTGTGGGTTTGAAAGCTCTGTTTCATTCCGTGAGCTCAGCCGACTCTAAAGTACATATTCATTCGTATCTTACGAAGCAAAGCAGAGATGGCGCTGAAGGGAAACAGTGAAAGCCTAGCACAGGCAGAGAACTCTTAGGGAGGGAATGGCTGATGTTCAGCGGGGTGATTAGAACCCCTGTGCAGGGCACTCTATATCCCTTCGTGGAGAGTGGGGTCCCTTGTCAAGTGAGGACTGCCAGCTGAACAGTGCCCCTGCTTGCTGCTGACTTCTCCTTGTTTGAACTCTGACCTAGGACCCCAAAGAGAGGCTCGGCTGCCGGCCCCAGACGGGATTCTCAGACATCAAGTCTCATGCCTTCTTCCGCAGCATCGACTGGGACCTGGTAAAGGTGGCACCGGGCCATTAACTCCTGAGTGGTGAACAGGGAGTGGGTCTTTGCACTAGGCATGGGGTACATGAACTGGGTCACAAGAGCCACTGGGGTCTGTGAACCGGGGCCCCATGAGTTAGGGCATGCCGTGTGTGTAAGGATGTCAACAGTCTGGGTGTGGAGAAGTCCTGGGAAAGGTGAAAGCTCCCCTGTGGCAGGATCCAGAGTGTGGAGCCTGGCTACCCAGGCAGAGTGGGATGGATGGACGGGCTTATGGTGGGTGCCCTCCAGGGCCCAGAGGGCAGTGGAAGGCAGATGGGAGGGGTTTGGGAGCACCGACTTGAATCTAGAACAAGGAGACTGAGGATAGCAGGGGCAGCCTGACAGTGCTGCTCTTGGCAGTCTCTGCCCCTGGGGTCCCAGGGGACATCTGCTCTGCAACCCCCCACCCAGCTTATGCTGTGCAGAACCCACTTGTGGGGCCCGAGGAGCACTGTTTTTGTCTACCATTGTCACTCGTGTCCTGTCACCTACCATGTGATGTGGCCAACAGTAGGTCTTGTGGCATCACCCATTTTGACTTCAGTGTGACGGCTCCCAGCATTAAAAAAAGTTTTGAACTCAATTTGTATCAGAAAATACACACGTTTACAGAGTTACTGGGTTATATGCTGTTTTGAGGACAAAAAGACTAGCTAGAGAGCTAAGTAAATAAACTTTTGGCATTTTGCTTCCATGAGAACAGAAGCCCAGCTTTGGTGGGGAGAGTTTCCCCCCTCCCTCCAAGCAGAGACAAGCTCCCGTCCAGACCCCAGCACAGTCAAGTTCTTGTTCAGGCAGCGTTTACCCATGGATCTGTGTGACTCATGCAGAGGAGGGTGGGATGGGGTCCACAGCCTGCCCTGCCCATGGGAGGAACCTTTCCAGGGCCCACTGGGGTATTTTAGAATGAGAGCCCGGAGTCTCTCCCGTGGTTGTTTTTGTTTGTTGTCCTCTAGTCAGCTCCAGCTGATAGGGATCCCCACCATCCCTGCACCATCCTCACAGTCACTGGCATGTTCAGATCCATTGCTGTAACCGCAGAGTGTTTTGAGTACCTTCCAACTTAGGAAAGGAGCTCTGGTCATAGTGCCTTAGGCATGACTGCTAACGAGAAGGTTGGTGGTTCGAATCCACCTGCCACTCTATGGAAGGAAGACTGGGACCTGGTCATTAACTCCCGAGTGGTGAATGGGGAGTGGGTCTTCACGGTGGGGGTAGGGTACATGAACTACAGGTCACAAGAGCTAATGGGCCCCCATGAGCCAGGGCACCCCATGTGTGTGAGGGTGCCAACGAGTAGGGTGTGAAGGAACCCCAGGAAAGGCGACAGCTCCCCTATATCAGGATCTAGAGTGTGGTGCCTGGCTGCCTGGGCAGTGGGATGGATGGACGGGCCTGGGATGGGCTTGTGAAGCAGGAGGGCAGTCTACTTCCAGAACATTTATACCATCCCCACCTCAGACTCGGCCTCACAGCTCTTCAGCCTGGACCGTCCCCTGCAGGGGACATGGCTCTGCTGGACCATCACTAGAGGGGAATGAGGCCACCATGGACTGTGTAGCACAATCTCTGGTCACTCTCCAGGGTGGGACCAGGTGCCCCAGCCCTCCTGAAAGACATACCACCCAGAGGCAGAACACTGTCAGGTTCTGTCATGGGGACACAAGGCGGTTGTTGATTCTCTGCCAGCAGCGTCCACCCTGAGCCTGGAGCCAATCAGGAGAGGACGCTTGACCTCAGTTTCCTTCAGCAAATCCACAGGCAGAACGTTTCCCAGTATCTTAGTTCTCTGGTAAGGCTGTAACAGAAATACCACAGGTGGAGGCTTTAACAACAGAACAGGTATTTATTCTTCCATAGTTCAAGAGGCTAGAAGTCCAAATTCAGGGTACCAACTGTGGGGAAGGCTTTCTTTCTCTGTCATTTCTGGGGGAAGGTCCTTGTCTCTTTTCAATATCAATGGGCCTGGCATCCCTTGGAGATCCCCATGGTCTTGGCATCAGTCTTCCCCTGGGTCTAGCAGGTTCTCAGCACAGGGACCCTGGGTCCTAAGGATGTGCTCTGCTCCTGGCTTTTCTTTCTTGGTGGTAGTGAGGTCTCTCCTTCTCTGCTGGCTTCTCTCTCCTTTTATCTCTTGTAGGATGAAAGGTGATTCAGGCCACATTCCAGGGATTCTCCCCTACTTCAGATCAGGGCTGTGACCTGAGTGAGGGTGTTGCATCCACACTAATCCCCTTACAACTGATGAGCTGATCACATCATGGGGGATGATGACATCTTTGCATAACTGCCAGACCACTGAGAGTCATGGCCCAGCCAAGTTGACACGTATTTTGTGGGGATACAGTTCAATCCATGGCACCCAGTATTCTGATCCTAAGGGAGTTTGTGCTGTTGTGACTGATATCTTGACTGCTCCAAGTCCCACAATGGGGAGAAGGGGCTCATCCAGGCAAGCAGGCTGGTGCTCTCCCATCTGCTGGGTTGTCCCCTTGCTGCCTTGAACCAGCTCTGCTGCCCTGGATGAGGCTGCAGCCAAAAAGTACCCCAGGAGCAAGGAGCCTCACCTACACCCTGCGTACCTGGAGGGGACCCCACTCCTTTGGGATTCTGTCGTGCGAGTTGAATGGCTCTGAGTGTGAAGGTGGGGGTCAAGGTGGGCTCCTTGTTTGTGTGTCTCCCCTCCCAGCCTCATGCAGGCAGATATGAGAGGGATGGATGGCAGCCCCATAGCAGGACTGATGTCTCACTGACTGACCCATCACAGTTCTCGGGCACATTGTGGGTCCTTGCCACTCCCTAGCAAGTCATCTATGGGCATAGTGGGCACGTGATTCCCCACCACGGCACCATTGTGGCTCTGGAAGATGCGTGTCCACAATCAGGCCCAGGCAGCCCCCTTACGTGTGCAGCATGCATTAACAGCCAAGGGGCACCTGGGTTAAAAATTTGGTATTTAAAGAGTCAAGAACCAGTTCCCTGACAGTTTGGAGGGGGTGGGTCCTGCAGGGGCTGGGGGATCATCCTGGCTGCCTGCAAACACCAGCACATGGGTGCTTGAGGTGGTGGTGTCCCACCCAGAACTTCATGAGAGAGGTTTCTGAGATGTAAGAAGGAAAGGGAGAAGCACAGACAGCTGGCCTCGGCCAGTTCCAGTGGGGCGGCCACTGGGTCAGTGGGGCTGCTGCAGCAGTGGTCCGGTCTCTGCTCCGTCCAGGCGTGCAGCCTGCCTTCTGGCCTGTTACCAGCTCCAGCAGAATTGCTGTGACTTTGGATAGTTCCTCTTCGATTTTCTGTTTTAAGATACAAAAAAAATAGCCTGTTGCCGTTCAAGTACTTAGCATATTTAAACACCGAGTGCCTTCCTATTTCACTTTGCGGTTGGCGTGCACAAAAAGACCAAGCCCAGTGAGACGATACACAGCCCTGATTGGACGTTTCTTGTGTTGTCTTTCCAAGCTGGAGAAGAAACAGGCCCTCCCTCCGTTCCAGCCGCAGATCACAGACGACTACGGTCTGGACAACTTTGACACGCAGTTCACCAGCGAGCCGGTGCAGCTCACCCCAGACGACGAGTAAGTCCTGCTGGAGGGACCCGGGGGCCAGAACTCCCCGTGCTAAGCTGATAGGCAGGATGATGGTGGCCCCACAGTGGTGGCCCCAGGCACCCAGCATATGGGCCAGATGCCCACTCTTGGGCAAAGCCAGTGTCTTTTCATTTCACAGTGGTTAAGCACTCGGCTGCTAACCGAAAGGTTGGCGGTTTGAACCCACTAGCGGCTCCATGGAAGAAGAGACCTGGTGATTAATTCTCTTAAAGACTGCAGCCTAGAAAATCCTGTGCGGCAGCCTCTGTCACACGTTGTCATTGTTTAGTCGGCTCTGACTCTTGGTGACACTATGTACAACAGAACAAAACACTACCGGCTCCCACACCAGTCCCACAATCTTTACTATACCTGAGCCCATTGTTGCAGCCACTGTGTCAGTCTGTCTCACTTGAGGGTCTTCCCCTTCTACCACTGGTCCGTCAGTTTGTCCTACTGTGGTGGCTTGTGTGTTGCTGTGAGGCTGGAGGCTATGCCACTGGTATTTCAAATACCAGCAGTCACCAGTGGTGGACAGGCTTCAGCAGAGCTTCCAGACTAGACAGAGTCAGAAGAAGGAAGGGGCCATCCACTTCTCAAAGAAATGGCCGATGAAAGCTTTATGTCCTTTTGTATAGGGTCACTAAAAGTCTAAATTGACAGCATCCAACAACAACTGTGGGGTGTGGAATCTTACACAAGGGCAGAAACGCAGGGTTATGTTGTTGATGTCTTGCTGTCTCTCTCTCCTTGGCCCAAAGGGACGTCATCAAGAGGATCGACCAGTCCGAGTTTGAAGGCTTCGAGTACATCAACCCCTTACTGCTCTCCACCGAGGAGTCCGTGTGAGGGTGCAGCAGCCCTGCCGGGGACGTACCGTGTGAATGACCCTTTAACTTTATCCTTTACCACAGCATATGCATGCCAGGCTGGGCACAAGGCTTGGAGTGTGGCCAGGGAGGGACACGTGCCGCCGGGGCCATGGAGAGAGGTGTCTGTGGGCGCCTTCCACTGAGAGAACAGTCTTGGCATCTGGTCCTGACGGGCCGGCTCCGTGCGGAAGGATTCTGCTTCTTGTGCCTGTGTGACGCAGAAGAGCGGCGGTTCCCGTGCGCGGGGAGAGGCTGCCATGCGATTCTGAAAGTGCGCACTGTCTAGACACAGAACTCAGTGCGCCAATGGCTCTTCCAGGAGGGCGAGCGTGTAATGTCCCGGGGAATAAAGTGTACCTATGATGTCGAAGCTTCCTTCCGATGCCTTTTTTCCCCAGTGGCATGTGCCGGGCGCCCCGACGCCACCCCTACACACAGAGGAGCTGTGCTTGGTGTGCAATCAGATAGAAGTGGGGGGACAGGAGTCTAAGTGCCTAAAGGGACACCCCGCGATGGAGAATTTGTACAAACTCAGAACATTTTCTAAGTCCCGGTAAGTTCCTGTTGTTAATATTTAACAAGTATTTTCGTACGGCGCATGTCACTCACCTGAAGTCACCATTCACCAGATGGGCACCACAGGCCTCGGCCGGCACACTGGACTGTGATGGTAAAATTGGATCCTAGAGATTTTAAATACATGGCTTACCAAAGCACCCGTAGACCAAAAAAGAGAAAATTGAAAACTAAATCTGCACAAAATACATTTCTGAAAACATGGAGCAGTGCCTATGTGATGTCTTGTGTTATGTGTGGGATTTGTGGGGGATGTTTTTAGTGGGAGTAATACAGTATTTGGAATAAGATTTAAAAGGAAGTGTGTATGGTGGGCCCTCAGAGTCCCTGGGTGGGGCAAATGGCGAACATGCTCAGCTCTAACCAAGAGGCTAAGGTTCAAGTCCACCCAGAGGCATCTTGGAAGAAAGGCCTAGTAATCAACTTCCCAAAAAATCAACCACTGAAAATCCCACAGGACAAATTCTACTCTGAGACACATGGGGTCAATATGAGTCAGTCAACAAAATGGCCCTTGGGTATCTGAGACCCCAGCTTAAAGTCAGACAGTAAGTCTAGACGCCCACAGACACCCCTTTCACTGGCAGAGCTCACCAACTGCTTCTGTGACCTGGGAGGTCCTGGGTCACTTTCTCAACCTCTGCCTACGTGAAGGGCGGCTGGTAGAGCTGAAACACAGGTTTTTAAGAGGGTCTCCATGTTTGGATTTGTTGAAAGTCCCTAACACATCTGTTGTGACAACAGCTGCCTTTTAAACCCCTTGTTCAGATGTACAGGAGGGTGCCGCCTACAGTGGGGACCAAGGCCCTATCCACCCAAGAGCTGAGCCCCTCCCTGAGGCTTGAGTAGCATATGACCGTGGGGCTGGCGGTGCAGGGGCAGAGGGTGTGATAAGGAAGGAGCAGAGGGACCGGTGCCAAGGTGTCCCTGCACAGCCCCTGCGGCCACACACATAGGCTTCTCAGGGTTTGGTGCCGCATCTGGTGCTGAACGTGGTGCCTTGGATCTGCCAGGCCCTGCGGTGCTAGGACAGGAGTCCCAAAATGCCAACGTGCCAGTGGCCCCTGTCCCCATGCCGCCCCAGGCACAACTGGGGGTGCAAGAGCCTCGACACCCCATGCAAGCTGGGGCAGCCTCCATCCAGCATGGGGGAGTGATACAGCCAGTGCACCCCCACAGCCCACAAGATGCAGCAGAAGGCTGAACTCTGGCTGCAATGCAGGTCAAAGAGGAGTCTCACAGGGTCATCACCCAGTTGGCGTTCAGCGGACGGAGTCACCTGCCCAGGTGAACTGGCTGTGTCACATGTAACTCCAAGCAGAGCAGTTGGGATGCACCATCAACACGTGAACAGATGGACAGACTGCCTCCCGTGAGCCCCGCTCCCACAACATGGGTTGTTCTGCCACACTGGGTACAGGGACACTTCTTTGCGCACATGTACGGGGCCCTTGACTTGTTGAGATATACCGCATTTACCCAGTGTCGCCATGTTGCCAAATAGCTCACTAGTTATCCACGTGGTTGCGTATGTACAAAACGTATGGATAACATTCTGTTCATGACAAAGGGGAAATTTTTATATACATAAATTGTTTTATAAATTATAGAAACAGAAGGATGTAATTGCAGGTGTGGTTTGGAGAAGAAATGGCGCTGCAGTGTGGCTCCCTTAAATAGTTCCCGAGGACTCTGGTGACAGTGACAGCAAGACTGTTGGTGTGGTTTGTACAATGGCTGGGTGGAGCCCATCACCGGCTGGCTTCCTCCTGTATGATCAGCTCACCCTCCACAGCCAAGGCCGTTCATGTTCTTCACATCCATTAAAGACTTTAGTGAAAACGTTGCTATTGTTACTATTTTTATTCAAGTAATGTGTGTATGAGTCTCCTAGGGCTGCTGTAACATAACACCACAGTGGGTGGCTGATAAGAACGTACATTCATCTTTCACAGTTCTGGGAACAGTTAGTCCAAATTCAGGGTGCTGGCAGGACCCTGTTTTCTTAGAAGGCTCTAGGGGATGATCTTTTGTCTCCCCCAGCTTCTGGTGGCCCCAGCTTGCAGCTGTAGCATCACTGTGCCCCCACCCAGCCCTCTTCCGTTTCCTCTTTCACAAGGACCCCACTCAGCTGGAATTAGGACCCTGTTCCAGTGTTACCTCATGTTCACTGAGGACATCTTCAAAAACTCTTATTTCTGTGTATGCACAGGGAGACAGCTCGGGGGACAGGAGTGCATGGAAGGGAAGGACGCAGGGAAGAGCCAGCTATGGGGAGGAAGTGGGAGGGGAGCTGTGGGAGGGGAGCTGTTGCATTGTGGGAAATTGTAGTCAACGTCATGAGACAAAATATATGTGAGATGCTGTATGGAAAGTGAATTTGCTCTGTAAAGTTTCACCCAAATCACACACAAAAAAAATCAAACCCACCATCCACTCCTTGGAAGGAAGATTGGGCGATCTACTTCTGTAGTGATACCGCCTCAGAAACCCAAGGAAGGGCCGCTGAGTCGGATCTGACTTGACGGCAGTGCGTTCATTGTATAGAAAGTGAATTTGCTCTGTCAACTTTCACCCAAATCATACACACAAAAAGAAGTAATAGTGGAAAAGAAAAAAAAAAAAAACCTGTTTCACGTTTATAGGTACTAGGGACCAGGGCTTCTTGTTTCCACAAAGCAAAGGTTCTTGAAGCTGTTTTTAAAAGGAAAGCATAGATTACAGCCCCTTAACCAAGCTGTCCACATTCTCTCTCCCACCCACCCCCAGCCAGATCATTCTGGCTCCTATGGTGGTAACAAAGGGGTCAGGCTGCTGAGCTGGGCACCAAAGCCCAGCTGAACAGGGCTTGAGGAACTGTCTACAGACGCCCCTTCCTATGGGTGGCTCCAAGCCAGAGCTGCACACAGTGGCCATGTGGTCCACTGGCTGGCTGGTGCTGTGGCTGCTGGGGGTCTACCCAGGGCACTCTCCCCTCTTGTACCCTGTAAACATGGAGAAGAAGCTTGAAAACCGCCCATTAGCAAGGCCTCTGAACATCACCGCAGAGAAGGTCCCTGTACCTCTTATTCCTGGGATCATGTAACATCCAGGTCCGTGTTAGGGAATTCTGACATCCAGGTTGGGGAATGCTCCATCCCCCAATCTGGTCGACTATCCATAGGAGGGGCTGATGGAGGAACGACTACCTGGTTTCCACTGCCAGATGGTCTGCCAATTAACCTGGCTGGGAGCACGTACCTGTGCAGGGCGGTTCCACTAATTTCCTGGCCCTGGCAAGCCAGAGTGCAGACTCTCAGGTGCGGATCAGAAAAGAAAAAGGAACCAAACTTTTCTGGAGCAACACAAAGAAAGGTGCTACAGATGCGCTTCCAATGTGATACCTTTAATGTGGACATTCAGGTGAGAGATGGCGCAGCCAGGCTCGGGGAGAGCCCAGAGCCCAGAGCCCCAGGTGGTGTCCGGGCCTCACCCGCTCAGCAGGACCAAAGGGGCTGGGATGGGGCGGGTGGCCCAGCCTCGGGTGGCCGAGCTGAGCACTGGTCTCAGTATCACCACACCACGTCGTCTGTGCTCTCGGCCAAGCACTGAGCCAGGTGAGCATCGATGTCGAGCTGGGACAGCCTGTGAGGGAAGGGGACACAGGTCACTCACCTCCTCCTTGGTCCTGTGGGCCTCACAGCAGGAAAGCACTAAGTGCTGCTCACGCCCAGCCAGATGGCAAGGAGCACCTCTCTGCCCAGTCTGAGGCATTCAGAGGTATGACATCACATTTGTGCTAGATTCTTTAGAAAAGATAGCCTAAGGGGATTTTCTAAGTAATTGACAATCCCTAAATATTTATTGGGTGCTCTGGTGGCGTAGTGCCTAAGGCACTTGACTGCTAACCAGAAGGCTGGCGGTTCAAACCCACCAGCCACTCCTCGGAAGGAAGATTGAGCAATCTACTTCCATAGTGATACCGCCTCAGAAACCCAAGGAGGGGTCGCTATGAGTCGGAGACAACTGGACGGCACATAACAACAAAGATTTGTTAGGTGCTGGTCTGGCTAGGGAGCCTGCTCAGTAACTGACAAGAAGCAGTAACTCAGTAACTCACTCAGAAAAGCCCTGGAACACAGAGGTTGGGGGCTTCCTGGTTGACAAGAGCCAAGAGAGATAGCACATCCCTTAAGACAGGGAAGTCCGATGCTGAAAACCCTCGCAGAGCCGGCTGAGGGCTGAGCCCCCACAAGTGGTCATGGACAGCCACTCCTCTCCCCAGGCACTCCGCTTCCTGCCTAGTTATGTCTCTGGCAGTTATGTCAAACTTGGTGCAACCACCACCAGGAGCCGGTGAGTCGATTCCAACAGTTCAATTACTGCATCCAGCTATTAAACTACACCCCCTCGCAGCCTCCTCACGGCCCGTGGTCCCTGCTGAGGAGCCTGGGATGGCCGGAGCTGCCCCAGCCTGGTGGTCGTCAGCTGCTCAAAGCACTCACGGCTGCTCCTGTAACGTGGCACTCCGTCATGCCCCTGACTTCACCAGAGATGTATCTGCCTTATGGCTGAAGTACACACTCTTGTTTACAATCAAGTGAAAGAATATGCTAAAAGCATTCAGACACACTAAGCCCCAGGCCTACCCTCACCAACACCCACTTCAGTAAACTCAGGGGCACTCAGCCAAGCCGTTTAAACAACTGTTGAAAAAGCTCAAGACAGGAGTGTTTTTCTCTAATGTCCCTGTCTTGGGGAGTCTTTTTTTAGATGATCTTGAAACATAAGGGATCCAAAGACAAAGAGGGCCGCCCCCACAAGAGTGAGGAGGAGGGGCTGGGACAGCTCTGATGGCATCACGAATCCTGGAGGCTTCTGCCAAGAAGACCAACCCCCACAAGAGCCTTCCCCAGTGTCTTTTGTGTCTGGCTTTCCTCTAATAGATACGGATCAAGATCTCCCTGTTTTAAAAGACAGTCACTGCTTGGTTAGGATCAGCACATGAATTAGTTCTACTTTACAACAATCCCAAACCCCATTGTAACAGGGAAGTGTGGACAATGGCACGCTGGGTTTGGAAGCATTTTCAAAGCACCCTTGCAGGCTCAGGAGTCCCTGGGTGGGCCAAACAGTTAAGCACCCAGCTGCTGATAGGTTGGAGGTCTGTGTCCACCAAGAGGTGCCTCAGAAGAAAGGTCTGGTGACCTACTTATGAAAACAATCAGCCCGTGAAAACCCCACGGAGCACAGTTTTGCTCTGATGCACACGCACGGCGTTGCTATTGAGTTGGGAGTCAACGCCCATGGCAACTGGTCTTGGTTACAGGCTTGGGATGTTTCTAGAAGTAATCTGGGCAGGCTCACCCTGTACAGTGGAATGTTCTATTGCGAGCTCACCAGCCCTCTTGCCAAGCCCACCTTGTACCTGCCTGTGGCTTCACCTACACATGGCCCACCTGGGACAGCCAACCACTCAGATCACCAACCAGCCACTTTTGTCTCCTTAGCCTCCTGAGTTGTGGGGGTGCCATCAACTCCACAACACACTCAACTCCTGCTACAACGATGAATGGAATTTAAAACAGAAGAATCACCAATTCACAGCCAACAAAGACTAAGTAACCATGTTCCTCCAACAGCTTAGCACAAAGCAAACCACACCTCCCGAAAGCTCACTGGCTTGGGCTCACTCACTTCCAGGGTGAGAACCTTCCAGGCTTTGTTCTCAAACAATTTTACAGATTGGAGGAGCCTAGACATTTGATTTTGGGGTATGTGTCTATCTCTCTGAACAAAAGTATAGTCGGTATAGAGTCTGTGCTGCAGATTTTTATACCAGTGCTTTGTAGTTTGTGGCTAACTCTACAATCTGGCTCCTCCACCCTGTTTCTGATTCTCCAAGACCAGAGACAGAGCAAGTCACTTCAGCACACATTCCCCCACCCTGTTAAACCTGGAGCAGCTGGTTGCCTGAAGCCTGTTCTGCATCAGGTTACCTGCTGTCCTGACCCCACAGCCCCACACCAGGGGCCGCAATTCCAATGAGAAGGCCCAAGCAGACAGTTAAGGGCCCCACAGGTAACTGGCCTGGTCCAGCAAGACATGTGACCCCACACTGGGCAGTTTGGGTTTAATTTGTTAGCAAAACGGGGTTCCATGCCCTTTGCTTAAAAACAGGACATGAAAGTATCTTGGGTTTTTAAGAGAAAAGAAGGCTTCTACAGACACCTCAACCAAGTCTTCATTTTCAAAGTCTGCAACTCACCACCACAGACAGGCACTGGGTTCTGCCCATGAACCGGGCCCGGTGCAGCCCTGGGGTGTCCTGGGCTAGCCCAAGTGAAGAGGCTCCCTATATGGAATTTGTGTGGCCCTAAATCTGCAGCCGATCCTGATGCACCCCAGAAAGTGGACAAGCAGGTAGACTTCCAACCCAGTAACCTGGTAAACATGGGACCCAATGCAGGACACCAGCTTTTTGTGTATGATGGGCCAAGCTGAGCTAATAGCCACTCTTGGCCTTTTGAAAATGGCTGTGGTTTCCAAACAGGGGCCCTGAGAGACCTGGAGGCTAGGCCACTCACTTGGTGCTGAAATCCAGCTGGCACATGGGGCAGCACCCAAGGGCCGGCACCTCCTTCCCTGAGAGCAGCTTCTCTTCCTCCATAGACAGCGGCTTCTCCTCCTCCAGTGGCTGCGAAGGTGGCTCCTTGACGCTGGGGGTCCTATGGGGCTCAGGCTCAGGACGATGGAAAGGGGACAGGGTGGGGGACCCAGGGAGGCCCCTGGCACCCCAGTTCAGGTGATAGGAGCGAGCGTCACACCGCGGAGCCGGTGGGAAGGGAGTCCAAGGAAAGACCTGGCCTCCGACAGTGAAGTCCTCAGGGGGTGCCACGTGGTCCGGGCCAAGCCTGGACTCCTGCAAGAAGGGGTGGTCAGGCTAGGCCAGCCTGGAGACCTGGTCTGGCGAGCATAGCGCATCCAACGCTGTGCTGCACCCGAAGCAGGTTCCCAGCCTACCCTCAACGAACAGCACCACGCGCCCCGACGAAGCCGGAGCCGTGGTTACCGAAAGCCACTGCGTCGCCACGGCGGGCCCCAAGGCAGCATGGCGTAGAGTGTGGCGCCTCCACCCTCACGTGGCCCCAGCACGCACCGGGGGTGGGAAAGTGGGCAGCGGTGGGGGCACGGTGGCCAGGTCCCCGTCTTGGTGTAGGGCGCGCAGCAGCTCAGCCCAGGGCTCAGCGCTCCCGTTCTCGATCTCCTGCAGGAACCAGGGGCGGCCGCTGGGGGGCCTGCGGACAGGGGGAGATGCGTCAGCGCAAGGACGGGAACACCCAGTGAGGAAGAGGTGGGGTCGGGACTCAGCGTGGGGAGAGTGTAAACCAGATGACCGCTCTAAGCAGTGGGAGAGGGAGACAAGAAGGGGCTCAGCGGGGGTTTGTGACAAGGGTGGAAAAGAGCCCGAGAGCGCTGGGTTATGTGGGAGGAGCCAGAGGGCGGGGCCGTCCGCAAGAGGCGGCACGAGGGGGAGGGAACTCGGGCGAGGGGCGAGAAGACTCCCGACGTGAGAAACTCGCGGGGCCGGTGCGCGAGGCGCGGGGTGCGGACGTCAAGTTCGGCCTGGGACCTCGCTTCCCCTCTTTCTTCCGGGAACTGGGTCCGCGGGCCACTCCGCCGGTCCTCACCTGGCCTCCGAGGGCGGCCTGCGGCGGCTCAGCCTCAGCCGCGACCTGCGCCCGCCGCCTGCCTCCGCTGCCATCCGCCCCTGGCGCGCTGCATTCCCCCACCCCTCCTGGCGCGTCCGGCGGAAGTGAGGCGGTCTGCGACCCCGCCCCGCTCCCTACACGGCAACCCTTACCCCTGCCAGCGCTTGAGACCCTACCGCCTTGCGTTTAAACCGAAGTTGACTCTAGTTTTGTGAAACTCTAGTTTTGTGAGTGGAAAGTGGCCTGACCCCATTCTGTGTGGAAACTGAGGCTGGGGTTACTTCCTTCTCCATCTCAGAGGGACGGCACTACGGTGGGTGGAGACCTGGCACGTGTCCCCGCTCCGTCACCCCAAAATCAACTTTTAGAGAATGCTGGACAAGCTTCTCCTAGCCTCTCACCATTCTGCCCCTAGCGATTGGCAGGGACAATGGGCAGGAAGTCACGTGGTGGGAGCCCCCACCCGCGATCCGGCTGGCCAGTCCCTGGATTGGGGGCAGGGCCGAAAAGCGGGTCCCTCACTGGCTCTACAGATTTCCATGCTCTCTCAGCCGTTTCGTGCCTCAGTTTATACTTCGGTGGGCCAGACTGTTGCTAGAGTAACAAGAATATGTAGACTCCTATGCGCCTGCCA
Organism: Orycteropus afer afer; assembly: GCF_000298275.1. Taxonomy (NCBI): domain Eukaryota; kingdom Metazoa; phylum Chordata; class Mammalia; order Tubulidentata; family Orycteropodidae; genus Orycteropus; species Orycteropus afer. Next base: position 5,479,691 of record NW_006921723.1, read on the forward strand.
GCGTAGAGGGGACTCTGGGATATGTTTTCTTACCAACATTAGAGAAGTGAGGTTCCCTAACTCACAAAAAAGTGTTGCAACAAAGCCCAGGGTCCTGGGCCAGGTCGCTGGGCCTGCAGGCAGGTGTGCCCAGGATAGGCGGGGAGTTGGCAACCCGCTAGTAGCTCTGCTACCAAAGGTCACAGGCGCACCACGTTCTGCCACTTGGTGGCAGCAGATACTCAGGCACCCTCTCGGCTGCTCCACGTGCCAGCCGTCTGCTGCCAGGTGCTCCCCCTGCTCACCGAGGCCTGCCTCCCAAGCGACCAGGCTGCCTCTGCAGCAGGAACGGGGGCTGGGGTCTGGACATGGCCTCCTGGACTGACCCCTACGCTGTGGACTGCAGGGAATAGGCAGCGGGCAGAGGCAACGGGCAGGCCTCTGCTGGCCCTTGGTTCATTTTCTCTCTCCCCCTGTGCAGCAGCTCAGAGGCTCTGCTGGGCAGCCCCCTCTGCAGTGGCTGTGCACACCCCTCATTCTGCCCTGAACACCCCTCCCTGGCAGACTCCTACTCTGCTGCAAGCCCTAGTGCTATTTGCCCTTCTCCAGCCAGTACCTCCCCACCCAGCCCGTGCCAGCAAAGGTGTCCAATCCTCCTCTTGCCGGTACCACATAATCTCTAGTCCCAGCTGGCCCAGGCTCAGATTTACTTACTCAATCCACCGACACTCTGAGTGGCCACCACATGCCAGGGACTGTTCTCAATGCCAGAGACTCCTGAGGGGACGAGAGGGCAGCCACAAAAGAGCCACCAACAGTCAGAGAAGTAGACCCACAGGAGCAAACAGATGGACAAGACATTGTGGACGTTGTGAAGGGGTCACAAGGGACCAGCATTCAGCATGGTGGTCTCAGGGCCTCTGGAAGAGGCCTGCACCTTCAGACACAGGCTGGCCCACTCCCGGGAAGGGAAACCCAGGTGCAAGGGCTCCTAGTCTGCGTGGGTCCAGCCCGTATCTGGCACATTGCAAATGCCAGACAACCACATACTCCCAGCCAGCCTGTGTCTGGGATTCCCAGATAATGGACCTGGCTCCTGAGGGACAGGCCTTTGGGACTTCCAGGAGGGTGGGGCCAGGCCCCCAGTGGCAGGAGGCAGGCCAGGGAGTGTGTTTAGCTTTAGGATGGTGTCTCTGTCCCTCCTCCCTTTCTCTCTGTGACTCCCCAGCTTCAAGTTCCTCTGTCTGGTCCCTCACCTTCCCCTGAGTTCCCTTAGGTGGCTGTGTGATGCTGCCACCCCAATGGGCCGCGGGAGATGGGTTCCAAGCCCTGGGCCCTTCTCTCCCCGGCCCTGTTCTGGTTCCTTGGGCAGAGCCTAGGAGGTCCAGGCCCCTGAGAGACCAAAGGTCAGTCCTGCTTCTAGAAGAAAGATTCATAGTGCTAGACAAGGACGTGAAGACCTGTGCTCGAGGTCACTTCTCCTGAGCAGGTACCCTTCAGGGTAGAGAGACCAAAGCTGCGACTGGGAACTCGACATCAGGAGCATCCCTGGAGTCTTCAGCACACTGGCCACATGGCCTGGAGTGGCGCTCCCAGCCTCTGAACACCTGTGTTGCCCCAAGGGCTAATCCAGAACCACTGGGTTCTTCAAGGGGCTCTGGCCCTTAGGAAGTGGCAGGGTCAGCTGATCTGGCTGGGGTCTTTGTCCTGTAGCCCACCCAGGCCCTGTGGCCAGGCTCAGGCTCTGAGGGTGGGGGCACCTGCCCTACTTTTGTTTTGGCCTTCCCACCCCAATGGGCCTAATTTCCCCCAGTTGCCCAGAGCGAGGGGCCCAGACCCTGGGAAGGCAGTGTGGTGGGGCAGGGGGCCTCGTGACCGTGACAAACCAAGAGCCCAAGAGGCCCCACAGAGAATGAAGCTGGATGACCCCTGCCCCGGCAGTGAGCAGGTGCCAGCATTTGTCAGGAAGCCCTGTCCCCCCACCCCCCAAGTCCCCTTCCGCACCGCTGATTCCCTGACAGCTGCCGTCCGCTGGCTGGGGACAAGCCAGGCTATGGGCCTTAGGAAGCAGAGCTATGAGCATCTAGTGCCACCAGCCCACCTTGCTGCAGCTGTCCTCTTGTCATCTGAATGGCACGGGTAGGGGTAAGGCTGGAGCAAGTTTAAAAGTCAAACTTGACTAAAAATCTTATTTTTTCTGAGCCATCTGCTATGGTGATGGGGCTTTAGCTTAACTGGGAGAGTTTCTGATTGGAACTGACATGGGTTCCACAGAAGCTTTTTTTTTTTTTTCAATGAGCTAAAATTTGTGTCTACTAGAGAGCTCTGGAGGAGCTCTGGTAGCGTAGTAGCTAAGACACTTGCCTGCTAACCAGACGGCTGGCGGTTCAAACCCACCAGCCACTCCTCGGAAGGAAGGTTGGGCAATCCTACTTCCGTAGTGATACTGCCTCGGAAACCCAAGGAGGGGTTGCTATGAGTCGGGGCCGACTCGACGGCACATAACAACAACAACAGAGAGCTCTGGTAGCGTAGCGCCTAAGGCACTTGACTGCTAACCAGAAGGCTGGCGGTTCAAACCCACCAGCCACTCCTCGGAAGGAAGGTGGGGCAATCTACTTCCGTAGTGATACTGCCTCGGAAACCCAAGGAGGGGTCGCTATGAGTCGGGTCTGACTCGACGGCACATAACAACAACAACAACAAGAGAGTACTTCAGTGTTTGGAAGAGGCATCCTGGTCCTCGTTCCAGTGCAGGGGGTCTCAGCTCAGGCAGACCAAGGATAGGAGTGGCCAAGCCCCCTGCCTGCTCTGAGGCCAAGGAGCTTGACTCTATCCTTTCTTCAGCTTCATCCACTTTAAGATGGTGCATTTATAGATGAAAACCAGAGCCCTTTCATCACATCCTGGAAACAGGGTAACTCCTTCTGGGCAGTGGTTCAGGGACCCCTCCCTCCTGGCACCTTCCACTGCTCGGGAATAGGTGGCCTCAGGACAGTGGGAATGGTCCCCTTGATCTGCACTGGGACTAAGTTTTTGCCTTTGACCAGCGCTGACTCCACCCCACACCCGGGGCCCCAGCTGGGCTCTGAACTGGGCTCTCCTCCAGAGTAGGGGAGGGGGACCACCAGGCCTAGCACATCCTTTAGCCAGCCCCAGTCCAAGCCAGACAGTGTTGTCCAAAACCCCTTCACTTCCTTGCACTTCTGCTTTGATTTCTCCAGGGCCAGTACTGCCTTGGGGTCACTCTGCAATTGGGGTACGGCTGCACATCCCCCAGAGTACAATGAAGCTTTCCAGCTCCCAAATCAAACCTGTGGTGGGTGGGCATGCTCTAGGCTCACAGCTGCCACATCCCCAGCCGTGTAGCACACTCACTGCTCCCACAGAGAGGGTGTTGCCAGAGCCAGGGGCAGGGCCACCCCTCCAATGAGGCCACACCTGCCAGCCTGCCTGGGCCACGCGGGCGAACCTGCCTGGCGCCGCGTGGTGGCATTTGTGGGTGTGTGGAGTGCCAGGAGACAAGCTGGATGGAACAGTTGCCCCAGCAACATTGCAGGGCCCGTTAGCGGCTGAGCCGGTGCACGGGGCCCACATGCTGTGTGTCACGTGCCTCCAGGGGCCCCTCTGCTACAGAGGGTGGTCCATTACCAAGACGCTCTGCCAGTCAGCAGGCTACAGAAAAGGGTCAGGCACAGCCTCTGCCCTAAGAGCCAAGAGGCCACTGAGGAGTCTGGGGTGAGAGAAGAAGAGAAAAGACCCCATTTCTGAGCCTCATGCCTAGCCACCTCCCCTGGCCAGTGGGTAGCAGCCTCCCTGTGCAGGACTGCAGTGTACCACCTCCTTCCTGTATTGACAACTGTCCAAGCATCCTCCACGTACCCTCACTCCACAGCACCCCTACAGAACTCTGCCCGCAGCACCCCTTTCCTGGCCTGACTATTGTTCTCCCACCTCTCCACTCAGCTCACCCAGCCACAGTGGTATTTCCTGTCCCACTTGCTCCTGGACCTCTTCTAGTCCAGCCCTTCTGACTAGCACAGCCCTCCATGGTGGTTCCTTCTGACCCAGACTCTGCTCGGGCATCACCATCTCAGAGAAGCCTTCCAGGACCGTCTGAAGGCCCTAGCCTCTCTCTCTACATCCCAGGCCCTGTGGGCCTTCCTGTAGCACGGTTTGGGGCTGGTCGGCCTGCTGCCGAGTGCTAGTGGGTCCCAGGGGACCCAGCATAGGGTCCCCATCAATATATTCTGGGGGAGGGGCCTCCTCCATCTCAAGCCCACCTCCTTTGGGAACTGTAAGTAAAGGGAAAGCTGTTTCCAGAGCCCCAGGCCCTTCAAAGCCAGCCCCACACCAAAGTTCCCCCAGGAAACACTGAGCACAGTGTTGATTGAGTGGGGAGCAGAGTATCCCTGCACATCCCTCCCTCTTGATCCTGTCCTGTCAGCCACCCTCCAAGCTGAGTAAGCTGTGGCCCCATCAGGGGAGCTCCAGCCTCTGAGACAAGAGTGGCCTCAAGGAGGACTGGCAGACCACATGCACACAGAACATGTGGCCCCTGGCCCCTAATGCACCTCCTTGGTCAGGCCCCTGCTGTCGATGGCTGCCCCACCCATGTGCAATGCTGTGGAACCTGGGGTGCTTTTGGTGAGAACCACATACATGTGGGCAGCTGTGGAGAGTGTGGCCCAGCATAGGCACCCTGTCAGCCTGGCATGCATAAGTCCACCCCTTCAAGCCCTGGGCTGGCCTTTGCCTCCAGTCCTATCTGGGATAGAGGTGGGGCAGGTTCCTGATCCTCTCAGAACTGCACCAGGGTGGTGGCAGGGCCGAGCCTGAGCAGATGAGAGAAGCCGGCTGGGGCTGGTGTATCCTCCCTGCCTTCAGGCACCTGGGGCCTCGAGCCTGCTGGGTCCCTACAGCCATCGTTCCTGGCACCTACCTGTTTGCTTGCATCCAATCCTGCAGTGTGAGTTGCTGGGCTCATTTGCAGATGGATTGACTAAAGCACAGGGCCGGTTGTCCACTTGCTTTGGGCCTCACACTGTGAGTGGCCAGGCAAGAGTGGAACTAGGCCTCTGGGTACCACATCTGAGCTAACTCAGCAGCACCTAGTGGCTGCATGCAAGGAACTAGGGCAGGGCAGGCCATGCTGGTGTTCTGCGTACCAGGAGAAGCTCTCCATGCTTGGGAGACTGAGCCGAAGCTCGGCAGCTGGGTAGAAGGGGCTTGCTGGCCAAGGCTCGTCCTTTCTGCCTGTGGCTCTCATCATGCCCAACAGCCCCCTCTTTTCCTGTGGATAGCCTCCCCAGGCAGACCCCCAGTTAACCAGCCGCCCACAACTGAGGGCTTGGCCTGTGGGCCTGCCCGCCAACTCTGAAGTTGGCACGAGAGCCAGCGTCCCTCAGCCTGGGTGCCCGGCGCCGTGGGTCCTGCCAGCATCCTCCACCGGTGTCTGGCCCTGGCTTGGCGCCGTGGCCTGGCACACTGTGAATGGAATTGTAGGAATAAAGGCTGCCCTTGACTCTGGGCTGCCTCCTTTGAGGAATCTGTCCCCTGCTGGGATGGGCCTGGGACAGTCAGGTCCCCCAAATAGCAGCTCCTCTTCTCCACGTCAGGGGTGTGTCTGACCACGCGAGGAGGCCAGGAGGCTGATGCCAAAACCCAGTGGCTCAGAGCTGGGCCCTGTGGCCACAGGGCACCCTGGAGACAAAGGGGGATGCCAGATACCTGCAGAGATAGGGATGAGAGGATCCTTCTTGTCACCACAACAGGGGTCTTCTAGGGGGCAGCTCTGGGGGCCAGTGGACTATACAGCATGCCCACAAGTAGGTGAGCACATGGCAACTGGGATGGGCTGCCCCCAGGTGGGCACTTAGCCTCAGCTGCTCTGTCCCACTGCCCCATGCCCGAAGTAGCTGATGAGAAACCAGTGCTAAATTGGTCAGTGATGCCAAACAGAGTGGGGGCCATGGAAGCCACTTGTAGGAGCTCTACTCTCACCAGTTACTTGTTCTTAATTTTGCAGCATCCACCCAGCCCCCAACTGTGGGCATTGTCTTCTGTTTCCAGCCAGTTTTCCCCTCAATGCACCCCACCCAGCCTCCTCTACCCTGCCCTCACCCTCTTGGTTCCAGCCTCCTGGGACCCTCCTTGGCCTCCTACTTGCCTATATTCCCTCCTTGACTCATCCAATGCCCCTCCACATGGTTGGGGGCCTCCCCAGCCTGCCCAAGGTACTTCCCTGCCACCAAACACAGTCAGGGCCAAGGTCTACCTTTGAGCTCAGGGCTGGGGCAGGGAATCACACAGCAACCTCCTGGTCTTACCCCTTGGCGGCTGTAATCTCCTCAGGTCCTGTGAGCGAACCCAAGCTGGCCACCCGTGTTGTGGATCCCAGTCTGAGTACAGCTAGCCGACAGAGAGCGGGCCACAGATGTCATTTTAAAGTTATAGTTGTTGTTGTTGTTGTTATGTGCCATTGAGTCGGATCTGACTCATAGCGACCCCTCCTTGGGTTGCCGAGGCAGTATCACTACAGAAGTAGATTGCCCAACCTGCCTTCCGAGGAGTGGCTGGTGGGTTTGAACCACCAGCCTTCTGGTTAGCAGTCAAGTGCCTTAGCCACTATGCTACCAGAGCTCCCCAAAAAAAGTTAAAGTAGCCATATGCAAAACACGTAAAAAGAGAAGGCAGGAAGGGGCAGGAAAGAAGGATGAAGGAAAATAGGGAACCCAAGGAGGAAGTGGGAAGGATGCTATTACATTGAGAGGATTGTAACTAATGTCGTAAACAAAAAACGTATAAGTTGTTGCTCTGTAAACTGGCACCCAGACCACAATAAAATGTTCCCAAAAAAAAGGTAAAAGGATGCAAGCAAAATGGACTTAAACTTTAGTTTTGAACTGTGATTTTGTTTTTACCCAACATATCCAAAATACGGGAGCTCTGGTAGCATAGTGGCTAAGACACTTGCCTGCTAACCAGACGGCTGGTGGTTCAAACCCACCAGCCACTCCTTGGAAGGAAGGTTGGG
>NW_006921723.1:5486805-5491128 GCF_000298275.1 Orycteropus afer afer
TGGGCAATCCTACTTCCGTAGTGATACTGCCTCGGAAACCCAAGGAGGGGTCGCTATGAGTCGGGGCCGACTCGACGGCACATAACAACAACAACAACATCCAAAATACCATTTCACCGTGTAACCCGAAGAGCTGTTGTACCGTTTCTGATACATTGAGGATTTGGAAGTCTAGGGTGCTCTCTGTTTGGAGCATAGCTCATATTGGGTGGCCATGTGAGGGGCTTGGTGGCCATGTTACAATAAGGGGCTGCAGTTAAAGACAGGCAGGACGTAAGGATGGGAGCTCACTGAAGGGTGCTGCAGGCCCTCTGGCTCTATGGCATATGTATGGGCTCCCAGGATCCAAGCACCACATTCCCACACTGTGATGCTAAGAAGGGCAGTAGAAAGCCCCAAGCCTCTGCCCTCTGACCCTGCTCCGGCCTTCAGTGCCTCACCTGTCAGCACGCCTTGGCCCAGAGCCCAGGAAGCGATACTCACAGGAAAGATGAGAGACAGTCCCCCAGGCCCAGCCCTAAGTTTTCCCTTTTCTCTCCAACCTCATGCTGGGTGGAACCCCTCAAGGCAGGTTCTGGGCCCCCATGTCAGTGTCCAAGGTGGAGTGGGGTCCCTGTGTTTAAGGTGGGAGCAAAGCCCCCAAGTCTGTGCATCAGATAGAGTAGGCCCCCATGTCTATGTCTGAGGTGGAGTGGGAGTCCCTGTGTCCGAGCTGGAGCAGGGCCCCCATATCTGAGGCAGGAGAAGGGCCCCTACATCTATGCCCAAGTTGGAGCAGGTCCCATGTCTGTGCCTGAGGTGAGAGCAGGGCCTCCCTGATTCAATTGTGTTCCGTGTGAGTGGATCGAACCTCTCCCTCCCCTTCGCCTGGGCTGGAGGAGCATGAGCCTTCCCGCCCCTGGTGTCCCACCCTTCCCTATTCAGATCCCCTTCACTGGCCTGTCTGGAATTTGCATAGAGGTGACTTTTTCTCTTGAGAAATAAATTGTGAAGGAGAAAGAGGCTGAAGAGTGTCCAGGCTCAGGGAGGACCCGGGCCCAGGCCCTGTCTGACGAGGGAGTGGTCCCTGGGTGACTGCCCAGGGTTCCGAGGGGCACTATGTAGGCTTTCCTAGAAAAGCACTGGCCCCGAGTCCCTGAGCTCCACACAGCTTTGAGGAGAAAATATCCCATCTCATGCAGGCCCCTGGCCAAAGCCCACAAAGGCTTCGCTAGACAGGTCATGAGTTCAAAAGCTGAATGCCACTTTGGGCAGGGACTGTAACTCCCAGGAAGACATTCAGAATGAAACCATTGAACGTCGGTGAAGGGTTGCCAAGGGCAGACCCGGGACCAGGGAAGGGTCCACGCTGAGCATCTCCACCAGGTGTGTGTGACTTGATGAGAAGAAGTTCTGGGAGCCCAGGTGTCCCTTCCCCTGCTTGGCTCCTGGACTGCCGACTGGTCCCTGGGGTGGCCATCATGGAGGCCCACTCAGCCCACCCAGGCCACCCAGCTGCACCCAGATTGGTGCCTCTTCCCTCCTTCCCAGAGGATGATGATAATGAACCTTCCCCTGGAAGAGGTACAGACTTTTCTGTCCACGGGACATTCAGGAAAAATCTGCAAGCTGAGGGCAGGAGGGGTACTTTCTCCTTGGAAAATAACATCGGTGAAATAAAATGCTTTGAAAGTATCTAAAGGGAAGATTTAGGGCCTGTTCTGTTGTGAGGCGGCTGCTAAAAGTGGGTCTCGGGAGAGCCATGTCCTGACACAGATCTGGCCAGACTGGGTCCTTTAATGTGAAACCCTCCCTCAAGACCCCCTGGAGCCCTTCTCGAGTCTGGACACCTGGCACTGGCCAAAGCCAGTCTCCCCTTTTGATCGGGGAGAGGCCTGAGACCTGTGGGGGTGGAGGGGGCACCATCTCCAGCTGTCTAGTCGTCCAGTCATCAGGACGGAAGCAGAGAGCTCAGCACTCTGACTGCGGGGCGGCTGTCCTCCTCCCTCCCAGCTCAGCATGGCGCCTGCCTCTCTCACTTGTCACTCATATATGTACCCAGCTTATGTTGGGTGCCAGAAGTGCCGGTGAAGCAGCCATGGCCCACTGACTGGCCAGGGGGTAGCCTCAAGGGAAAGGAGTCCCTGCCTAGTGGGAGGATGAGCAGCCAAGCCTTCGGGTGCCGACCTTGACCAGTGAGCTAGATGCCAGAGCAGGGGTATGTGTTATGGCTGCCTGCATTTGGGAAGAGACCCTATCCTGGCTCCAGCCCTGCCCCCTCATGCTGGGGCCCTGCACTCCGGGGTTTTTCCACCTCAGCTGAGGCCCATCCTTGAGCTCCAGTAGGGCCGTTCTGCCCACAACCTCTGTTCTGTGCCCCACAGCTGGGTCTCATAGCTCCTCCAAACCCAGGATAGTTCCCACAGGGGAAACCAAGGCTCAGGGGCCCAGTCACCTGCCAGTGTGTATCTGCCAGCCCGCCAGCCTCCGAGCTCCCTCTCTGGGTTGTGGAGGTCAGTAGCCCGGGCCCAGGTGCTTGGGGATCCAGGGCCTGGGATGCACATGGCCCATGGTGCTGCAGCCTGGCCCCAGCCCCACCTCCTGAAGGGCGCTGGCCCCTCAGGCCTGCCTCCCACCCTCCTTTCTTTCTCTCAGCTTTGCCCTCCCTTCCTCTCTCCCTCCCTCCCTCCTTTTCCCCTCCCTCTCTCCTCTCCTGGCAAGCAGACTGCAATCCAAACTTGTTGTTAACTCTCCCCTGCAGTTGTCAGTGAGCCTTTCCAAGTTAAATATTACTCACGGAGAGGGGAGCCGCTGGGCAGAGCAGCCTGGGTGACCCAGCCGCTGGAAGGGTGGTGCAGCAAACATCAGCCTGTGGACGGCCCTCCCTGCTCGGTCCCAGGGCAGCTGGTGGACTTTGGGGCAGGGGGCAGCTGCGTGGGCACCCCACACACCCAGCCCCAGCCTCCTGGTGCCCTTTGACATCACTAGCGCGCCTGTTTACTTGACCCCACCATGCAGCAGGGTGGGCAGGGTCATGGGCAGTGGGTCCCTGGGCAGGGGCAGGGCCAGGATGCTGGGGCTGGGGCTCAAGAGGCCTGGGCCAGGCCAGCCGAAGGCCCTCCCCTTGGCTGGTCACCTCATCCCGGTGCCAGGCTGGGGGTGGGACTGGGAACAAAATGTTCAGAAAAATAGCCTCATCCGTTTCAAATCGATTCATCGTATCTAGCCCTGGGTTTTCCTTGGAGGGAAGTGAAGGGGCGGGAGAGCTTGAGTACCTTCCCCTCACAGGGAAGCCCCTACCCGCCTGCTCACAGCTGCTCCACCCCAACTGTAAGTGAAGGGCTGTGGTGTTGGAGTCCTCCCAGCCTCTCAGAGCAGCAGCCACCTCAACCCAGGCCCCTGGGGGAGCAAAGCTAGGGGTGAACTTCAGGACCTTGTAGCTGGCCTGCTCCAGCCAACCCCCCCCCCCTTTTGCACACTGCCCTGGCCTCCATGCCACTGTGTGGGCCTGTTGGCACCCAAGCCTGAGCCTGCCCCAGGCCCTTTGCACCTGCTGTTCTCCTGCCTAGAAATCTCTTTTGTGTACTCAATTCCTCACCCATTTCAGGGCTCCATTCAAATGAGCCTCATCAACTCAGCACCGTGACCCTCTTCAGAGCATGCACTCATTCACGGAACACTCCTCCTTCTATGGAGCAGCTGGTGGGTTTGAACCACCAACCTTCTGGTTAGCAGTCTAACGCCTTAGGCACTACACCACCAGAGCACTGGAGAACATGGTAGTATTATATTCATTCATGGTCTCCCATGAAGTGGTCTGCCCAATAAAAGGGACTCTATGTTCTTCATCACAGGGTGCTGGCACCTCAAGCAATGCTGTCCCAGGGAAGACCCTCACAAACCTGGGGGGATAAATCAGCTCCGCGTGCATGCCTGACTCAGGGTCTCTCACCCACGGAGCACCATTGCTGCTCAGGACCAGAGCCTCCTGCCCTACACAGGGGCTCCTGGGATGGCAGGATGAGCCTGGCTGACCTCAGCCCAGGCCAGGACTTCCTGGTGAGGCTGGTAGAGCCAAAGGGTCAGGAGGGGAGGGGTGGAGTAGCCAGGAAGGACTGGTTTAAGGCCCTTAAACCCCTTAGCAGAAGGGCAGGGGATGGAGGGGCACCAGGTCTGAGGGAGTTGCCTGCGGGAGCTGGTGGAGTGAAGGCCCCCACTTTTCCCAGGACTATGGAGCTCTGGTAGCATGGTGCCTAAGGCACTTGACTGCTCACCAGAAGGCTGGCGGTTCAAACCCACCAGCCACTTCTCGGAAGGAAGGTTGGGCAATCCTACTTCCGTAGT
>NW_006921723.1:5491228-5509464 GCF_000298275.1 Orycteropus afer afer
CTTCTCGGAAGGAAGGTTGGGCAATCCTACTTCCGTAGTGATACTGCCTCGGAAACCCAAGGAGGGGTCGCTATGAGTTGGGGCGACTCTATGGCAAACAACAACAACAACAACATGGCCTCTTATCAGTGCAACCCTCCCCACGCTCCTCACTGGGGCCCTGCTGCCTCCCTCTCACCTCCTCACTGGGACCCCCATGGCTTTCCTTCCATCCTTTCACTGTCTGATGGCCCCCTGGGACCACAAGATCGCCCACCCACCTTCCTTCCAGACCAACTGAATGCTTCAGTGAACAATTCACCTCCACTTTGGGGAGTCGAGTCCCCAGTCATACACCAAAACACTCAAGGGACCTCTGTTTACCTAGGCCTTGAGGCCTGGCCATGGGGTGCTGCCCTCGGCCCCCTCTTGCAGCCACAGCCCCACCCAGCACCCCCTCTAGACATGGACAGCCTTAGGACAGGGAGGCTTCTGAGAGGCAGGTCCCAGGCATCTCCTGTGTGGGGTGCTGCAGATGGCTGCCCCCCTGCCTCCTCAAGCCCAGGCCTGTGGGCGTGCCTGCTGGTGTCTATGGGCGAGTTGGGACTTCATCCCTGAGGCCCAGCGGGAGGCAGGAATGTGGGCCTTGAGCCCCCTCCTCCAGTCCTGTTTCTGGAAGTGGAGGGGACAGCAGCCAGTTGGGGGCTAACACGTGTCCACTAAGCATCTCTTTTCCCATCTGGATGCTGGCAAGACAGAGTGTAACCCTGCCTGTTGGCCACACCCCTAACAAGCCCCCCACCACTCCCCTCCCTTTCAGCCTTAGGGCTGGCTGTCCTGCCTATCTGCACTCCTGCAGTGCCTGCTTTTGGGGCTAAGGCCAGGTGGGGTGGGCCTGGGGTGTGCTTATCACGGCTTTACAAGGGGACCCCAGCAGCTCCCAGGCAATTCCCAGGTGGGTTTCAAAAGCCCTGGGCTATGTAGCTCCCTGGGGCTCCTTAGAGCTCTCAGGCAAGGGTGAGCACATCTGGGCCCCCTCAAGGGATGCAGGGCTTTCTAAGTAGGACTTGCCAACCCTGTGGGGCACCCCAAGACTTCTCGGTAGTTTAAGCCAATGTCTATATGCACACACACACACATACCCGCCCCCACCACCCCTCTCGTGATCTAGGAGTGAGGATGTGGGCGTGGAATCTGCAGAGACGCCATGCCAGCCAGGCACTGGGGCCTGGGCCAGGCCTGCACCAGCCGCTCCCTGCCTCGAGGCAGCAGCCCCTGGGCTAGGAGGTGGAGACCCTGCTGAAGGGGTTCTTTGCAGACCAGGCCTCAGTCTGTTCCCTCAAAGCCTCAGCTGCCCCTTGGCCCTGCCACGGCCACTGCCTCTCCTAGGGGTAAGTGTCTGGCGTGGAGCTTCTCAGGCCAGGCAGGCTGTGACCTGGTGCCACCTGTCCCTTTTTCCCCAGCCACCAGAGCCAGTTGTTGTAGGGGTGGCTCCCAAAGGGCGGTGGCTTGGACCTGGAGTGTGTGTGGGGAGGGGCGCTGCCAGCTAAACTCCCTGGATCTGTGCTCTGCTCTGGCAGGGCCACGGTGAGAACCAGAAACTGGGAAGAATGGACAATGCCTGTTAAAAACCCTGATGGACAGGCAAGCCTGGGGCCAGCCTGGGGCTCCTGGGGTCTCAGCACGGCCAGGGGCATTGGGAGCTTTATGGGGGCCTGCAGTGAGTGGGGGGAAGCCCTGGCCCCAGGCAGCAGCAGCAGCAGGCCTCCAGAGGCCTGGGCGGCAGGAAAGGGGAAGGTGACGTCATTGCCGCCTGGAATCTGCTGTTTGGAGGCGTCACCATGGAGACCGGAAGGCTCGGGGTGGGTAAAAATAGCAAACGAAGAGGGTGTAAGTTCCAAGAACTGAGTCTCTGAAAAGAAAGGAGCACATGTTCTGGTTTCTCGGGAGGCAGAGCCCAGGGCCAGGGTCTACGGGGGCCGCACAGGGTGCCCAGCCCTGGACTGCCCTGGCCTGCGGGTCCATGGGTCCCCTGCCTCCCTGAGAGCTTTGTTCTAGAGAGTGTGGAGCTTGGGACTGGCTCCTAGCAGGAGACACTGGAAGTTGCCCAAGAGAGCGCCTTCTCCCCCTCTCTCCCCGCCCCATCTTCCTCTCCCTCCCTCTCTCCCTCTCTCTCTCCCTCTCCCTTTCTTCTCTCTCCCTCTTTCTCTTCCTCTCCCTCTCTCTCTCCTCTTTTTCTTTCTCCCCTTCTAGCTCCCTCTCTCCCTCTCTCTCCCCCTCTCCCCTTTTCTTCCCCCCTTCTCTCTCCCACTCTCTTCCTCTCTCCTTCCTCTCTCTCCCTCTTTCTTTTAGACCCTGGCACTGGGTGTTTAGCACATCACAGGTATGGAAGGCAGACTTGAGCCCGCCCTCTCCTCCTGCCGAGAGAGGAGGTGGAGGCCTTGGCCTGGAAGGCTGCCTGCTGCCCAGGCCCCTTCCAGCCGGAAGCACAGCCTTACTGCTCTTTTCTTGCCTGTTTTTGGAGCAGGGAAGGCCTCTTATGAGAAACTCTAGCTTGAACGCCCCTCTTAGCGCCACAGCCCTCCTCCTCCGAAGAGGGTGGTTTGCTGATGACCACGATTTTCCTTCCAGGGAGGAGGAGGCCCTTTGTGCTCCTGGGGCCTGGGCCCACCACAGCGGACTCGGCCCCTGAAATGCCCAGACTCGAAGTCTAGTCCACCATGTCCTCACAGACCCCAACGTCCCATTCTGCGGACACAGCAGGAGGTCCAAGGGCCTGGAGAAAGGGGTTACTGCCCCGCCCAGCATCCACAGGGACAGAGGAGGGTGCTTACCTCCCCCTGGCAGGCACCTCAACAAAGGCTCTGTTCTGGCCAAAGTAGAACCTTAGCTGCTCATTCCTGCCCCAATTGGAACATTTCCTGAAGGACCCCTGCCTGGCTTTTCTGGGCTTTTCCAACCCTACTGCAGGGCAACTGTGGGGCTCGGGACCTCGGGGTGTGCCCACTGAGATGCCCCTACCCTGAGAGGAGAGAATGATCCTCCCCAGATGGTAACTATCAGCCATAGCAGCAAACATGCCCCTGGCGAAACCCTCTCCTCTGGGCCTGAGTCAGATAAGGATCTCACCCAGGGGTCCCTGCTTTCACTCATGACCTCGGGCATCTAGGGAGAGTTGCAGTCTCCCCTCTGTCACAGACACCCTTGTTCTCAGGGTAGCAGGGTCCTGGAACCTGCTGGAGAGAGCAGCACCTTCCCTGGCAAAGGGTGAGTGGGTAGGTGGGGGCTATGGGGGCCAGGGGTCTGGCTTTCATGCCTGGTGCCCTTTGGCTTGTGGCGTTTGGAAGCCCTTGCTAGAAGAGGGGAAACGGCGCCCCATGTGCTGGGAGCTGAGTCCCCCAAGAACTAGCTTACATGTCTTATGTAATGAGTGAGCTCACCCGCAGGCCTGCCAGCAAAAGCGGGTGTGAGCGCAAGGGGCCTGCGCAGAGAGAGCGTGGCTGAAATTTACAAGGAGCCAGCACTACAGGGATGGGGAGATGGGCATGGCTGGCAGCTGGAGGGCGATTGGGCACAGCCTGGGCATTGGCGTCCTCATGGGGTGGTGGGAGATTATCCAGGGTGTCAGGCCTGGAGCAAGTACTGTGCTGGTCACTCACTAAGCAGCCTGGTGGCCACAGTCAGAGTCCATTCTGCTTCCCTACCATGGCTGGTGCCTGCAGGGCCATGACATCAGGACAAGGGGCTCCTCCTAGGTCACCCAAAGATCCTCTAAGGAGCAGCTCTGTGAGCCAGGCAAGCAGTGAGTGAATGGAGCCCCTCTGTCTCTGACACCTACTTGCCTTCCTGCTCCTCCGTGTCCCTGACTTGCTCAGCTAGATGGGTGCCCTGTAGGGCAGGGGCTGGATCACAGCCCTGTGGCTGCCTGGCCTTCCCTTCCTCTCTCTTTCCTCTTGGAGAACCCAGCTCTGCTCAATGCTCCTCAGAGTCCCCACCCACCTGCCCAACCCCCACATGTCCTTCCCCCTCACAGGCATACAAAGCATCCCTCCTTGCCTTCCCAAACCCCATGAACCCTGTGCCCTTGGGGTTGCAGGAGAGGCTACACTGAGGTCTGAGGACAAGATGAGGCCTCTTCCAGGGCCAGCCCAGCCCAGCCCCTCTTCCAGGTGAGGGAACCCAGTGCCAGAGGGGTAGGGGCTACAGGAAACTGCAGGGGCACCAGGCAGTTCTTGGGCCAGGTGAGCAGAGGAGAGCATTAGGGTTGTGCCCTATGGTGACAGGGAAGGCAATGGCTGCTTGGGGCTTGGCTTGGGCAGTGCATATACTTTAGGAAGGCTCAGCCAGTCCTTGGGGTGAACAGAGGAAGGCCCAAGCAACAAGACACAAGGAAGAGGTGGTCACCATGTAGGGCTGCAAGGCGGAGAGAGGAAAGTCAGGGCAATGGGGTGCAATGAGCATGTTTGTGCAGTGGGGTGCAGAGTGGGGTGTGGAGCAGTGAGTGTGGTCAGTGGCAGTGTGGTGCAGGGTGGGGCACGGGGCAGTGACCATGGTTGGGGGCCAGCTGCAGGGCCGGAGGCCTGATTAGGGAGGTAGATAGACTCTGTTCCAAAGGCCCAGGAGTCCTGAGTGTCAGGAGGCAAGTAGGTAGGGATGAGGGCTCAACACTACCCAGGGAACTTGGAGCAACGACAGACTGGGAGCCAGGATGTATGGCTGGAAGATCTGAGGACAGAGAGGAGCTGTGGGTTCCTGAGAGGGAAGAGGGGCTAACACTGGTGGGAGGGCAGATGTATCTCAGTACAGGGAGGTAGAAGACACTGGAGCCCATTGCTAGGAGCCCCATTCCCTCCTTATCTGGCTGCTGGGAGGCCAAAGTCAGTGTGTCTGGAGGTGGGGCCACATGGAGGCTGCTGGGGTTACTGGGGTGGCCCTTTGAGCAGCCCTTGCCCATGCCCTGCAGTGGGGCTTGGCCTCACCTGGGGTCCCACCCCTCATGCCTGTTGACAGCCTGGGCAGGTCCAGGATGGCAATGCCATCTCCCTCAGTAACAAAAGGTGAAATGAGTGCTCATAAGACCCATACGGGAGCTCTGGTAGCATAGTGGCTAAGACACTTGCCTGCTAACCAGACGGCTGGCGGTTCAAACCCACCAGCCACTCCTCGGAAGGAAGGTTGGGCAATCCTACTTCCGTAGTGATACTGCCTCGGAAACCCAAGGAGGGGTCGCTATGAGTCGGATTTGACTCGACGGCACATAACAACAACAACAACAACAAGACCCATACAGGCCCTCCACAGTCCACAGTCCTGGGCTCCTGTTGCTTTTTATTCTTTTTTTTAAGTAATGTGCAATGTTACACTCCTGCTTCCACAGCATCAGAGCCACTGTCCAGGAGTTGCTGGGCAGGGACACCTCAAGAAGCACACTGGCCCTTGGAAGGTGCCAGGCAAGATCCATGTGTGCTGACCCCATGGTGACCCTGTGCCAGCATAGGGACACTCAGCAAATGTCGGCGGGACACAGGAACAGAAGAGGGTCCTGGAAGACATGCTACGCCTAGCTCTAGCCTGATAGCCTGAGTCCTGAACCCCCTCTGCCCCCGTCCCCTCATATCAACACAGACATCTTGGGCAAAGTTGGGGGGCTGGACTGGGGAGGACTGGGCTGTGGAAGTGAGGCTCAGGCCCAGCAAAGTGCTTCAGGGACCGCAGTGCACTGTGATTAGCAGGGCATGGCTGGAGCCCCAGGTGGTGCACTGTGATTGGCAGGGCGTGGCTGGAGCCCCAGGTAGGCCATGGCCGGCATGTTGTGCATTTCAGAGTAACACAGGGTGCTCCAGGGAGCAGGATGTGGAGGATGGGTGTGCCACAGAGCAGGGACGCCCACATGCAGGTCCTCACCTTGGCTCAGCCTCTCCAGACTGGCCCTCATGGAGCATCCAGCAGAGGCAGAGGCTAAGGACATGCCCCCCTGAGCAAAGCCATGGAGCTGGTCAGAGTGGTTCAGCAAGGCTCCCAGCACAAGAAGTCCTCCTGTCAGACACTCAGCTTCTGACAGCCCCATGCCTCTGGGCAAAATGTGGGCAAGGGTCTCTGGCTCCTGCAGGAGAAAGGGTCCAAAATCCAGCCTTGCCCCCTAGTCTGAGGCCTGGGCCAGTCCCCCACCCACCACAAGTGTGGACCCAGAGGTAGAGTTGGGCAGTTATGTATCTCCAGGGACTGCTCAGTTCTTGCCCAGGCCCCAGTGGTGCCCCATCTGGCACCTGAGGCCACCAAGGCTGCCAGTAAAGTGGACAGGCAGGCATCTCTGCTGGACATGGACAAAGGGCCCCATTCTTCCCTTCTCCTGCCTCCAGGACGACCAGGGAAGCTCCTAGGAAGGTGCAGGTCCTATGCTGCCACCCATGGACGATGGGCAGAGTCAGGGCAGGGCATGAGGGAGAGGTGGTCCACCACTATCTAGGCAGCCCCTCCAGCATCATGTTGCTTCACCCCTTACTCTCAGTGCGACAAGAGCGCAAGTGTGCCCCATAGGCCAGACACTCTGCACCATCTCAGTTAAACCCACCAGGCAGGTCTTGGCCTGTGTGCTGGGTGCTGGGACTCCAGGTGACCCCACTCAGGCTCTAGCCTAGATACCACAGAAGTTCCCATCAGAGGAGGTCTCTCCTGGACAGAATGGTCCAGAAAGAAACAATAGGGACAGTTGACAAGACCAAAAGTAGCATCTTTGATGCTATTAGCATAAAGAAGAAAATTTTTTAAATCTTTCATTTCTTCATTTGGCTAAAATCACTTTCTTGTTTTCTGATACATGAAATTGGGGCTATAAGATTCTAAGCACCATTTAGATGTAACCAGAAACTTTGATCGACAGCATCTCATTCAATTTTAAACATTTTGTGATTTCCATTTTAATTCTTTCTTTAATCAATGATTTGTTAAAAATTTGTTTTCTTAGTGAGTTCCGGTGGAAATATAAGCTTGTTTTTCTTTGTTATTTATTTTCAGTTTAGAGTTCTTGTGTATTTATTTTAATTCTTACTGAAGAAATATAGATACATGGATAAAAAGAACAAAAAGAAGCCAAAAGGTTAGGGCAGTTTCATAAATCTGTAGGATTCACCAGCCCCCTTACCTCCCTCTTGGTCGAGGGTTCTGGTATCAACCACTTTCAGTTCTTATTTATCTCCATATTTTCAAGTTCTGCTCTAGTGGTGTGGTGCCTCAGGCATTTGGCTGCTAATCAGGAGGCTGGCAGTTCAAACCCATCAGCCACTCCTGGAAGGAAGACTGGAAAATCTACTTCCTTGGAAATACCACGTCGGAAACCCAAGGAGGAGTTGCTATGAGTCGAATCTGAATCAACGGCAGTGCGTTTGGTTTGGTTGTTTGGTTTGGTTTTTTCGTTTATACTCATGCTGCTCTTCTGGGTTCACCCGTGTCAGACGTTGTGACCTGTTTCTGGTGTCCTCTCTTCCCCACCCTACTTTCTCCTTTTTCATTTTCCCTAGTGAGCTATTACGCAATGCTTGGCTAAGTCACTGCTTACACTATTACACCATGTAAATATTGTTCACTGCTGAGCCAAGTGGTGAACTCTGCTTAGATTTCCTCTTTGTTTTTCCTGGAGTTAATATTTGCCTAGCTTTATCTTTCCATCTGAGTTTTCTCTGTGTCTATATTTAATTTCTCCTCTGGCAGTGCAGTGTCTAAGGCATGTGACTGCTAACCAGAATGGTGGCAGTTCAAACCCACCAGCCACTCCTCGGAAGGAAGGTTGGGCAGTCTACTTCCATAGTGATACCGCCTCAGAAACCCAAGGAGGAGTCCCTATGAGTCGGATTTGACTTGACGGCAGTGAGTTTACATCTTCTGAATGTGTATTTATTTATTTAGACCAGTCAGATTCACTCTGTATTCCATGGCTTCCATATTTTTCTGGAGCCCACTGCCTGGTCTGGTTTGGTTGCTCCCTGGACTTTGACCCCCAGGCTGCTGGATAGAATCTTCTACCTCTTATTCATTGACTGGTCAGAACTTTCTAGCTCCTATTGTCATGATGGAAACCCAGTTCCAGCTCCCATGGTCAGAAAGGGCCTGTGATTTCCACTCCATCCCACACTGGCCGCAAACGTTGACCCTCAGTGGATGTGAAGTCAGCTCTAAGCCTTATATCACCTCTTCGGTCTCCACTCCAGCTCACCACCACAGCTTGCCTTCCAGCTTTGTTTCAGTCCTGCAGAGCAACCTTCTGTATGTATATGAGTGTGCATGTGAGTGTTATGTATGTGTATGTGTATGTAATTGTATGTGTACGCATATGTATGTGTAATTGTATATGCCTATGTCTGAGTGTGTAGAAGTGTATATAAGTGTATGTGGTATGTGTTTAAATGTATGTGCCTGTGTGTGTGAATACATGTTGTTGTTGTTGTTGTTATGTGCTTTCGAGTTGAACCCAACTCATAGCGACCCCTCCTTGGGTTTCTGAGGAAGTATCACTATCGAAGTAGATTACCCAACCTTCCTTCTGAGGAGTGGCTGGTAGGTTTGAACTGCAAGCCTTCTGGTTAGCAGTCAAGTGCCTTAGGCACTATGCTACCAGAGCTCCTTAGCACGATATATATGTTATTAAAATGCTTGGTGAAACAGTGCAAGGCACAGATGAACATTGAAAACTTATACTGAGTGAAATAAGCCAGACACAAATGGACAGGGGTTCTAGGATGCCACTTACGTGAACTATCTAGAATAGAGAATTGCAATTCCTCTGAAGGAAGGTTGGACAATCTACTTTCATAGTGATACTGCCTTGGAAACCCAAGGAGGGGTTGCTATGAGTCGGGTCCAACTCGACAGGATATAACAACAACAACAACATATCTTGCTAATCTGTATGATGAGCAAATAATCTAAGAAGCTGTCTATATGAAGAAGAACACAGCACTAGGATTGGAGGAAGACTCACTAACAACCTGTGATATGCAGGTGACACAACCTTGCTTGCTGAAAACGAAGAGGACTTGAAGCTCTTACTGATAAAGATCAAAGACTACAGCCTTCAGTATAGATTATACCTCAACATAAAGAAAACAAAAATCCTCACAATTGGACCAATAAGCTACATCATGATGAAAGGAGAAAAGACTGAAGTTGTCAAGGATTTAATTTTACTTGGATCAATGATTAACGCCAATGGAAACAGCAGTCAAGAAATCAAAGGCAGCTGTTGCATTGGGGTAAATTGTAATCAATGTCATGAGACAACGTGTGTGTGAACTACTGTATGGAAAGTGAATTTTCTCTGTAAACTTTCACCCAAATCACAGTAAAAAGAAAGAAAGAAAGAAAGAATTCAAAGGCACATCACCCCAGGCAAATCTACTACAAAGGACCTCTTCACAGTGTTAAAAAGCAAAGCTTTCACTTTGAGGGCTAAGGTGCACCTGACCCAAGCCATAGTATTTTCAATCACCTCATATGCATGTGAAAGCTGGACAATGAACAAGGAAGACTGAAGAAGAATGGATGTGTCTGACTTATGGTCTTGGCAAAGAATATCATTATACCATGGACTGCCAGAAAAACAAACAAATCTGTCTTGGAGGAAGTACAACCAGAATGCTTCCTAGAAGTGTGGATGGAGATACTTTGTCTCCTGTACTTTGGACATGTTAGCAGGAGAGACCAGTCCCTGGAGACCGACATCATGCTTGATGAAGCGGAGGATCAACGAAAAAGAGGAACTCTCAACAAGATGGACGGACACACTGGCTGCAACAATGACCTCAGACACAGCAACAATTGTGAGAGTGATGCAGGACCAAGCAGCCTTTCCTTCTGTTGTATACAGGGTCACTATGAATTGGGACTGACTTGGTGGCACCTAACAATAACAATATCTTATCTTGTCCAGCATGGATTGTTTTCTTGGACTAGGAAGGGAATATTTTGGCATCCATCTCCGCCACCTAGACTGCAGTTGTAGCAGATGTTCTTGGTGTCCTGCTTGTGTTCCCTCAGGCTTCACTCTCACAGTGTCCAATGGCAGGACTTTTGACAGCCTCAGCTGGAGCCCATCTGCCAGCTAGCTCAAGCTCAGCAAGGCAGAACAGAGAGTCATGACTCCTCCCCATCACAGTTTTTAAAAATGCATTTTGTGTTTTGATGCAAACTCAACTTTTCAGGGAAGTTGCAAGAATCATACAGGAACATTTCCCCCCCTGAAGATTTGAGAGTAAGTTGCTGACATGATACTCCACCACACCTCACTAACAGGGGCATTCTTGTACACAACCCACCACCACCATCAAAGTCAGGAGATGATATACATACAGATAAATGCCACCTTTCCTCAGACCCTGTCTGTGGTAGTTAAGTTTGTGCATCAGCTTGGCTGGGCCTGGTTTTGAGTGACTGGACAGCTGGATGTAGTTATTCCCTGTGATGAGACTGGTAATCAGCTCCATGGTGGAATCTTCTATAAGCAGCTGGGTAGCTGCTTTAGGGATGTGATCTGCTTCCAGTATATAAGAAGACACTTTGAGAAAGGTCTCTGAGCTTTTTGGCACATCTGGATCCTTCATTTGGCCAAGTCTTCACCTCTGTGGCCTGCTATGTTGTCTGCCAATCTTGAGACTGTTTCTGGACTTGAACTAGTGGCCTGTCATGTTGCTTGATAATCTTGGGGCTGTGCCATTTTAGGAGCTCTAGTGGCGTAGTGCCTAAGGCATTTGACTGCTAACCAGAAGGCTGGCAGTTCAAACCCACCAGCCACTCCTCAGAAGGAAGGTTGGGCAATCTACTTCTGTAGCAATATTGTCTCGGAAACCAAAGGAGGTGTCGCTATGAGTCAGATCCGACTCAACGGTAGTGAGTTTGGGTTTTTTTGTTTGGTGACATTTTACTTGTTGACCTTGGGTTTGTCAGCTCAGCAGCCAACAGCTGCCTGAATTAAGAGAAGCCTTCAGCTTCAATGTGCTGAGAGCAAGAGGCAGAGCTGAAGCCCAAGGTCAAGCAGCCTTCACCCAGCCCCTAGAGGTGCACTTTGAACTTGGGCTTCTAGCCTCCTAAACTGTAAGAGAATAAATCCCTGTTCATTAAAGCCATCCACTTGTGGTCCTGTTAGAGTGGGACTAGAGAACCAATACACCACCCATGTCTTTCCAGGTGTCCCAATAATCCTTTTCATAGCAAAGAGATACAGTCCAAGACCTTATGTTGCACTGAGTTGTGTCTATTAAGTCTTCTTCATCTGGAACATTTTTCTATCTTTCCTTGACTATAATGACCCTGAGACTTACGAATGTTACAGGCTGATTATTTTGTAAAATGTAGAATTCCATCCTAATGTGCAAGATTTTGATTTTTCCAATTATTGATGATGTTCACTATGATCACTTGATTAAGGTGGTATCTGACAGACTCCTTCACAGGGAACTTGCTTTTTCTTATGTGATGAATAAACATTTTGTGGGGAGATACCTTGTTGTTGTTGTTGTTATGTGCTGTCGAGTCAGACCCGACTCATAGCAACCCCTCTTTGGGTTTCTGAAGCAGTATCACTACGGAAGTAGATTGCCAAACCTTCCTTCTGAGGAGTGGCTGGCAGGTTTGAACCACCAGCCTTCTGGTTAGCAGTCAAGTGCTTTAGGCACTATGCTACCAGAGCTCCCGGAGATACATTAATACTATGCAGATAGCCCATTTCTCATCAAACTTTCAATTCATATATTTAGTTATATTTGAATGGACTCATGGTTTTCTATTTCATACCATGGCTAGAATTTGTCACCTTCATCCTCTCTGATTTGGCTAGTGGGAGCTGACTTCTGTGTTCTTTTGACATAACCCAGTCATCTTTGGCAGGCTTCGCGCCTTCTCTCCCTCATAGTAGGATGGCCCAGGATTATCTCCTATGTGCTGTGCCCCAGTCCTGGGATCAGCCATTTCTCCTAAGAGCTTGACTTCTTTAGTGGAGAACGGAATTTAGAAGCCATGTTCTGAGTTCTTGGTGTGCTTGCTGCTGTTGGGGTGTCATGCTCAGTAGACAGAGTTAGGGATTATACATGTGTTTATACAAACACACATTTACATGTATTTTTATTTTTCTATATTTGTTCATAAATATTGAAATCCATGAGCTCACACAGGTAACACTCATTTCAACCCAACACCACAGGGTTCATTCTAGGTTCTTCCCTAGCTACATTTTAAATCCTCACTTCAAATTCTCCAGCAGTAGAAATCTGGCTCCTTACTTTTAATGCATTTATGTATTTGATCCATCCTCCATATGGAATCAATTTTCCCATTGTTGCTATTCCATGTAAATGCCCCACACCCCTGTTGGGCTCTGACATCTTGTGCCAGGCTGCCCTCTGGGGGATGACTTGGACACACGTGTTCCACATTGACTCCCAGAGTTCCCTAGAAGGATTTAGCTCTGGGTGACCTCAGGTTAACTGGATTTGTAACACACCCTTTATTTGTTGCCTTGCCTTCTCTCCCTTGATTTCTCAGGGCCCCCTACTGGTGTTTCCTGGGATCACCTCCCAAATAAACTTAGTTGTTCTTAGGTGCCATGGAGTCGGTTCCGAGTCATGGTGACCTCATGACAGAACCAAGCGTTGCCTGGTCCTGAGCCATGCTCACAATTGTGGCTATGTTTGAGCCCATTGTTGCAGCCAGTGTGTCAATTCATCTCATTGAGGGTCGTTCTCTTTTTCACTGACCCCCTACTTTATCAAGCATAATTGGTCCTTCCTGGTAACATGTCCAAGGAAGCAAGATAAAGTCTCACCATGCTTGCCTCTAAGGAGCATTCTGGCTGTACTTCTTCCAAGACAGATTTGTTTGTTCTCCTGGCAGTCCATGGTATATTCAATATTCTTTGCCAACACCATAATTCAAAGGCATCAGTTCTTCAACTTCCTTATTTATTGTCCAGCTTTTGCCTGCATATGAGGCAACTGAAAATATTGTGACTTGGATCAGATGGCACCTTGATCCTCAAAGTGAAATCTTTGCTTTTTAACATTTTAAAGAGGTCTTGGCAACCTATTTGCCCATTGCATTACATTGTTTGATTTCTTGACTGCTGTTTCCATAGACCTTGATTGTTGATCCAAGTAAAATGAAATCCTTGACAATTTCAATATTTTCTCTTTTTATCATGATGTTGCTTATTAGCCCAGTTGTGAGGATTTTTGTTTTCTTTATGTTGAGGTGTAAACCATATTGAAGGCTGTAGTCTCTGATTTTCATCAGTGAGTGCATCAAGCAAGTTTTCTTCACTTTCAGAAAAACAGGTATACCAGTGGGGAACCGGCAGAAATTCAAACTGGATTCCAAAAAGGAAGTGGCATGAGGAATATCACTGCTGATGTCAGGTGGAAGTTGGCTAAAAGCAGAGAATATTAGAAAGATGTTTACCAGTATTTCATTGACTACATAAAGGAATTCTACTGTGTGGATCATAATAAACTATGGATAACATTTCAAAAAATGGGAATTCCAGAACACTTAATTGTGTTCATGCAAAACATGTACATAGACCACGTGGCAGTCATTCAAACAGAACAAGGGGATACTGCATGGTTTAAAATAGGAAAAGGTGTGTGTTAGGGTAACATTCTTTCACCATACTTATTCAATCTGCATGCTGAAAAGATAATCCAAGAAACTGGACTGGATGAAGAAGAATGCAGCATCAGGATTGGAGGAAGAATCAGTAACAACCTGTAATATGCTGATGACACAACTTTGCTTGCTGAAAGTGAAGAAGACATGAAGCACTTACTGATGAAGATCAAAGACTACAGCCAAATAAACTACTTGTAATCAAGTCTTTGTCTCAGGGGCTGCTTTTGGCAGAACCCAAACTAAGGCAAACATGTTTTCTAAATTTCTATCAAGCTCATATTGAGGATTTTTTTTTTTTCATATTTAAAGTTTTTAAACAGTCACATAACATTTTCTTGGCAATGGTGATTTGCATCCGGGTATTATAGGGTTTTTACTTATGTCTGCCAAGGAATAGGGAATAGGGAGGGCCCACTAGGGGGACATAATCTCTGTTGAAGTGTTTTGGCTGGGGCCTGGCAATCTGCCCCCACAACACATTTCATCATCTGGGCACCTGAGTCCCCACGGTAAGGGTGGCCCTTTGGCTGACTGTACCCAGTCAAGCCACCATCATCTCTTGCTGGGATGATGGCAACAGTTTATCTCCCTGCTCCCACCCTGCCCCTTTCTCCCTTTCCCACTTTGAAGCCAGAGGAATGTTTATCAAAAGCAAACAATATCACTCACCTCCCCAAAACCCTCTGAAGGCTCTCGGTGACAGTGGAATCAAATCCTTGTCCCTTGGTCCTGTTATGGATTGAATTGTGTCCCCCCAAATAAATGTTGAAGTCCTTTCTCCTATATCTATAAATATGACTGTTTGGGAATGAAGGTCTTTCTTTATGTTAATGAACTCAGATGAGAGTAGAACTGAGCCCAACTCACTGCCATGGAGTTGATTCCAACTCATAGTGACCTCCATTGGGTTTCCCAGGTTGTAAATCTTCATGGAAGCAGATTCCCTCATCTTTCTTTTGTGGAGCAGCTAGTAGGTTTGAACCACCAAATCAAAGTCCAATGCCTTAACCACTATACCAGCAGAGTTCCTTTACCAGAGTAGAGTGAGTCCTAAATCTAATCCCTTTTGAGTTATAAAGGAGCAGAATAGACACAGAGAGACATACAGGGGGGAGACAGATACCAAGGAACGCCAAGAATTGCCAGCAGACAATGACAGACTAGGAGAGGCTCACAGGAGGAATTGACATGACCCTGATTTGAGCCTCCACAAGGGTCAGACAATACATTCCTGTTCTTTAAAGCTGCCTATGTGTGAGCTTTCTGTTATGGCAGCCCTAGTGACTAAGGCAGGTTGCCTGCTCAGGACTTCCACCAAGTAGACCTTCTTTCTGCTCCTTGAATGTGCTGAACTCCTTCCCACTTCAGGGCCTCTGAGCCTGCTGTTCCCTCAGCCTGGGTACCGTTCTGCCTGCTTCCCACACTGCTGCCTTCTTACTGTTGAGATTCAAGGCCAGCTCCCCAGGAGGCACAGCGGGTCCTGACCGCTGCTTGTGCCCGGGATGTCTGGGTAGGTGCATGCCCACCCGCTGCCCCTGAGGTTGGCCAGACCTGTGGTGTGACCCTTGTGAGAATGCCGATGGGAGCACCTAGCTCAGGGCTGGGCCACCTGGGGAGCCTCCTAGAGCTGGCAGAGACAGCTCAAGAAGCATGAGATGGAAGTACAAGAGTCCGTGAGTGTGGTGATGGGGTTCCAGTGTGTGTGTGTGTGTGTGTGTGTGTGTGCGCGTGTGCGTGCTCTGTGCCCTTCACAGGGCACAGCCCTATTTCATGGCAGGCAGGGGGCAGCCCAGAGATGAAGGCTCATAGGCTGGGCCTGTGTGGGCAGCTTGGTGGGCCCTGGGCAGCCAGGCTGACCTGCTGCCATCTTCCACTCTCCCCAGGCCAGCAGTCTGTTGCCTAAGGAAGGTTAGGGGGCTGGCCTATGGCAGAAGATGGTAAGCAGGAGTGGGCAACTGACCTGATCAGTGGCTGGGGGGGTCAAAGGGAGGAAGGCTAGCAGATGCGAGTGCCCACTGGACTCAGGGAGAAGGCAGGGCCAGGGCAGCACTGCCTAGGCATGGCTGCCTTCATCCTAGGTGAGGTAGGGGTGGGCTGGGGCCACTGGAAACTCCAGGATCCTGGTTGGAGCAGGCCTCAGAGTCCCACTGAGGGAGAAGGATGCTTTAGAAGCCCTTCAACCCTCATTTGTAACCCCACAGTACATCCTATCACAAGTGACATCATGCCTCACCTATACTCCACCGCCCCCTCCCATAACTAGCACCTTCCTCTTTACCTGTACTCTCTCCACACCTCCCCCTGCACCATGACCAGTGCCTTCACCCCTCTTGCAGACTCATGTGGCTTAACTAGGGGGGCCACAGCTTGGGGAAAGGGGTAGGGTGTAGGAAGGCTACAGGTCCCTGTCCCGAGTTTCCTGTCCATGAAGTCTCTCCAGAAGGAACTTTGACTTCATGGGAAGCCCCTCCTGACCTGACTTCAACCACTTCCTTTCATCACCAACTTGTATTGACTTCAAATCTAGATGGAAGGACATGACTCTTAAAAGTTCAACATAATTTTTTTTTGGTCCAAATGTAGCCAAGAAAACCATCTCCAGGAAAAGTCCATTTTCTTTGCCTCTGAGTGTCCCTTGTAAGGAAACCATCCTCTTACCTGTTACTCTTGTGTGTGGGCATTTAAAGAAACCAAGTGGCGCAGGGCTGCTGAGGGATGGCAGAAGTGGGCGAGAAGAGTGGAGGGGTAGCAGGGTGGCAATGGCAAGGAGATGGTTCACCAAGACACAGGTAAGGAGGTGAAATGGTCAGGTTTCCAAACATGAGCTCTGCTTCTACATCTCGAGCCACCACCTTCGGCATCTGCTTGTGCCTGCAGCTGCAGAGGTGTGGGCCACCTGCCTGGCCTAGCTGCTCCCCAGACCCTGGCCTCGGGTGCAGAGAGATGTCCTCCAGGAGTGCTGGTTCAGGGCCAGTCCGGCCTCCATGGGTAGTAAGAATAGTTGGTCACTCAGGCTGAAGTCAGCGTCGCCCTCCCACCTCTGCTCCACACTGTGGGTGTCCCTCAGCTTGGGCACCCCCATCTTGTAGAGAAAGAGGTGCCACTACTCAGGTTGGCTGGACTTCCCTGCCCTCGGTTGAACATGGCCAGAGCCACCCCGACTTTGAATCCCCACCACACAGGCCTCTGCTGCATTCTGCCTCCTCGGTGACTCCTCCAGCAGCCTGGATGACTTTGGGCCCCCTGGCCTTCTACCCGATGACACACACAGCCAGTGTGCGGAGGGATGGACAGTGGATCTCACTTTGGCCTGATGGCTGCATTAGTAGTCACCTGACCCCAAAGGCTACAGGGGCTGAGTTCCTGAGGACCCCCCATGGGTCACAGCTCAGGAAGAGGTGGTGGCTGGTGGGCACACTCATTTCAGGCACAAAGCTCCTGCCCCAAGGAGCAGGGAGAGTCCTGTGCTGAGACAGCTGGCAGGTGATGCTGCAAGCAGAGTGGATGAGCAGGGTCACAGGTGGCTGGTGCTGCTCGCCAATCATCTTTGTGGTAGTGTGTCAAGTTTGCATCGTGTGTAGTATCTGTGGGGTGTCAAGATCCTAACATGTTATGTGGTGGTAGGAGCATCACACATCATATTGTGTCTTGTGGGGACCTCAGTCATGTTGTATGGAATCCTTATTGTGTGGGGGTACCCAGAATGTGGTATATGGCATACATGGGGTGTGGCATCTTGTGTTGTGTGTGGAGACTCCTGGCTCATACAGTATAAGAGTCTCCATCATATGTGGGGATGCCAGGGTGTGTTGTGTGGTGTTTGTTATGATGTGAAAAACCCATGTCATATTGAGTGAAGTCCTTGTCATGTGTGAGGACCGCGGGTTGTATTGTGCAGAGTCCTTGATGTGCCTTGAGACCCCTGGGTCGTGTTGAGTGGCATCCCTAGCATGGCATGTGTAGCGTCCCCATTTTATGGGGACCCTGGTGGGCTGCATGGAGTCCTGTGTGGGGACCCACGAGTGGTGTTGTGTAGTGTCCCTGTCGTGTGTGGGAATCCCAGGTGACGTGCGTGGATTCCCCACCGTGTGTAGGAGGACCCCAGGTGAGGTGCGTGGCGCCTCGGGACGTGCAGGAGGACGCCTGGGTCCCGCCCACCCCTCGGCGAGTTAGTGGTTGTGCCACACGCCGCGTGCGGGAGCCCAGGAGACGGCGGCGGCAGCAATAGAGGTAGGAGTGCGGTCCATAAGCGTAGGAAGAGGCTTTGGCCGGAAGAGGTCCTGAGGCACCGCAGCCGTCTCCAAGCAGTCTTAGGGCGGGCGGACCAAACCCTGCTGAACGGAGCCGAGGAGAACCGAGAGAGGCCGAATGGGGCCGGGCGGGACCGAGGGGGACCGAAGGGAGCCGAGAGGGGCCGAGTGGGGCCGGGCGGGCCCGAGGAGAGACGAACGAAGCCGAGTGAGGCCGAGCAGAGCCGAACGGGTCCGGGCACTGCCGAGTCTGGCGGCAGGCGGGGCGGGGGTAGCGCGTGTTCCTGGAAGAGCCGGCCTGGGGAATTGGTCACATTCTTGGCGGCGATTCCGGGGCCGCGGCGGACGCACAGCAAC
>NW_006921723.1:5510423-5539653 GCF_000298275.1 Orycteropus afer afer
GCTTCCAGCCGCACCCCGGGCTGCAGAAGACGTTGGAGCAGTTCCACTTGAGCTCCATGAGCTCGTTGGGCGGCCCGGCCGCCTTCTCGGCGCGCTGGGCGCAAGAGGTGTACAAGAAGGAGAGCGCTAAGGAGGCGGGCGCGGCCGCGGTGCAGGCGGCGGTGCAAGCGGCCACCGAGCCGCCGCCCGTGCTGCACCTGCCAGCCATCCAGCCGCCGCCTCCTGTGCTGCCCGGGCCTTTCTTTATGCCGTCGGACCGCTCCACCGAGCGCTGCGAGACCGTGCTGGAGGGCGAGACCATCTCGTGCTTCGTGGTAGGCGGCGAGAAGCGCCTGTGCCTGCCACAGATTCTCAATTCGGTGCTGCGGGACTTCTCGCTGCAGCAGATCAACTCCGTGTGCGACGAGCTGCACATCTACTGCTCGCGCTGCACTGCCGACCAGCTGGAGATCCTCAAAGTCATGGGCATCCTGCCCTTCTCGGCGCCCTCGTGCGGGCTCATCACCAAGACGGACGCCGAGCGCCTGTGCAACGCGCTGCTCTACGGCGGCGCCTTCCCGCCGCCCTGCAAGAAGGAGCTGCCGGGCACCGGCGCGTTGTCGCTGGGTTTGGAGCTTAGCGAGCGCAGCTTCAGGGTGTACCACGAGTGCTTCGGAAAGTGTAAGGGGCTGCTGGTGCCTGAGCTCTACAGCAGCCCGAGTGCCGCTTGCATCCAGTGCCTCGACTGCCGCCTCATGTATCCGCCGCACAAGTTCGTGGTGCACTCGCACAAGGCGCTTGAGAACCGGACTTGCCACTGGGGCTTCGACTCAGCCAACTGGCGGGCCTACATCTTGCTGAGCCAGGACTACACAGGCAAGGAGGAGCAGGCTCGCCTGGGCCGCTGCCTGGACGACGTCAAGGAGAAGTTCGACTACGGCAACAAGTACAAGCGGCGGGTGCCCCGGGTAAGTGCGCGGCCTTTGTCTTCGGGCGGCGGGCGGGGCCCTCGGGGCAGCCTGGGCTTGGGCCATGCCTGCTACTCCCCGGGACTCAAGGTTGGTTTGGTTTTAATTAAACGTGGGGGAGTGTCAGCCTTTGGGACAGGAGTGGACAGGCCTAGAGTGGGCCTTGGAATGAGGCCTTGGCCTAGTGTAGGGGCCATGCAATAGCAGGGCTGGGCTGTTGGGAGAGCCCAGGCCAGGCCCATGGCGACTGCCTCGATAGAGTGGCCAAGACCGGAGGATACTGCAGGACAGTGACGCCTCCACAACCTTGAGGGGGAGGCTGGTGGGTAGGGAGTTAGGTTGGTGGGACAGGGTGCAGGCCAGACGGGGGACGAAGGCTGTCCCGGGCCACCTCCAGGGGCGCTTGCTCTCTTGTCTTAGCAGTCAGTGCTGTAGTTGGGGATATGGTTGATCATCAGTGTCTCTTGTTTGGAATCTTGGGAAACAGACACAAAAATAAAGCCAGGTGTCCAGCGCCGTGGCAGGCAGCCGAGACTCAGCGACTCCAGGCCTGCGCCCCGGTCTTCTTGGGCTGCCAGTGCACACTCGAGCCCCTGTGGGCTGAGGGCCGCAGCCCCTGGCTGGGGGCCTACTTGGCGGCACCAGCGGTGGCCCGGGGCGCCCGTCTCTGTGTCCAGAGTCACACAAATGCGCCCTTGATTTGTTTTGGACTTGCCCTGCTCGGTTCTTGCCTTTCTCTGAAATGCTGAAGGCAAGGCGCCACTGACCCTGCCTGCTGTGTGCCAGCCTGGGCCTGTGTTATCCGGCCACCACTCTAGGGCACCAGACCTGACCCGTGGGGTCTACAGGACTTCTCAGTCACCTCTCTCCCTGGGTGTGCAACTGTCCTCTTCCAGTCTTGTTACATTGCACACACACAACGCTGCTCTGGTTCAGCTATTCTTGGGAGGCCTAATTAATTCAGCTATTGCATCAAACTTTTTTTTCT
The DNA here is from genome assembly GCF_000298275.1 of Orycteropus afer afer. Lineage (NCBI taxonomy): Eukaryota > Metazoa > Chordata > Mammalia > Tubulidentata > Orycteropodidae > Orycteropus > Orycteropus afer. Next base: position 5,512,359 of record NW_006921723.1, read on the forward strand.
GAATCTGTGAATAGATGCTCCAGCCCGGTTTGCTCTGGGCGCCCCTCCAGTGGAGTGTCAGAGCCGCGGGAAGGAGGGGCTGTGGGGGCGAGACTGTTGCCTCTGTTTGGAGGGGGCTGCAGTGCCTGTGCATATATGCGTGTGGAGGTGTGCGCACACGCACATCATTTGCGTGTGTATGTGTGAGTGTGTGCATGTGTGTTCATGCCTGTGTGTGTTCCTTTAGTGGAATTTCTGCCCTTGGCCTGGCCCGCATGGAGGTAGCAGGTGTCTTTAGCCCTATGGGGTTGGGGCTAGGTGGGGAGAAAAGGTCTGGATGGCAGCTTGGGGAGGGGTGGCCCTGAGGGCTGCAGGCAGTACTGAGCAGGCCATCAGTTCCCTCCTTTTGGGTTGATGTGATGGTTGCCCTGGTGACTTGGGGGCCTTTCCTGTGGCCGGTGTGGCCTCTGAGGCATTCAGGTGTGCTGTTCATTGTGGTGTGCTCTGGTTGGCCACAGTAGGGGCAGCATGCTGCCGGTAATTTTTAGGCCACTTATCTCCAGAGCCTAAGGGGAGGATCCTGTCTGGCAGGGTGTGTCTGTTTTTGTGTTTTTGCGGGTTTTTTTTTTTTTTTTTGGTCAGACTCCAGGCCCTGTGTGTGTGTGTGTGTGTGTGTGTATTTGCCGTCTTTCTCTTTCCTGGGCTTTGCTCTGAGCCAGGCAGTGTTGTGAGCAGGGCCTGTGTCACAGTTGCAGTCCTGGGCCCAGGCGCCCTGTGGTGTGTAGCACCACTGCAGTGAGCCTTGGTTCTGGGTATCCGTGTTCTCAAGCTCAGGGAAGGCCTGGCCTCCCAGCTGCAGCCTGGCCCTGCTTGCCGTCACAGGGATGAGGACTGGGACACACACTCATACTGGGGTCCTTCCAGCAACTACTTCAGAGCTACGCTACCCTTTCTGCTTTTCTGCTCTCCACTCAGTGCTGGGCCGGAATTACATTTCCTGAAGAAAAACAAAAATTCCAAGTGATAACGCAGATGTTAAGATGTCATGAGTTCGGGGCCTCTAGTCATGGGTGGCAGGGATAAACTCAGCTGGGGGTCTGGCGTGCTTCTGTCCAGATGGTGACTTTGTCCACCTCCAGCGCACAAACTATATGCTTGGCTGGGGCTCGGTGTAGCTCTCAGCCCCCACTTTCTTCTTGGCTGTTCCCATCACCCCTTGGCCCTGCCACCTTGGAGTTCATGGACTGCTTGTCTTCATCACCTTGCCCCTATCTGCTCCCTTATCCCGAGACTATGTACTTGGAGCTCTAGAGTGTGTAGTCCACCTCAGCCTCCCAGAGGGGCCACATTCTTATCTGTTGACACTCCTGGGACCACCTAGGCAGGGGGCCTGGTCTGCAGGGGTGCAGTGAAGAGCCAGCTACCCAGAGCCCACTTGCTCTGGACAGCACTATGGGGACCCTGCCCAGGTCTGCCCTGGAGTGCCGCTCTGCCTCCCGCTGCTCCTCCCACTTGCCTCTTTGCAGTCTATTTACAGAATGTGTTTGGATTTTCTTACTTCCTCTGCACTTACTTTAATAATTTTGATCTCCCGAGGAGGAGGACTAGAGGGGACAAAGAATGCATTGTGGCTGCTCCTTGCTGGGGTACCGCTCCCGGCAGTGCCTCCGGGTTCTGGGAGAATCCGAGTGGCCTGGTGGTGCTTCCGGGTGCTGCTGGTTGCGGTGTAAGCCCAGCCCATGTCCTCCCAGGCTCCTGTCTGCCCAGGCCCAGAGTTGGCCAGCCCTTCCTGGCCACGAGCTGGCGGGGAGGGAGGTGGGTGATTTTCCTGGTCTCCCTGAGCAGCCAACTACATCTGTTCATCCGGCTTTGCCGCCGACCCAGCCGGTGGCAGAGTCGTGGTTCCTGTGGTTGCCCTAGCCTGGAGCTGGGCACTGGGCGGGGCGCCAGGCGGTGCTCCGGAAACCCCAGTGTTAGAAAGTGTCCAGGTCCCAGTCTGTCAGCAGTGCTGTGACGAGGTGACTGAATTAGCTTCTTTCTTGATGATGCCCCAATGGCAGGAGTGGCCTGGGGAGAGAAGTACCCATCGTCCTTAGTGCTGGGCTACTCCTGTGTCAGCGTGTGATGGGGACAAGTGTGCAGCTTGCTGGGGCCCTTGTGAGGCCCAGGGTTCAGATGAGACTGCCACACCCCATGGCTGGTGGCCTGCTGGCAGGTGTCCTGTCACGAGCAAGCTGGCTTTGGAACTACCCAGGCTGATTTCTCATCCTGACTGTGCTCATAGCCTTGAGCAAGTTGCTTAACCTCTCTGTGTCAGTTTCCTCCACTGTGGGAGGGGGAACGCAGCAAGTGGGAGATATTGGTGATACTCTGTTTATCTTGGGTGTCTGTGTTTTGGATGTCACAGATGGAGCGTGGATGTGCCATTTTGCTGCTGAGAACATGGGGCAGAGAGCTAGGAGCTTCCATGCCTTCCCCATCCTGTCCCCTTTTCTCCTGCCACCTTGGCTATGCCCCTTTCTCTTGGGTCTGTCACAGAGCTAAATTGGCCCAAATTTTGAGCGGCATGGATTGCTGTCAGTCAGAAAGGAGACAGCTTTAGCCCACAGCAGAGTTCCTGCTGCCGGCTTGGCCCACTGCCTGGGACTCGGCTCTCCGTCCCGCAAGCCTTCTTGCTGGGCAGCCAGCTGCTTCCCCTTCAGCCGGTGACAGGGTGGTGTGGGCCCTCATGAAGGGCCAAAATGGGCCTGCTTGTTGCCACTGCTAGTTCTTGGGAATGTTTTCTCGATGGTCTAAATTCCCAGAGAGAATTCTGGTTATTTTAATTTATCGTGCATAAGCCTTGAAATACCTGGGTTCTTGGGGATAATAATTGAGGGGGGAATCCTTTATGTAAAATTACCATTGCTCATGTAAGTCACAAGGTGTTTGGGGGCTTGTTGTCCCTTGGTCAGTGAGAGTGGTTACAGCTGGGTCTATTGGAATCCCTAATATTGAGATGATGGACAGTGTCATCAGGTGACTCCTTCCTTGGTGAGAAGGCACAATTTTCTCTGTCAGACACTTCTGATGAGAACTGTCTTGAAGTCCACTGTGGGCTCAGGCCCAGGAGCGTCACTCTGAGTACATCAGATCTTGCTCTTTTAAGCTGAAATCGCTGTTGAAAGGATTGATGGGAATTGCTGGGACTGACTCTGACTGATGCGCTGCTCCCGGGCGTTTTTGTGGGCGGTGCACTGGGTGACATCAGGTGTGGGAGAACGAGAGTTGCATCTGTCGCATTGTCCGCTTGGCCTCCTCTCGTTGTTATTAGTTGCCATTCAAGCTGCTGGTGACTCCATGTACAACAACAAAATGTTGCCTGGTCCTGCACCATCTTCACAGAGCAGTGCATTTGCTCCGCATGTGTCTTGTTGTAGGGTTCCATGGGGCTGAGTGGTGACCCCCTCAGCTCTGGAGATGTAGAAAGAGGTGGTTTGGGTGCCCTGCTGGATGGGGCCTGTGAGGTCTGGCTCCTGGGCAAGCCCCCTGCTCCCATCTAGAAGGGTGGGTCCGAGGGTCTGACTGAAGGTCATGTGGGTGAGGGGCAATACAACAAAGGCTGGCAAGGTCTCAGTAGACTAGGAAAGTGGTAACTTACGTGTGCCCTGGGATGACCAGTGGGCTCGTGAATGATAGCAAGAGGTGCCCCATGGTGCCCAGATCAGGGCCCTCTTGGCCTGGCCAGCTCCCTCCTGTGGGCTTCTTGGTTCGTCCCTGTAGTGAATAGAGCCACATCTAGATTTCTCTCTGGCATGGCCCACCTGCATTTTTGTCTATCTGTTAGTTGTCCTTTGAGCTTTTAGGACCCCTCTTAGGGAGCTGGGCCAAGCCCCCAACCTTCCTTGTATTCCCTCCTGGTGTTGGCACCTCATCTGGGGGTAGCAGGGCCATTGACTGACCCACACCTCTGTCCCCTGCTGCCCCTGGGAGTTTGTGGTCAGTCTGAAGTGCTGAAGAATCAGCTAATTGACTTGCGGTGTCTTGGTTTCCCCACCTCCCTTGCTAGTCTGTGTCATGTCTGTCTGGTTGAGCAAGGGCAGACAGGATATTGTCCTGAGGAAGTATGGGCCAGGAGAGCCTTGCCTGGAGCTGGTGTGGGGGCAGCCCCACCAGGTCCGCGCCACACTGTCATGCAGCCCTGCTCCTGTGGGAGTTTCTCATCCTGCATGTGGGCAACAGGCAGACAGGATGAGGAGGAAAAGGAAGTGATTCCGGGGCCCTGCGCCCTGCTGTCTGGCAGGAGGTGTCCGCGGCAGGCTGTGCCACGGCCTCTCTGTGGCCTGGAGACTGTTACACAAGCAGTAATAATGTGTCTCTTTCTAAGGATTGCGAAAGTTTAGGGAGGATTTCTCCATTGGAAGAATTATGCAAGTTTCAACTGAAATGTTTTTTAAAAGTTTCTTTGTTTTGAGTCAAAATACAGAGGCTGAATTTTTTTCCCTGAGGTTTCTGAGAGCCGAAAAAGGAGAAGGAAGCCCTGGCTTTTCACTGAGGGCTCCTCCCCTCCCAACTCTGACTGGCTGCGGGGGAATGGCAACGAGGATCTATTCGGATGAATTGTTCGGGTCAAATGAGATCATGGGATTGGAAAATGGCTTGAAGACGGCTCTGTTTTCATGCCATGGCCCCTGATTACACGTATCTTCCTCTTCTTTTTTTTAAATTGTGATTTGGGTGAAAATTTACAGAGCAAATTCACTTTCCATACAGCAGCTCACATACACTTTGTCTTGTGTCATTGACCACAGTTTACTATAATACAACAGCTCCCCTCCCACTTCCTCCGGATAGTTACCTCTTCCCTGTGTCCATCCCTCCATGCACTCCTGCCCCCTGGGCTGTCTTCCTGTGCATAAATAGCCCTTCTTTCTCCCATGATTGTTCTCTCCAAGGAGTGTATTACACATATCTTCTTAATGACTCAGGACTTTTTCGGGTGTATCAGAGAAATATGCTGAGAAGACGAGGTCTTTTCAGGGAGGTGTGACTCTTGGTGGGGGTTGGGCGAGGGAGTGCTGTCCCCCTCAGTGTCCATGGCAGTGAAGGTGGGGTGCGTGGGGTCCTGCCCAGATTTGGCTGCCCCACCCATTTGGGTGAGATGTGTCACTTGACCTGGTGGGACTCCTTTGTTGGCCAGGTGCAACCTTGGCCACTTTGCTGGCTATTCAGGTTGAATGAAGTCACGCACAGGAAGCACCTAGCGTGTTCTGAGGGTGAGTACGTGATAGTTCTGGGTGCTGCGTTTCTGTGAGAGGAAGAATGGTTCTAGAACAACAGTTTGCCAGACCAGTATGGTAGCCTGTGTGGTTGTTGGGCTGTGTAGCGTGTGGTGCTTCCTCATGAGTCAGTCCTGACCCGACAGGGTGGGCGAGGTGCTGGCTCTAGACCCTGAGAGCTGGGGTAGTGGTGGGGGGATGTCCAGGGGTGTCCTGCTCCAAGACCACTGTTAACACGAAGGACCAGGACTCGAGAGTGGGATTTAAATGTTGTTGCGGGGATTGTAGTGAAATCTGGGGGCATCCCTGGAATTACATACCCTCAGGGGACATGGGGGCATCTCGACTCCCATTCCCTACAGGAACATGCTGCTGGTGCTTCTCCGGCCTCAGCTTAGGTTCTGGTTCCCGTGAGCTGTCCTCCTGTCTGTGCTGGGTGGGAATAAGGAGGGTACAGACTAGTGTCAGAGTAGAAAGTGGCTGGAGTCTGGGAACAGCCTGGGCCTGTCTTGGTATTCGGCCTTTTTGTCTTCTCTGATCTATGTCTTTGAGTCACAAAGATTTAAAGAATTCCAGTGACCCGTGACTTCCAGGCACAAACCATCATTTAGGAAACCTGGCATGGCCTGCTGGGTGCCGTTCCCCTGACTGAGTTCCAGTTCCCTGGGAGCCCCTCATGGGCAGCCTCGAGTCATGTGAGCAGCCAGGCCTGCTTTGGCCTCCCTGGGGCCCGGTCACTTGGGGCCTGTTGTCAGCCACGTGGGGACCCCCAGTTCCTGGGCCCTCAGCACACGCTTGTGATTGACCCAGGGGATGTGAAGAGTCCTCCTTTGTCCAGGTTTATCTCTAGCTTTTTTTTTTTTAATTTAACTTTTTAAAAACTTGTGGTAAAGTCATACACAACAGAGCATACTTTTTCAGCAATTTCTCCATGTACAATTTGGTAACATTGATTACATTCTTCAAGTTGTACAACCATTCTCTCTATCTTTTTCCAAATCGTCCCACCACCATGAACATAAACTCAATACCCCGTAAGGAAAAACTCCCTTCCAATCTAGTCAAAAAAAAAAAAACTTTTTGCCAACAAATAGATTCTAACTCATAGTGACCCTATAGGACAGAATAGACTGCCTCATAGGGTTTCCAAGACTGCAAATCTTTTGGAAACAGACTGCCACATTTTTCTACCATTGGATTGGCTGGTGGGTTCGAACCACTGAGCTTTTGGTTAGCAGCTGAGCATTTAACCACTGTGCCAACAGAGAGCCTCCTCTTGCCTTGCTACTGTTGTCGTTGTGTGCGGTCAAGTCAGACCCGACTCATAGCGACCCCTCCTTGGGTTTCTGAGGCGGTATCATTGTGGAAGTAGATTGCCCAACCTTCCTTCTGAGGAGTGGCTGGTGGGTTTGAACCACCAGCCTTCTGGTTAGCAGTCAAGTGCCTTAGGCACTACCCTACCAGAGCTCCCCTTGCCTTAGGTAACCACTAATAATCTTTGGTTCTTTGTTTATTTCATATATGTGAGATCATACAGTATTTGTCCTTTATGCAACTGAAGTTTTCTTGCCCAGCATGTTTCTAAGGTTCATCCTTGTAGCATGCTTTGGGACTTCATTTCTCTTAATGGCTGGGTGGTATCTCATTGTATGTGTACCACATGTGTGGTAGCTGTACAAGAGGCAGTTTGAAGGACCTTTCCAGAGACGAGGTTGAGGTACCGCTCAGGTGTCATCTGTTCAGGCGCCCCCGTTCAGTGTTCTGAAGAAAACGGTTTGTGCGGGTCACTAGTACCTGGTTCTGTGTCAAGTGCTTGGAAAATGCAGGAATGCTGTACTTGGCTGGAGAAGACTGCTAGCCCTTGCGCCCTCCCTGGAGCAGCCTCGCAGGGATGGCAGTCGTCTGCCATGCTCTGCTGGGCTGGCCTGGTTACTCTGAGACAATCAGTTTTTATTGGGGGTGGCCTTGCTGCAATTCCATCAGTGCTTACCTTAGAGAAAATGAGTGGCAGGGAAGAGGCATTGTGGTGCAGGCAGGTGATGCTTTTGGGACTCGAGGGGACTGCATGCAGGCTGGGCTAGGGCCAGGGTACCAGATGGCCCTTCCTACTTTGGGACTTTGGGTGGATGCTCAGCGCCCGAGCCCTGCAGTGTAGCAGCACGTGAGTGGTAGTGACGTTGAGCATTGTGAAATGACACCTCAGCATCCACCTCCTGTCTGCCCTCTTGACTGGAGTTTAAGTCCTTGTGGTGGTGGGCAGCGCAAAAGAACTGACTGACTAGAGTTCTGGAAACATGTCAGGAGTCCAGGACACTGTGGGACTGTGTGCGAGTGGGACTGCCAGTGGCTTCTCGAGTTGTCTGGAGGCCAGGTTATCCTGTGTCACATGCCCATCCAGCCTGCGAGGAGAGCTGTGTCCTTGCAGGACCAGTAAGCTTGGGGGTTGGTTTGGTGCTAGGGCCTGGCTGTGTGTGTCCCCTGTGTGTGCCATTCTGCAGGGTAGAAGGGCACATTCTGGGAGCTCTTTTTGGCTCAAAGAATAGTTTTGGAGAGGAAGTGTTCTCTCAAGGCCTTGGGCCTGGGGAGCTGGGAGTATATCTTGCCTCGTACACAGTATATTCTGGACCAGGAAGAGATCTCAATACCAGTGGGCTCCAAGCCCCCTGCCAGCCAAGCAGCAGCAACGCCTGATGCCAGTGGCATAGGGGAGCTGAGCACTGGCCGTACTCCCAGGCTGGTGATGTTCCAACCGCCTACTAGGACCTTCACCTGATGGGGGTCCTATGCATAGCAGAGCTCCTCTTGGCCACATATCCCTGTCTCTTCACCTTGCCCACCCTCCTCACAACCTGTGTGTGGTGCCAGCCTCTTGTCCATATGAATATTGTCATATTCACTGTCACTGGCTCATACCCACAGCCTGACAGATGTATGTGGCATGGTAAGTAGCCGTGATAGTTGTATCGGCACTGGATACATTCATGGCACTCCTTTGAGGCTGGCGACACCATCTTCCATCTTGATGTGGCTCACTTGTGGCACCTTCCTTCTCACTGTTATGCTGTCTGCCTGTCCCCGGAGAGCTCTTGGTTCCTTTCTTAAAATTAACAACAATTGTGTTTGCTGAAGCCATGCTCACACCCAGGGCAACGCAGGAGGCCAGCTGGGTGTGGAGACTTTCAGGATGAGGCTCTCTGGAATGAATGGGTGCCAGCGACTGGCCTCCCACAGGGCCCTCGGGTGCCTTCCCTGTCAGGCCTCAGTGTGGGTGTAGGGCACAGGTTGTTTTAGGGAGGAGGTAGAAGCTGTGCTGAGAAGCTGATCCCATTGCACTATGTCAACAAGGTAGGAGGAGCAGGACAGGAGTCTCCCAGTGTCCATGTGTGGCAGTGTGGGGGATTCTCTGGGCCAGGTGCTGTGCTAGAGGCCAGGTGGCCTGTGTGTGAATTGGGAGCCGATGGGGTTCCCCTGAGCCCTCCACTGCGCTCTGGGGCTCTGGGAGGCTGATTCGAGAGCATGTTCCAGGGTCCTTGGAAGGTGGCTCCTTCTTATGCATCCCTGGTGGTCCCTGTGGCAACATCCTAGTCTGTGGCTGAGGACCAACTGCAGATAGGTCACCCTGCCGGCCTGCGGCTCCTGGCCTAGCCTTTGGCTTTCTGCACTTGTTTCCAGTTGCTGTGTTTCCCTAGGTGGTTGGCTTTTGTGGGCCTGTACCCCGTCCCCACCTGCACCATCCCCTCAGTATGCTGATACTGGGCCCTAGTGCTGTGAAACATCCGAGCCTCCCACCCCCACAGACCCCTGTGTTTGTGGCACTGGTGTTTTTCCTGCCTCTCTGGCCCCAGGCACCCTGATGCCTGTGGGGGTGCCCTAGTCCCACTGCTGCAACTCCCTAGGTGGAGGTGGCCCACGAGTGGCCTGCATGCAGAGTGTTTGCTGTGAGGGGTGAGGATCAAGGTCATCTGTGAGGAGGGTCAGGTTACCACACTGACCTGGCACATCCCCATCAGCACCTCTTGGGCGGGACTGGCACTGGATGATCATGGAGGGGGCAGGTCAGCCACGCAACTGGTATCCTTCTCACCTGGCAGATGAGGGGACAGCTGTAGATGCTCTAGGGAAGCAGGGGCCACACCACGGTCATGTATTCGTGTGGACCAGCAGGAGCAGAACAAGTGGTTGTGTTAGGGTGTATCCATAGCCCACCGGGCAATAGCCAGGGGAGATTGAGGCAGAGGAGCTGGGATGGGGGGTGTTGGCAGGGTGGGCCTGCCGCAGGGTGTCCTTGCTGGTGCAGCCATGGGTGACCCTTGGCACTTCACCCTCCTGTCTGCTGCAGGTACTCACATGCTCCCTAGCCCTGTGAGTATGCTTCCTGAAGGTGCAGGGCAACGTGCCTGTGGGCCTATGGGCCATGGGCGGGGGCTGCCCGGACTGGCCTGCTTTGCACTTTCTGACCAGGTCTTGCTCCTCTGCCATCACCTGCCACCTTCCCCACTTCCCACCTTCAGAACTGTGTTGCCCAAACCATTAAAAAAAAAAAAAAAAAAAAAATCATACTCCCAAGTTGAATGATATGCAAATGTAGTCAATTAAGCGAGGGGATTTTAATTAGCAGTTTAAGTTCATGTGTGAAGTGCCTTGCCTTAATTACTTGACAGTTTTGTTGTAAATTTGCTAAGTTTTTTTTTGCAGAACTATCAAAACTGTGATATTTTTTTTAACATCCTTGTCTGCAGTGAGTGTCGCCGGCTCGCCTGACCTCCGTGTCTTGTCTCCACTCAGGAGGCTTCTTACGCTGTGAAAACTCAGGAGACCTTGTGACTGTTCTTCATGCTGTGCCTTACACGGCAATCGGTGCTCCCGGAACAAGGGCGGGACCCGCAAGGCTGTGCTTACAGAGAACTGCCTCCCAGCTGGGTCCTGGGGACACAAGTGGGATGGAGGTCAGGCAGTCCCCGACTGGGTTCAGTCTCTAAGGACCAGCATTGACAGTGTCCATTCTGGGACATTGTGTCCACTGGCCGAGACCAGTGCCCTTTGAGGGCCCAGGTTGTACAAGGAAGTGAGAAGAACCTGGAAGGACTGAGTAGACTTATGAAGGGAAGGCGTTTCATAATATAACAGATACTTCTAAGTCGAGCAGAGGATGGATGATGAGGCGTTGGGAGGGAGACCTCCATAGTGGGGGCCCGATGGTGCTAGCTGGTAGCTGGATTGGATACCTGTGCCCCTGTGGGCTGCTGCTGACCTTGGGGTCACAGGCAGTGCCATGTGTAGGGGCATGTCCGAATCTCAGATATCTTCCTGACCACAGGAAAGCCTTACCACCTACTTCCTGAGAACCAGTGGGCGTGTTCCCACAGTACTGAGGCAGGTGACTGGCTTCCGTTCCAAGTCACTTCTTGCCAGTGCCCTTTCTGACCACCAGGCCTGGCCCGCTTCAGTATCCCTGTCTACCTGCCTGCCATGACATCCTGATGTGCGCAGGGGTTGTTGTTGTTGTTGTTGTTATTTGCTGTTGAGTCGGCCCCGACTCATAGCGACCCCTCCTTAGGTTTCCAAGGCAGTATCACTACGGAAGTAGGATTGCCCAACCTTCCTTCCGAGGAGTGGCTGGTGGGTTTGAACCGCCAGCCTTCTGGTTAGCAGTCAAGTGCCTTAGGCACTATGCTACCAGAGCTCCTGTGCGCAGGGATGGAGGGTGGGAATTGCTCTTACACTTGGGCGTGTGCTGGAATCCTCCCATTTTGGGAGGCCTTGGCTTTACTCTGCGTAGAATTGCTCTGTCTTAGGTATGGGGGTTGGTTTCTCTGTGGTTTTTACTGGCCCCCCCCCCCCAATTTACTTATCTTACTGAGGTTGATGTCTCTAGGAATGATAGGTTTTTTATTTTCTCATTTAATGATTTCTTTGTGATTTAAGCTGGTTTTCATTAAAGAGCTGGACTACCTTCTCTCAGGAGTCTTTGTGACAGACTATTGTGCCCTGGTCCCCACTTGAGGGCTGGGCCCAGGACCCAGAGGGGTGGCACGGCATGGCACCAGAACATGGTGCTATCCCAATGCCCCACCTCCCCAGGCTTCTGGGATTTTGGTGGGCTCAGTGAAACTACAGCAACCCAATTCTGACATGACTGCCCTGACCCTTTGGGAATGAAGGCTTGGTTAACCCCACCAGGCAAAGAACCATGACAGCTGAGGTGCTTGCTGAGAGTAAAGGGAATATGGAATGGGTGGTAGAAGAAGGTAGTTCTAAATACCTTCCAACCATGTGACCAGATGCAGAAATGAAGACTGTAATTGTTAGGAATGTTTCTTCTTTATTTTATTATACGTATGTGTATATATGTGTATAAGCAATATATATATATACACACACACACACATATATATATATACACACACACACACAATGTATATATATGTGTATGTACAATGTGTATATATGTATATAAGCAATTACTTTTGCTTTCTTTTTTTCATTGCTTATAAAATATAAGATGTATACAGGGCTAGTGTGTTTCAGTTGTACACATACTAGTTGTATCATGTTAGGCATAAATAAGACTTTGTAATTGTCTTTATTTGGAGATGTGTATAGTTCGAGGATCTGTATACAGGTAGGTGCTGAGTGGACAAGGGGTAGACAATGATGGTTAACATTGTGTGTCAAATTGCCTGGACCGATTCTCATAATGGCCTAGTGGTAAAGATGTAAGGGGAGTTTCCTTGGGGATGTGTCCTGCGTCCAATTAAAAAAAACAACAAAACTTGTTCACTTGCTCTGGATCCTGCATCCAGCTTGTCATCATCTGACTTCCAGTTCTTGGGATTCGTCAGCCTCCACAGCCTGTGAGCTAGCAGCCTGCTGTCTTAACCTGCTGATCTTGGGTTTGTCAGGAGAATCCTACAGTCTGATGCCTGACCCACACACTTGAGACTTGCCAGCCTCTACAACTGCATGAGCCATTTCCTTGAGAGATTTCTCCTCTTCCCCCATGTCTATATGTGTTCACTGGTTTTGCTACTCTAGAGAACCTAGCGTAAGACAATGATGCGCAGAACAACTTAGGGCTGGGTGAGAAGGCAACGTAATAAGACAGCAGATTTTTTTAAAAAAATGTGATTTGGGTGAAAGTTAATAGAGCTAATTCATTTCCCATACAGTGGTTCATACACATTTTGTCTCATGACGTTGACTGTGGTTTCCCAAAGTGTGACAGCTCTCTTCCCACTTCCTTCCCATAGTTACCTCTTTCCTGTGTCCTTCCCTCCCATGCACTCCTGCCTCTGAACTGTCGCCCTGTGCATATACAACCCCTCTATTCTCCCATGATTGATTTCTCCAAGGAGTACATCTGCCTGATGTAAGCCTATACGCTGGTCTTTTATTTGGCTGGAAGCCACAGGAATGAGTGCAGTTCCAGACCTGAAGGGTAACTAGTCTCAGGGGTTTCACCTGGCTCTATAAGAGCAAGGAACCTGGTCTTGTCTTTTTTTTTTTTTTTTTAAATGATTGTGAATTTTGTTCCCATTGTTCTCCCACTCTATTCAGGATCTCCTACACAGATCGCCCTCTAAGGAGAGACAGCAGATGTTTTAAGTCTAATGAGGACTGGTATTGCAGTGTTGGGAAGAAACCCCACCCCAGCCCTAACTGCAGGCTGTGCCTTTCTGCCCCCTCCATGGCCAGGCCCTGTGCTGCTCTCGTCCCTGGAGATTTTACTTTGGGGTTGGGAGCACAGCGTCTTGTTTTATATGTGTCAGGTAAAAAGGCAGGAAGATAGCACAGCTATTTTATTGAAAGTATCAGAAGCAGGAGGGCACCCTCCATGCTCTTCCATCTGGCATTGGAGGTCCCTTATTGTTCCCTTAGGGTGCATGGCCTCCTCCTCAGGCTTCCAAGCCTCCTGCTTTCACCTGGGACTTTCACTGGAGGTGCCCAGGGGGACAGGGCAGAGGTCCCCACTGTTCTCAGACCTTGAGATGTCCTAGGCACTGGGCTGAGCCTGGTGCAAGTGACAGGAGAACTACCTTGGCTGGTGCTTAGATATGGAGTCCCAGGAGAGGGGTCTCCAAAACCTCTGTGGCCTCCCTGCCTGTTTAGGGGAGTGTGTGGGAACTGAAAACAGGGACAGGGAAGACTTGATGAGGAAGATAGACATACAGGCAGCATTTCTTTTCATGGGAATCTTGTGGCACCCAGGCCTACTTCCTTGTGATCATCTGTGTTGGCCTTCCTTCTAGTATTTTCCCAAGTGTGCTTTGTGAAAAAGACCTATTCTTAGGGCAGAGGTAGATGGTCCCAGGAGTGGTAGCTGCACTGGCCTCATCCCTGCTCCATCTGTGCCTGCCATCCTGGACATGTTCCTGCCTGCATCTGCCACTCATGGCCATAGCCCTATCACGCCAACCTCGTTTCTGCTTGCACCTGCCACCCTGTCCTTGTCCCACCGTCTGGCCTTTTCCCTGCCACCCCAGCTTTGTCCCCACCATGGTCCTTAGAATCCTGTCATTTAGATGGTGGCGTTTCGGTGTGTATTTCTACAAGATAAAGAGCCTTCTGAAAAGGCATTGAATTGAGTCCTATTATATTGCTTCCAAAATGAACAATAGTTAATCAATACTACTAAATATTCCACCAGTGTTCACATTTCCAACTGTCTCAGATGTTTTTAACTTTTTAAAAAGTTAAAACCACTTTTTTTAACAATTTGTTTCAGGAACCAAGTGGTCATGGTCTCTGAGTCTTTTCCTAGGAAGTTCCATCTCTCCCCCTTTTTGCTGGCAGCTCACCTGCAGAGTGCTCAGGTGGTGTGTCATGTGATGTCCCTGTAGCCTGGCCTGTGCCAGTGGCCCTGTGGTGTTACGACAGCCTGCTCTTCTGTCCCCTGTAAATTGCGGGTGATATCTAGAGGCCCTGTTAGAATGTTAGTGGATTTTTTTTCCCCCAAAATAACTTCCTAGGGGTGCTCTCCCCCAGGAGGCACACCACCACTGTCTGTCTTTTTTTCTCTCTATGCATCGCTGTTTCTCTATGTCTCTGTCTGTCTCTCTCCCTGTCTTTCTATCTCTCTCAGGCTTTTGAACTGGTTCAGTCAAGGCCAACAAAGCAAAATCAGAACAGACTTGAATTTTTAAAATGTGGGTGAAGTGGAATGATAATCAGAATGGGAAAAATTATGGGTCGAAGCCCTGGAATAGGAGACTCAGAAGAGGCATAGTGAGCCCTTCTAGGAGCTCGTTGTATGAGATTGGATCATTGCCAGGACTGTGGAGCACAATTCACATTCAAAATAGTGTGGTCGGCCACTATCTTTGAGCTGGACACTATTGTTTCCTACTCTCTGGATTAAGAGATTTGGTTGCTATGCAACTTGCATGCTACCCTTGTTTTCTAAGAGGGAGGTTAAGTTTCTAGCAGGCCATCGATGTAGTTTTCCCATTCCACCTGTCATTCCAGTTGACTCTCATCTTAAAAATTTGGGTCTGTTCTGGTTTCGTTTTGTTGGCCATAACTGAACCACGAAGAACCAGTTCAAAGCCCTGGTCTCTTTGTGTCTGTATCTTTTTCTCTCAGGTGTTAGTAGCTGCACGTGGGCCATTCCCAGACCCCTTTTAAGTCATTAGAGTTGGCAAGGTAGTAGTTCTGGAATTCTGCTCTTGCCAACCCTTCCACCTGGCTTCGTATGGTCATTTAGGTGCAGGTACATATATGGGACATATTTCCCCTTGTAACTTCCATGGGGACAGGTAGGTGGATTTTCCTATTTATGAACTCATGGCTTTAAGCATGTCTGTGGATTTTGAAAAGTGCACTTCTGGGTGGAAACTGCCAGGCTTATACCCAGGTAGACTGGTTTAGTGCATCCCCATGAGCCCATCACCCAGCTTTCATCATTGCCCATGTTTTACCAGTTTTGTTTCTTTTAATTCCCTCTCCTCTTGTGGGACTGTAATGCTTGAAAGTAAATCCCAAAAAACCAAACCCACTGCTATTTAGTTGATTCTGACTCATAGCAACCCTGTAGGACAGAGTAGAACTGCCCCACAGAGTTTCCAAGGCTATAAATTTTTATGGAAGCAGACTGTCACATCTTTCTCCCACAGAGTGGTTTATGGGTTCAAATTAGCAACTTTTTGGTTATCAGCAGAGTGCTTAATCACTGCATCACTAGGGCTCCCTAAGAAGATCCCAGGCACCTTATCTTTAAGTGTTGTTTCAGTATTCCTGTCTCTGGATAAGGACTTTAAAATAGAGTCGTAACCTCGGCACCATTAATGTACCTAACAAAATCAGCAAGAATTCTTTGATGTCCTCCAGCATCCAGCCTACGTTCAGATCCCCCATCGCCTAAGAAGTGCCACCTGTATGGTTGCTTTGCTCCAGTCAGGATCCAGCTCCAGCTGGGTTGGGACCACCATCTTGTGTGGTTGTTGTGCCTCTGTTTGCATTTGTCTGCATGTGCGTGTGGTGTTGTGTGGCCTTGGGGTTGTTATGTGTGCTGGTCACCATTGTATGTGGTCAGGGTGTCCTCTGTGCATGTTTGGGTGTGCATGTGGTGTGTGTGTATTTGGAAGTGTATGTGGTGTCGTATAATCTCAGTGTTGATGTGTGCCAGCCCAGTGTTGTGTGTGGTGGTTGTGTCCTCTGTGTGTGTGTACATGCATGCGTGCGTGTGTATAGTGTTATGTGGCGCTGGGGCCAGTCTTTGTGCTGGTGCAGCATTGCATGTGGTCATTGTGTCCTCTGTGCCAGTGTTTGTCTTGGTGTGTGTGTGTTTTGGGTGTGCATGTGTTTGTCTAGTGTGTGTGTGTGTGTGTGTGTGTGTACTGTAGTGTGGCCTTGGGACCAGTCTGTGCTGGCACAGCATTGCAGGTGTCCTCTGCATGTATGTTTGTCTTGGTGTGTATGTGGTGTTGTATGGCCTCAGGCAGGTATGTTGACAGGCTCAGTGTTGCAGCAGTGCCATCTTTTGCTGAGAGAGGCAGGAGAGTGGTGAGAAAAGAGCTGCTGGCTTCTCACCTTGTGGAGGGGAGGTCTAGCCTCTTCTGCAAGGGGTCCCGTGACTGCTTCAGAGTATCATAAGGACCAAGATGAGTGAAATTGTGGATCATTGCAAACTCTGTGAATATTTCCCTAGTGTATACATAATCAGAAAAGCAATTAGCATATGCTTATCAAGTAAGTCTAGAAAAACAGAAGTAAAGTGTGAGCATTCCCTTGTTGGCCCTGCTGCCACCAGTCCCTGGTCACATTGAGGGAAAAGGTACAGAATCTTATGGTCTGTCCCTCTTGCTGAAGATGGTATCATGGTATTTTCCTCAGTTACTGAGTTTGCTATAGAAATGTTCCTTTAGCTTTTTTTTTTTTTTTTTTAAAGAAATAAACTAAAGGCACATAGTAAAAAAAAAAAAAGTTTATGTAGTACAGCAGGGTATAAAAGGAGACTATGAAGCTGTATGGATAGATGCTCCCTTGGTTTAAGCACACATGGAGTCATGCTTGCAGCTCTACCTAATGTCTTTTAGGATATTCTTGCCCCTGGGCCCTGGTTGTGTTTAGATGTCCACATGGCATTTCTCACTGTTTCTTGGTGTCGAGAGTTCTGAGTTTATTTAATATGTGGAGCATGTACCATCACTTATTATTGCAAAAGATGCCCTGTTCACAGCTTCAGCACAGCATAATGGCCATCACCAGGTCACAAAAGGCAGTGTACCCTGCCCCCTCCCTCCCCCCACTCCAGTCTCTGCACCTGTGAGAAGCAGGGTATTTGGAAGCTTGGAATTGGCAGCTTGGCTGCTTCTGGCTTCTGTCAGTTAGGGTCTTCCAGGGCTCCAGTATACTTGCTTTCAGTGCTGTGGAGCTTATGCTTTGTGGACACACTTGGCTGTGCATCCAATCTGGCACTGGTGAGCATGCAAGTTTCTGGGGCGGGTGTCCTTGGTGCTCATGTGTGCATGGATCTGGAGCCTGGGCCTCAGTGAACCGGCTGGGTCAGAGGTCGCATTGATCATGCTAGTTTTTTCTGAAATGGTTATGCCAATTTGCGGTCCTTGATGACAATAGCAGTGCCTGTATCCCCTCTCCCGGACTCTTGATGTAAGCACATTATTGTGTTTATATGTGATCTGGTGTGAGCGAAGCTTCTCATATAAGATGTGGCAGGCCCAAGGAGACATGTTCTTCTTGCTGGTAACCCTTTTGTTTTTGTTTATTTATGCATATGCATGCATATGCACCAAGACATATATGCACAGAGATGTACATATATGTGCATAGATATGTATATCCATCTATGCATACACATATGTAGGAAAACATAGATATACACAGACACATGTGTGTACACATACATGCATGTACTTTATTCATATATACATATATGCACAAAGCATACTTACAGATATGTATATGTACACACGAAGACAAATTTATGTACAAACAGGCACATGTGCATGTATACACAGATGCTATATACAGATAACATACACACACACACACAACATATATATTTTTGTATTTTATATCCGGTGAACAGGTTGGTACTTAACACTTTCACGACTAACTTATTTTCTCCTTTGAAATTTTTATTGATACCGTGTGTTTTCCATAATGGAAGGCATACTGAAATAACGTAAAAAGGTTTTCAAGCTACCATATTTTTCTGCAAATAATGCATACATGTAAATAATGTGTACACATACAATATGCAAATAGTGTGTATAAGAAACTAATGCCTGAGGGGTTGAACAGTTTGGAAACAAACAGTATAACCTGCACATTATTTATGTGAATACAGAAATATGGATTCTAATACTGTTATGTGGAGCACATAAATCCCAAGTGGTCGGATAGGTGAGGTGAAGCCTGTTTCTTCGGATTCCTGCAGTTACGTGGGTCCCTGCCGGAAGGTAGCATGCACCATAACTGAGATAGCAGCTTCTCAAGAACCCCAGAGGCTGAAAACGTTGGTAGGTGATAGATGTCTCACCGATCATGAAAGTGTTAAAACCTTCTTGCATGTTTTGCAGGGATCCCTTGCTTCCTTTTTAGGGGCTCTTCTCTTGATTTTACACATTCCTTCTGTGAATGGTGGGCCATTCACCGCTCCAGAAGACAGCTAAGAAGCTGCCTCTCCATCTTTAGGACCTGAAAACGTCACCGTGTTTCCCTCGCATTTCTTTGCCTTCTAGTGACATTGGGCAGTTCATCACTTCGTGTATTTTTCAGTCACTTGCTTCATGCCTGTCATTTTAAATTACTATCCAGTATTTTATCTGACACACACACGTGGTTTGTTGCTGTCTGTAATTAGAATGTGGGCTGCTCTCAGTTTCTGTGAGCTGCGGGGCAGGGGTGCCTGGGCACTGGTGCTCTGTCTACTGTGGGAAGATAGCCACCTGCCCTGGTGCCGGATGTGTGTGATCTGTGTGGTCTTGGCCTCTTACTGGGTAGGGACACTCCTACCTGTTCCCTTTGGGGCTGCCTGGTCATCACAGCCATCAGTATCATATAGGGCAAGAAGGACTGTCTTGGCTTATGGCAACAGGTCGACCTGGACAGGGTCTAGTTCCATTATGGACTATCTACTATGTGCCTGGCCATCGTGGACAGGAAATGGGATGTGCATGAGCTGTGGGGGGTGTGCGTGTGTGTGTGTGTGTGTGTGTGTAAGTGCATGCCTGGGGTCTGGGCAGAAGGCTGGGCCTCAGCCTGGAGCAGGGGAAGGGCACAGAAGGCAGGCGGCAGGCCTGAAGGTAGGTGGGTGCTGCAGCTCGGGCTCTAGCATGGCACACAGAATGCTTACTCTTCCTGAGTACTTGCCGGTGGCCTGACAGTTTCTGGAGAACGTTCTTTGAAAACACAGGGTAGTCACCTAGAGTGACACTTCTCACCACCCAAAGGCCTAAATGCCTTCCTCTGTAATCTCCACTCAGGCTGTTCTCCTGGCATGGATGATGGGCAGGAGGGACCCCTGGTTACTTGAGGCTCTAACATAATCCATCCTGAGACCAGGTGGCTGAACCTCTGGCTCTGGGCAGAAGGAACCTGAAAGCTCCACCTAAGCATCCCCCAGAAAGGAGTTGCCTGTGCTGTGGGGAGTATGGGGGGAGGCCAGGGCAGCCTGGGTGAAGGGACAAGATAACTGGGGAGCCAGTCCAGTATGTGGTATCAGAGTCCTGTCTGCCTCCTCTGTTCCAGCCCCTGATGGCTGTTCTGCTTGGTGAGGATTGTTTCAGACACAGTTCACACAGGTGTTGTCATTAAGATGTATGCAGCCCACTCCTGGGTGAATTTTGGGTCAGTTTGGGTCATTTGTTAGCTCTGTCGGTTCTAGGGAGGTTGTTAGGGACTTGTGGCCCCAGAAAAGTTCTTTCCTTTCTAGTGGGCTATGCAGTAGGTCTGTGATGGACACCCTGACCTGGCTGCATCTGTGAATAACTGTGGCCTTGAGACTTAAGCACGTGTGTTTTCTTGGGGGATTCCAGTAAGGTGCCTGGCCCTTTCCTGGAGTCCCAGTGGGCCTGGGTGGTCACCTCTGCTGGGCTGAGGGGCCTGCCCTGGGGCCGCACTGCCCTAGCTTATGCTGCCTGCCCACCGTGGGCGTTTCCCTTCATAGTTTGAGTCTGTTCTGACCACCTCTCCAAGAAGAGGCCTAGACCCCAGGGGCGGATGTGTGGTGAGGTGACCGCTTTTGTCCTGCTTTGTCTTAAGCTGTTGAATATTCATGCAAGGCCTGGGGGCAGGGCGGCATACCGGGTGGCTCTTGAAAGGAGGGTCCTCTCTCTTTTGTCTTGCAAATACCCCATCCCACTGCCTGCCTGGGGGGGGTGACGCCACAGTGGGGGAGAGAGGGGAGATTCAAAAGGCTGACGGTGGGCTGGC
Organism: Orycteropus afer afer; assembly: GCF_000298275.1. Taxonomy (NCBI): domain Eukaryota; kingdom Metazoa; phylum Chordata; class Mammalia; order Tubulidentata; family Orycteropodidae; genus Orycteropus; species Orycteropus afer. The sequence goes on from NW_006921723.1 coordinate 5,532,491, forward strand.
GGGCTCTGGGGTCGGCCTTTGACCCTCTGGGCTGGTCACAGTGCAGGCGCTGGCTCTTTGTGCTTGGAGATTGAGAGACAAGTCACTGGAAAATCTCAGAGAGGTCAGTCATGCACTTCACCTGCTGCTGTTTGGCTGTGCACGAGTCGAGGGCACCGGGACCAAATATGCTTTGTCACCTACTCCCCCAGATAGGAGTCTTCTGTTCAGATAAGAGTTGTTCAGGTAGAAGTTTCCAGGAGCTCAGAGAGGCAGCAATGCTCAGTGGTTAGAGGGACCAACTCTTAAAACCAGATCGTTGGGCCTGGGGCCTGGCTTGGCTGCCTCCTAGTCTGTAACCTCGCTTCTGGGTCCTGGTGCGCCCCTGAAATGGGGGGACCAGAGCACCTTCCCCACGATAATGAGCATGGATCCAGCACCTTGCCGCACTGTGAGGTGGCTTTATGACTGGTCACTCTGTTCCTACTCTCTTCTTAAAAGTTGAGGGAGCAGGCCAGGCTCACATACGGGTGGTGAACCACGGCCTCCTATGCAGCCCACTGGCCGGTTAGCTGATAGATACCAGCAGGGGCTGTAAACAGATACAGGGGCATCCTGAAGCTGACCAGGTCCTCCTGAACTGGGTCCATGTGGCCCCACCTAGCCCTCAAAGTGCTGGAGCCATTGTTGTCCTGGAAGCTCTATAGGTGTGGCTAAGGGTGCTGCTGGGCCCTGGGGTCCTCATCCACACAGGTGCTTAGTGAATGGGAGGGAAAGGGCTGTGGCAGGGTCAGTTCTGTGCTGACAGATGGGCCCCCAAAGCATGTCAGATGGGGTTCTGCCCCTGTGGATTCAATAGAAGGGCCAGGGCGTTTCGGCAGTAAGGTTCTCAGGATGTAGCGTCACAGTTCCTGACAACCCTGCAAGCCCTGGTGCTTCCTCACCCTCAGCCTGTGATCTGAACAGAATAAAATTGACCTTAGGGGTATGAGGTTTTTCAGGAAACCAAAGAGAAAAGGCTGTGTATGGAGAGAGAACCGGGCAGAGCCAGCTTAGCTGCCTGCTTCCCTCCCTAGCTTGGCACGTGGAGGTGAATATCAGGTGAGTATGTCTGGACTTAGGCTGCATCCCAGAGCTGAGATCTGGGATCTGTGCCCATAAGGCCTCTTGTGCCTGAGGCACTACCTGGGCTGTCCGTCTATGGCTGCATGTTGGTCCAGGTAACCCAGAATTGAGACTCGGGGCACAGTGCACTTCAGATAGCGGGTGCCCGTCTGTAGGGTGTTGGGTGGCATTAGGCTGGTGTTTCAGTTTGGATGTGCTTGGCATGTTTTAGAGAAGCCACCATCTGAACCATGAAGGATGTCATCATCATCATCCTGAACAACCCAAAGTGGGACTGACTGGCTAGCCCCCTAATGCCACATTGTGCTGGCTACCCTTGGGCTCACAGATGTCCCGTTTCCATGCCCCTGTGTTGTGAGAACGTTGCTGTGGCCCCTTCAGCACCAGCCACTGTGTGGCTGATGGAGCAGGAAATGGACCTGTTTGCAGTCCCGCTGCCTTCCTGTTTATTGTGGATAGTTGCTATTGAGTTGATGGCAACCCTACATACAACAGAATAAAACATCGCCTGGCCCTGCATCCTGCTTCTCCTCCTCACCGGCATGTTTCAGTCCATTGTTGTAGTCATTGTGCTAGTTCATCTCACCAAGGGTCTCCCTCCCTCTCTGTGGTCCTCTACTTCACTAAACATGATGTCCTGTTCCATCAGTTGATCTCTCTTGATGACGTATCCAAAGCAAGTGAGTCAGACAGTGTTTTGTTGTGACCTGTAAGGTTTTCCTTGGCTTATTTTTGGAAGTAGATCATCATGCCTTTCTTTCTAGTCTGTCTTAGTCTGGAAGTTCTGCTGACACCTGTCCACCAAGTGTGACTCTCCTGATATTTGAATTACCAGTGACATAGCTTCCAGCATCACAGCAACGTGCAGGCCACCACAGATGACATGCTGAAAGACGGGTCGTAGCCCTTCTGTTTCAGAACTATCTATTTTGAAAATCCTTCAGACCTACAGTGAAGCTACAAGAATAATGAATGAGCCCCTTGTTCACCAAGATTTACTGTTGTTAATGTTTTGCCATGTTAGCTTTCTCTCTTCATGTTGTTATTTATTGTTATTTCTTGCTAGTCATTTGAGAAAAGGTTGCAGTCGCCAGGTCCCCCCACATATTTCAGGGTGGGTTTCCTAAAACAAGGGTGTCCTGGTATGTGTCCACAGTGCAGGGGACCAGGCCCAGGAGGCTGACCTGCTAGCTGACTTGTTTGTAGTCTTGCCTGCTGTTGAGCTGTCCTCCTTCCCTGGCCTTATTTGACCTGGGACGGGGATGGTTTCCTGCCCAACCTCTGTCCTTCTCAACCTGGTGCTGTTGAAGAAAACGAGCCAGGTGCCTGGAGGATGGGCCTGGACTTGGGTCTGCCTGCCTTGGCTGCTGTTGGGTTGGGGGTGCTGGGCAGATGCAGTCTGGGTTGGTATTGGGTCAGGGGGTGCTGGACAGGATCAGCCAGGTACTGTGTCCTCCTTGATGATCTCACTGTGAGCCACAGCCATCTACCTGCACCACTTCTGAGGAAGCCCTCGGGTCACTTGGGGAGGTGCTCCCTCTGTAATTAGTGAGTAACCTGTGGGAGGACTTCAGAGATATGAGTGTCTTGCCAGAGCTTCTCCTGTGGGCTCAGCATCCATGGACGGTTCTCCAGGCCCAATTCCCACCATGGTGATACCACCATTCCTTCCTGCACGCTGTCCTTTACCTGGAATGTTCTTCTGTGCTTTGTACACCTGCACTGGGGGGCCGCAGAGGGTCAGGGCAGCTGTGGCGTCCTTCAGAAGCCTGTCTCTCCGGTTTGGTTTGGGGGAGGGTGGGAGACTTCTCTTTTTTCTCTAGTTTGGAAACAAGCCCTATCATGTCTTACATTTCTGAAAGTCCTTTGAGGGACAGGAAGGGCTGATGCATTTTTAACTGCTTCAAGGAAGATGGAAGAGTTCAGGTGGCGTGGGTATTGTCCTGAGACAGGGGCTTGGCCTGGCCTGACTACGGGCCATCTGAGCTGTGCAGGGATGGCCAGGTGCTCAAGTCGGTGCCCCTGGCAGAGGGGAGGCTGCAGGTGTCATGGCCTCTTGCTGCCATCATGCTCCACCTCCTGGGGAGCAGCTGGGGCCCTCAGCTATGGAGGTATGGGTCTCAAGTGTGGACGATTTTAGAAACCTGCAGGAGCTGCCTTCAGCAGAGCTGTGGAATTGAACTGAAATTTCACAGAGCAACACATTTGAGGAATAGTGATGCTATGATTAGAGGCTGAGAGAAGACAGAGCATGAAGAAATGAACAGCCGTATGACAAGGTCACGTGGTGCTGACCTGAGGGACTTTCCAGCACATTTCTCAGGCCTCCAGAGGGCCAGGCCAGTGTCCCCACAGGAGCTGGCACTCAGCCCTCCCAGAAGCATGTTCTGATGGTTTCAACTTCATAGAAGGTTGGGAGCGGTTGGCGTCACAAGAGGAGAGTGAGGCTTGCTATGTGGGGATGGGTGTTTAATGACCTGGTGGGTTAAATTTGCATTATCTGCTGCTCCGGGACAGCGACCTTATGTGCTTCACCTGCTATGCACCCACAGTCTGTGTCGGCTGAGACATCTCCAATGCTGACTCCATGGCTAACAGCGATGGGCGGCTGGGGACCATGGGGCCTCATGGGTCAGGGTCCACCTTGATCCTGAAGGTGGCTCCTGAAGCCATTGTCTCTATGTCAGGTTTGTTTAATGGCTCCCTTTGCTACCACCTGGGGTGACCAGACCGGAGAGATACAATGAGGTGTGGACTGTCAGGGTGAGTTTCAGGCCAGTATACAAGGTGCTGCCCCATGCACACACCCTGTTGTCCTGTCCCCTGGGTACACCCCAGCAGGCGCCTCTCTTTTGTTCGTGAGGACATATTCCCAGCATGCACACGTGGTGTCATATGTTGGCCGTGTGCTACACAGGTCTAGTAGTAGCTAGAGACACTGAGAATAGGGCAAAGTGGAACACTTGGGAAGGATGGGAAGATGGGAGCTGGCTAGTGCTTCTGAGTGGGTTCTGTGTGCAGTTCTCGTGTCCACCCCTACCTGGAGTGTCTCTGCTGACCCACCCTATGCAGGAGGCAGGACAGGCCATGTGCCTGAGTCCCACATGGGAAGTGGTGGGCTGGGCTGGGAGTCAGGGCAGGGGCCAGATCACCTGGTGCAGAGCTACCCGCTCCTCAACCAATAATCTTCTTCTCACCCTGCTTGGGAACTTCTGGGCTGTTGAGTAGGTGTCCTTGCCCTTGTCTGGATGAGGATGTTAAATTCTGTGCTCCACCCACCCCGAGGTGTTCACTCAGTTCCCTGTGTGCCAGACACTGCTAGGGGTGCGGCAGGGGTGAGACTGAGACCCACCCAGAGAAAGGAAACCCACAGGCTGTCGGAAGGCAGGCAGGAGGAGGAAGAAGGGGGAGCGGGGGAGGAGAAGGTAAGACAGGCAGGACAGGCCCTGGTGAGGGTTTTAATGCTGATGGTCGCTGTAGTCTTGGACTAAACCTACTTCTACACAACACTTGCTACCTGAGAAGGAGGCTGTGTTCTAGACACTTCTCTCGTGTGAGGAAGAGCTCAGATGCAGCAGGGATAGCATCTCCATGTGCCAGCGCCCTGCAGTGTCAGTCTGTCGTGGGTGTGTAGAATTGCTCCGTGGGTGACTTTGGCAGCAATTTAACTCTGCTTGGCAGCCCTTGTCACATGGCTGCAGCCTTGTGGGCGTGAGGATGGATGGCAGAAGGGGACCGCGCCACTCTGCTTCTCAAGTGGAAGGAGGGGCCTTTCTTGAGATACTGAGGGCGTAGACACTTGGAGTGTTCTATGCTGGGTGCCAGCCTTCTCATTCGGTGAGGGGCTGCTGACAGTGGGAACCCTGCGAGCTGCCACGCAGACTGTAGTACATGGTTCCAGCCCGGACGCAAGCAGTAAGCGTGTGGGAGTCTCGTGGCAGGCTTTTGGGGGTTGTGAGTCATGGTGCAGCTCTTCAGTCCCTTAGAGCCTGTATTTTGACTGCCCCAGGCAGCTTCATCATGGCAAAGAGGGCAGCCCTGCTTCCCTGAGTCTACTTACAAGCATGGGAGTTGTGTGTATTTATCTCTTGATGTTCATTTTAAGGATTCTAGGTCTGATGTATAGATTAGGCCACTAGCATAATTAGATACTTCCATTGGGTTCCAACATGGTCTGAGTGGGTCCTCTGCCGTTAGGAATGGTGCTTCTGGTGACCTGGGCTATGGGCCTGATGATGAGGTAGTCACCTAGTACTGGGTTCTGGTAGGAAGGAGCCAACTAGGGTGTTCTCCCTGCCCCCCCATCCCTGTGACTACCCCCTCCCTGTGCCCTTCTTAACTGTACACTTCTGTCTGTCCAGCTTTCCCTCTATGTGAATGCTGTCCCTCTGGTGCCCCATGGCTGATTGTTCTGAGGGATGTATCTCCCTAGAGTAGGTGGGTGCATTGCCTTGGGATAGGTATTTTGCATGTAGGTCTTTATACTGTTGGGCTGAGAGCCATCCCATAGGAGTGAGTCCAGTTCTAGGCCTGAAGGGTAGCCCAGGACCATAGTTTTGGGGGTTCCACAGGGTGTTCTTTTTAACTTCCATTTTTATTCATGGACAGGGTCTAAAGTCAAAAAGTGCTAAAAGGCTAATGACAAAAATCAGGAGCTTCCATCCTGTCTGCCCTCCCTACTTTGCTACAGTCAATTACTTTCTATTCTTCACTGTGTATTCTACTGACCTCCACATACTCAAGTCACATGTACCCAGCTGCCGCCCCCCAGTTATGCTGATGTAATTTTATTTTGGTTTTTTATAAAGTCCATCTTTGTGCTGATCCTACGACTCTGTGACCATGTTCACACTGTGCCAGTGTGCTGTGTGCTTTGCTTCCACTTCTTCTTGTGATGGTTGTGTGTCAACTTGGCTGGGCCATGATTCTCTGGTTTGGCAGTTACAGTGTAGTCATCCTCCATGATGAGATCTGATATGGTGTAATCACCTCTCTGATGAGATCTGCTATGAGCAGCCAATCAATTGAAAAGATGTTTTCTTGGGGGTGTGGCTGGCATTGAATATCTGGCAAAGTTCTCTGGCTCTTTGCTCATTTTGGATCCTGCATCCAGCTATCATCATCTGACCTCTAGTTCTTGGAACTGCCATATTGCCTGCTAATCTTGGGATTGGTTAGCCTTTGTAGCCTGTGAGCCAGCAGCTTACTATCTTACCTGTTGATCTTGGGTTCATCAGCCCCTGCAGCTTCATGAATCAGAAGCCTCCAGCCTAATGTCTGACCCACGTGCTTGGGACTTGTCAGCCTCTACAACTGTGTGAGCCATTTCCTTGAAAGAAATCTCTTTCTGTATATGCATTTATGAGCTTCACTGGTGGTGTTTCTCTAGGGAACCCAGCCTAAGATGTTCTCTAAACCCTTTGTTTTCCCGGAGTTAGTCATTGCCTCACTTTTTGTTTACTTGCTTGGTTTTCTTTGAATCTTTGGCCCCTCCACCCTATCTTAAGTGACTCTTCTATGCCTCTTGGCACCTGCTAAAACGGCAAGGAGGCCACATGTTCTGACCTCCTCTAATCCCACAAGAGGAAGGCAGAATCACCATCAATAGCCCAAGGCCTATTACTGCCTCCCACCAGCCCTTTCACCAACTGTTCCTCCCAAAGCACCACCACCTCTCTCCTGGGTTCGATAATTCGCTGCAGTGGCCACACAGAACTCACAGATTATGAGGTTTATTAGGGAAGCACCAGACTACAATTTAGGTTCAGGAAAAACGCTCAGCCTCTCTCCCAGCCCACTGTCTCTCAGCCAAGTCTCTCACAGTCTCTCCCCCAGCAGTGCATGTCCCTCTGTGTCTTACTCAGCAACTGCAAAAACGACAAGGAGGCCACATGTTCTGACCTCCTCTAACCCTACAAGGGGAAGGCAGGATTACCAGGAGTAACCCAAGGCCTATTACTGCAAGACCAAACATGCTGCCTCCCTCCAGCCCTTTCACCAATCGTTCCTCCCAAAGCACCCACCACCTCTCTCCTGGGTTCGATAATTCGCTGCAGTGG
>NW_006921723.1:5542043-5577642 GCF_000298275.1 Orycteropus afer afer
GTGAGAGAGAGTGGGCACCTCCCAGAACATTGTATTGTGCCACTCCCAACAGAAATAACCCAGGTGGATAGCCTCAGCAATCAGGGGCTGCTCAGTTGCTCATACAAAATCCCACCTTGGAGTTTACAAAGGCTTATGGGTAGAAAAGCCACACTAAGTAATTTACTACACCGCAGCAACGCATGTCTCTTGAGTCTCTTTCCCAGCAGCGCGTGTCTCTTCCAGCAGCACGTGTCTCTTTCAGCAGCACGTCTTCCTCAACCAGCAGTCAGAGAGAGTTCTGACTCTAGGAGGCCTCCTTTTGAGCCCTGCAGAGTGGCCAAACTAGCCAATCATAGCATCAGAACTCTAAGCATGTGAGAGAGAGTAGGAAACCTCCCAGAACATTGTTTTGTGCCACTCCCAACAGAAATACTCCAGGTGGACAACTTCAGCAATCAGGAGCTCCTCAGTTGCCCATAGAAAATCCCACCTTGGAGTTTACAAAGACTTATGGGTAGAAAAGCCACACTAAGTAATTTACTACACCACAGCACCATTTTCCATGTGATCTAGCTTCCAGACATCTGCTGGTTCCTTTTTCTCCAGAGTCACTTGGCTTCCTACTCCTACCCACTGTTCTAGGGCCTGCAGTGTGACATCCCCTGGGTCTTCTTTGGCCATCACTCTGGATATCTCTGTGACTTTTCTTGGTGGCCGGGCTCCAGGGGCTTCCTTTTCTTGGTTTACTTTCTCGTCTAAGTGAACCATATCATGCTTCATGAGAAAGGGTGCACGGGAGGTCAATGCCTTTGACTTTGTATAGCTGAAAGTTTATGTTTTTACTCTGATGTTTCTTTGGCTGGGAGTAGAAGTCCTAGTTATTAAAAACAGTCTCCGCCTCAGAATTCTGATGGTGTTGCCCCATTGCCACTTGGTTGCCAGTGTTTCTAATGAAGACATCTGATACCATTCTGACTCAGGCCTTTGCATGTGACCACTTCTTCCCAAGAGAAGCTTTAAGGACCTTCCCTTGAACTTGGTGTTCTGAAACGTCGCCATCATGTACTTTGGTGGGTGAGTCTTTTGAGTCCTGTGCTGGGGGCCCTTGCTTGACCCTAATCACTGTGGAATCCCTGCTTTGCCCCTCAGTTTTAGAGACTTGGCCAATATCCTTGATATTTTTCTCATTTCTCCCCTAGAGCTCCTTTGGTTGGATGTTGGTGCTCTTAGGCAGTTGATCCTTTAGTTTCTTATTTTTCCCTCCTATTTGCTGTCTCAGTTTTAGTTTTACATTCTGGAGATTTCCTCAATTTTACCATCAAACTCTTCCTTTTTTTTTAATTGAGTACTTGGAATGTTTGTGATTTCAGTTTTAATTTATAAGACTGGCTTTTTTTTTTTTTTTTTTACTCTTTGTTTCTTTGGTAAAATCTTCTACCTGTTCTTATTTCATGAATACCTTATCTTGTCACTTGTCTTGAGGGATATTAACGAGGTTTCCTTTGAATTCCTTTCTGTGGTTCATTTTGGACTTCAGCTTCTGCGTGGTGGTTTCTCCCACGTTGGCGATAGTTTTTGGCTGGCTGGTGACGCCAAACTGATGGGGATGTTGCCTGGTGGCCTTCACTGAGGGTCTGTTCTGGAGTACTCTGGCCTTTGTCCCCAGGATCCTCCCATCTGTACATAGAGTGGCAGGAGATACCTGGGAGTCCAGCTAACTGTTCTTTACACAGACCTTCAGACGAGTCTGTTTTTGCTCCTGCGGAACCCTCTCTCCACCTCCTGTGGTAGCTGGCGCCTTCACACACCCCTGTGTTAGGCGTGGTTTCCCCTGGGCCTTCCTCTGCAGCTGCGTGGCCCCAGCCGCCTCCTTCCAGCTGCGTTCCGCCCTGCATGCTCAAGGTTGAGAGACAGTTCCTCCTTCTCTGAAGAGCAGGGTTTGTGTGTGTGTGTCTTGTTTTCTCTGTTGGTGGGGGCTGGTTTTTGAAGGGAGGATGGGGGTGGATGCAGTTTTACTCTCACATCTCAAAACTGGTGTCCCCCCCACCCCATGCTTTTTAATTGCTAATCTTCTTGAGATGTTTCTCTGGATTTGCAGAGGTTTTTAGGTGAATCTTGGCAATTGAAGCATCAGGAGGGGGTATAGTTAAAGAGCTGCTTTGAAAAGAAAAACACAAACACAGTAACACCAATTATTGGTGACTTTAACCAAAAAGAATCCTCAAATAACCAGGGTTTATTTTCTCTGAACATACTTATTTCATGCTAGTGTGTGTGTGCATGCAGGATTTGTGGTCCTTAAAGGTCTTGATGTTCAATTACTATGGCATAGTATAGTCTTGATGTTGTCAGGAGTGACTTGGATACCACAGTCCTAAGATATCGTGTCCTCAAAAGATGATTACATTCCAAATTCTGATTAGTATAATGCAGAGTCGAGGAAGAATGTGAGCTAAGACATTTTAGAATCGTGTAAAACAGGTTGAAACACTTTGATGCTCAAGAGATGAAAAGAACTAACCAGAGCCGCCTAGTGATAGAGGTTTATCATGAGAAGTTGCCTTTTCTTTTCTCTGTTTTGTCGTTTTGTTTTTGTAAAATATTTCCATGAAGGTCCTTGCTCGATGAACTTAATATGTTTTGTCAAAGCCACCCAAAGGTTCTAGTGCCTTTTACAAGGGCTGTGGTCTTGGCTTTTGGCCTGTTAGCTGTTTACCTCAGTTTTTTGTGTTCTTGGCTTTGGATGAGCCCCTCACTCTCGGTTTTCTAGATCGCAGGTCTTAAACCTGAACTTTGGAATCATGGGCAGGCTTCTTAAAAGAGGCTTCTGGGACCCACCCCCAGAGTTTCTGACTCCTGAGTTTGAGGTGGGACTTGAGAATTTGCCTTTCTAACAAGTTCCCAGTGATGCTACTGCTGTTCTGGGAATGCTGTTTGGAGAAACCCTGACCTGGCAAACCATGGCCCCAGGCCATACCCAAATCTCTGCCTGCTTTTGTAAATAAAGTTTTATTGGAATACATAGTACCCAAGGCCCATTATGTACTGTTGTCTGCTGCGTAGATGAAAAAATTCTGTGTTTTGTGCTACGATGGCAAAAGAGAGTCATGGTGAGTGAAGGCAGCTGGCCCTCAAAGGTGAAAATATTTACAATTTGACCTTTTATAGAAAATGTTTTCTGATCCCTGCCTGATCTAGAGAAAGAAACAAGTGTAACGAGATGATGCTTCAGTCCTACTAATGTTTTTAGGATGGAAAAGTGTATGTGTAGGATCAACTGCAGAAGAGATGGTGGCCCCGTGCCACTAGTTTACATTTGTCACTGACCTGTGGAGATGGCTTGCTATAGAACAAGTGAGCCCTGGAATAGAAGAGGCTGAGTTGGGATAATTTCTGTATAACTCACTGTCATCAAGTCACTTCTGACTCATAGTGACCTCCATTGGGTTTCCAAGGCTATAAATCTTTATGGAAGTAAATCACCTCATCTTCCTCCCATGGAGCAACGGGTGGGTTTGAATCATCGACCTTCTGGTTAGCAGCCAAATTCCTTACCCACCATGCCACCAGAGCTCCTTAATTTCTGTATTGTTATTGTTTAAACAGCTTTACTGAATGTAGTTTGATAACTTTGAATACAGGTATACACGTGTAAGGTCACCACCACAATCAGGATATTGAACATACTCATCACCCAAGCGCGTCCTGGGCCCCTTTGTTGCCCCTCGCTCCTGCATCACCCACTTCTCATGCTCAGGCAGCCACTGATCACTTCGTGACACTGTCGATGAGTTGGTGCTTCCTGGTGCTATGTGAATGGAATCGCACAGCATGCTCTCTTCATGGTGTGGCTCTTTCACTCAGTATCATCACTTCGAGATTTATCTCTGCTGCTGCGTGTCTCCATGGTTTGTTCTTTTGTACTGCTGAGCAGTGTTTCATTCTACAGATACACCAGAGTTTGTTAACCCATTCATCTGTTGGTGCACATTTGGGTTGTTTCCAGTTTGGGGCTGTTATAAGTAAAGTAAACCTGCACAGTTTTGGAGCCCCACCTAAAGTGGTTTTTCTCAAGTCCCACCTCAAACCCAGGAGTCAGTTTTATGGCCTTGGATAGATATTTAGATAGAGATGGCTGGGTCATGTGTTGATGCATATCTTTAACTTCTTAAGTAACTTCCCATCCCCTTCTCCCTTCAGCCCCTGTTGTTGTGTGCTGCCAAAATTCCAGCTGACAGTGACTCTGTATGACAGAGTAGAACTGCCCCATAGGCTTTCCCCGGCTGTCATCTTTACAGGAGCAGATCTCCAGGTCTTCATCTCACAGAGCCGCTGATAGGATTGAACTGCTGACCTTTTGGTTGGCAGCTGAGCACTTAAAAATTGTGCTACCAGGGCCCCTGAAACTACTAATCTGTTTTCTGTGTCTGAATTTGCTTTTTCTGAACATTTTGTATAAATAAGAGCATATAAAATGTGACCTTTCATGTCTGGTTTCTTTCATGTAGCATAATGTGTTCAGGGTTCATCTGTGTTGTAGCATGTATCAAAAACTCCATTCCTTTTATAGATTAATATTAATAATACACCATTGTATGGATATACCACATTTTGTTTAGTCATTCATCTCAAGAGAAACATTTGGGATTGTTTCCATCTTTTGACTATTGTGAGCAGAGTTGCTGTGAACATTTGTTTACAAGTTTTTGTTTGAATACAGTAGGCCATCATTATGCACAAGTTCTGCATCCTCCAAGTCAAGCAACCATGAATCAAAACTATTTGGAAGGAAAAAAGGTGATTAAGTAGTCAAAGCAATTCCTCAAAGGCTAAGAGGGAGTGGAAAGTGCTATTTATGTAGCATTCACATGGTATTAGGTATTATAAGTAATCTAGTTATAGTTGTTATAGGTACCATGGAGTCGGTTTTGACTCACAGGGACTCTGTGACAACAGAACGAAACACTACCTGGACCTGTGTCGTCATCCTCACAGTCCTTGCGGTGCTTGAGCCCATTGTTGCAGCCACTGTGTCAATCCATCTCGTTGAGGGTCTTCCCGTTTTTCACTGACCGTCTACTTTACCAAGCATGATATCCTTCTCCAGGGACTGGGACCCTCCTGATAACATGACCAAAGTATGAGAGATGAAGTGTGTCATCCTTGCTTCTAAGGAGCATTCTGGCTGTACTTTTTCCAAGACAGATTTGTTTGTTCTTCTGGCAGTCCCTGGTATGTTCAGTATTCTTAGCCAACACCATAATGTATCTTTTTTCAGTTTTCCTTATTCATTGTCTAGCTTTCACATGCATATGAGGCTATTATAAACACTGTGACTTGGGTCCAGCTCACCTTCATCTTCAAAGTGACATCTTTGCTCTTTAAAGAAGTCTTTTGCAGCAGATTTGCCCGATGCAATATGACATTTGATTTCTTGATGCTGATTCCCTGGGCATTGATTGTGGATCCAAGTAAAATGAAATCCCTGACAGCTTCAATCTTTTCTCAGTTTATCATGTTGTTGCTTATTGGTCCGATTGTGAGGATTTTGTTTTCTTTATGTTGCGGTGTAATCCATACTGAAGACTGTAGTCTTTGATCTTCATCAGTAAGTGTTTCACATCTTCTTCACTTTCAGCAAGCAAGGTTGTGTCATTTGCGTATTGCAGGTTGTTAACAAGTCTTCCTCCAGTCCTCATACTGTGTTCTTCATACAGTCCAGCTTCTCAGGTTATATACTCAGCATGCAGGTTGAATAAACATTTTGAAAGGAGATAACCTTGATGCACACCTTTCCTGGTTTAACCATGCAGTATACCTTGTTCTGAGTGAATGAGTACCTCATGGTCTGCGTACAGGTTCCTCATGAGCACAAACAATGAAGTGTACTGGAATTCCCGTTCTTTAGAATGATTTGTTAGTAATACTTTGTTAGGATCCACATAGTCAAAGGCCTTTGTAGGGTCAGTAAAACACAAGCAAACATCTTTCTAGTATTCTTTGCTTTCAGCCAAGATCCATCTGATATCAACAGTGATATCCTTTGTTCTACGTCTTCTTCTAACTCACTGCTGTGGAGTCGAATCCGACTCATAGCGGCCCCTCCTTGCGTGGTACCTAAGGCACTTGGCTGCTAACCAGAAGGCTGGCGGTTCAAACCCACCAGCCACTCCTTGGAAGGAGGATGGGGTAATCTATTTCCGTAGTGATACTGCCTGAGAAACCCAAGGAGGGGTCACTATGAGTCGGGTCTGACTCGATGGCACATAACATCACTATGGAAGTAGATTGCCCCATCTTCCTTCCTGAGGAATGGCTGGTGGGTTTGAACCACCAGCTTTCTGGTTAGCAGTCAAATGCCTTAGGCACTATGCTACCAGAGCTCCCCATCCTCTTCTGAAGCTAGTTTGAATTTCTGTCGGTTCCTTATCTGTGTTTTGCTGCAACCATATTTGAGCTGTCTTCAGCAAAATTTTACGTGCATGATAGTAATGATACTATTCAACAAAATTTCTGCATTCTGTTGGATCACATTTCTTTGTAATGGGCACAGATTTGGATCTCTTCTAGTCGGTTGCCCAGGTAGCCATCTTCCACATTTCTTGGCATAAATGAGTAAGCATCTCCATTTGCTGCATCCATTTCTCAGTGGGTATTCTTTCAGTTCCTGGAGCCTTGTTTTTCACCAGTTCCTTCCTTGCAGCTTGTATGTCTTCTTTCAGTACCGTTGGTTCTTGATCATATGCTACCTCCTGAAATGGTAGAACATTGACCAATTCTTTTTTGGTACAGTGATTTTGTGTATTTTATCCATCTTCTTTTGATGCTTCCTACATCATTCAATATTTAGAATCCTTCAGTATTGCAACTCAAGACTTTAATTTTTTCTTCAGTTCTTTCCCTCGAGAAATGCTGAGCATGTCCTTCCCCTTTGATTTTTCACTTCCAGGTCTTTGCACATTTTATTATTTACTTTGTCTTCTTGAGCTGCCTTTTGAAATCTTCTTTTTCAGAACTTTTACTTCATCATTTCTTCCATTTGCTTTATTTACTGTATGTTCTAGAGCAAGTTTCAGAGTCTCTTCTGATACCCATTTTGGTTGTTTTCTTTCTTTCTTGTCTTTTTAGTGACCTTTTTTTCTTTCTTCATGAATGATGTCCATATCTCATCTGCTCTTTTTGGTCACTGGTGGTCATTGTGTCCAGTATGTTCTTCAGGTGATCTCTGAGTTCAGGTGTGAAGTACTCAAGGTTGTAATTGGACTCTTGTATACTTTGTTTTAATTTTCTTCAGTTTCACCTTAAATTTGCATCCAGTCAATTGATGGTCTCTTCCACAGCTGGCCCCTGACCTTGTTCTGACTGATGATATTGAACTTCTCCCTCAGCTCTTTCCACAGATGTTGTTAGTTGATTCATGTGTATTCCATCTAGTGGGGTCCATGTGTACAGTTACTCTTTATATTGTGGAAAAAAGTTATTTGCAATGAATAACTCGTGGATCTTGCACAACTCTATCATGTGATTTCTGGCATAATTTCTTTAACCAAGCCATATTTTCCAACCTACCAATCTGTCTTTATTTTCAACTTTTACCTTCCAGTCTCCAGTAATTATCAATACATCTTGATTGCATGTTTGGTCAGTTTCAGACTGCAGAAGTTGGTAAAATTCTTCAATTTTGGCTTGAGTGATTGGTGTGTAAATTTGAATAATAGTAGTATTAAATGTTCTTTCTTGTAGACAGAGATATCACCCTATTATTGATATCAGTGCACTTTAGGATGGATTTTGAAATGTTCTTTTGATGAGCACAGTGCTCTTCCTCTTCAGTTTGTCATTCCTCACATAGTAGACCATATGATTATCCTATTCAAAATGGTCAGTACCTGTCCATTTCAGCTCACTAATGCCTAGGATGGGAGCTCTGGTAACGTAGTGCCTAAGGCCCTTGACTGCTAACCGGAAGGCTGGTGTTTCAAACCCACCAGCCACTCCACGGAAGGAGGTTGGGCAATCTATTTCCATAGTGAAGCTGCCTCGGAAACCCAAGGAGGGGTCGCTGTGAGTCGGGTCTGACTTGATGGCACATAACAACAACAACAACAACAATGCCTAGGATATTGATCTTTATGTTTTCCATTTCATTTTTTAAAACTTCCAGTTTTCAAAATGAAAAGAAACAGCTGTAAACATCCATTAACTGGAACATGGAGTCCGAGTCTAGGAAAATTCTAAGTAATGTAGAGGTGACTGAAGGTGTATGGGAGGATGTACATAGGCTATATGCAAATACGACGCCATTTTATTAAAGGACTTTAGTGTCCTTGGATGTTGGTATCTGTAGGGGCTCTTGGAACCTATCTCCCACAGATACTGAGAGATGACTGTACCAGCTTTCAGTTCTTTTGTGTATATACCTAGGAGTGGAATTGCTGGGTCCTATGGTAATTTTAGGAGCTCTGGTAGCATAGTGGCTAAAGCACTTGACTGCTAACCAGAAGGCTGGTGGTTCAAACCCACCAGCCACTCCTCGGAAGGAAGGTTGAGCAATCCTACTTCCGTAGTGATACTGCCTCGGAAACCCAAGGAGGGGTCGCTGTGAGTCGGGGCCGACTCGACGGCACATAGCAACAACAACATAGTAATTTTAGGTTTAACTTTTTGAAAAACTGACAAACTGTTTTTCCATAGCAACTATGCCATTTTACATTCCCATCAGTATATGTAAGGGTTCCAATTTCTGTGCATCCTCACCAACACTTAACTATTTTCCTGCAGTCATCCTCGTGGGTATGAAGTGGTATTTGGTTGTGGTTTTTGATTTCTGTTTCCTTAATAGCGAATGACATTGAGCATCTTTCCATGTGTTTGTTGATCATTTATTTATCTTCTTTGGAGAAATGTTTATTCAAGTCTTTTGCCCATTTTTTAGTTGGTTGATTGTCTGTTGTTGATTATAAGAGTTCTTTATATATTGTGGATATTAGACCCTTAGCTATATTATTACAGATGTTTTCTCTAATTCTATGAATAGCCTTTTCACTCTCTTTAAGAGTTTCCATTGAAGGACAGAAGTTTTAAATTTTAATGAAGCCCAATTTATTTTATTTTTTTTTGCTATGCTTCTGATACCGTATTTAAGAAACTGTTGTCAAATTCAAGGCCATGAAAATTTGCTTCTGGGTTTTCTTCTAAGAGTTTTATTTGAATTTAGATCTCTGATCTGAATTAACTTTTATATATGGTATGAGGTAGAAGGGTCCATCTTTGTATGTGGAGATCCAGTTGTCCCTATACTATTTGTTGAAGAGACTGTTTTTTTTCCCCCAGTGAATTGTCAAAGATCAATTGACCATAGACATATAGATTTATTTCTGGAGTGTCAATTCTGTTTCATTGATTTATATGACTATCCTCATGCTCCCTTCATTTTTGAAAGAAATTTTCACTGGGTATAGAATTCTAGGTTGTTGACGGTTTTTTTCTTTCAGTACTTTAAAGATGTTACTCCACTGTTGTCTTGTTTGAATTGTTTCCAAGGAGAAATCCGCTGTCTTCCTTCATTTCTTTGTACACGGTGTGCCTTTCCTCAACTCCTGACTGCTTTTAATATTTTCTCTTTATCACTAGTTTTAAGCAATTTGATTATGATGTGCCTTATCATAGTTTTTTTCTTTAACAACAACAGAAAAGTTATTTGTCGTTAGGGTTTATTGGGCTTCTTGGGTTTATAGTTTTCACTGAGTTTAGGAAATTTTGGCTACATTTTCTTCAGAGTTTTTTTCCCTGCCCTCCTACCTCCTTTGAGGACTCCAGTTGCCTGCATATTAGGCCATTTGAAGTAGTCCTCCAGCTCATGGATGCTCTTTTCATGTTCTTGGATTCTTTCTCTTTTTTGTTTCTCTTTGGACAGTTTCTATTGCTATGCATTCAAGTCCATTAATCTTTTCTTCTACAGTGTCTAATCTGCCATCCGTCCTGTCCAGTGTATTTTTCATTGCAGAAACTGTAGTTTTTACCTCTAGAAGTTTTATTTTGGACTTTATTCTATCATCTGCCTCTAGCTTTTTGAATATGGGGAGTGCAGTTGTAATAGCTTCTGAAGTCCTCTGTGGATTTTTCTGTCTGTGTCAGTTCTGGTCAGCTTCAATTGATTGATCATCTCCTTCACTATGGGTCATATTTTCCTGCTTCTTTTTGTACCTGGTCATTTTTGTGAATTTTACCTGTTTGGGGGTCTTTTTGAAGTTCTATAATCTCGAGCTTTGTTCTGGGACATGCATTAGTTACTTAGAGGTTGTTCATTTTGTATATTGGTTTTACGGTTTGTTAGGCGGGTGTGGAGGAGTGCCCAGTTTGGACCCCTACTACTAAGATAAGAAAGACCCTGGTGAGTGCTCCAGCCAGTGCAGGTGAAGTTTGGCGTTAACCAGCCCTCCTGGGAAGGAGCACTGTGCCCAGTCCTGCGTGCTGCCCAGGCCCTGCTCCCTGTGATCCTATCAGGTGGTCTGTCCTTCAGCTCCTGTGGTCCCCTCACTTGGCCTGCACTCCTCTGCACTCTGTGAAGATGTGAGGGGGATCCGCTGTCTGTGAAGCTCTCCACTCTGCCTCTCTGCCCTTTGAACTCTAGCTGCGTTGGTGTCACTGGTCCCTCAGCTCTACCCCTTAGCTTGGGTGTCTACAGGATCCCTTTTGGTCCCCTCCCTACACCCTAACTCCATTGTTTCCTGTGTGTCAGAGATTGCTTTTCTTTGATGCCTGCTGGCCACCCTCTTGAAAACCTTTGTCTAGTGAATTTTGTCCAGTGTTTTGGTGGTTTCAAAAAGGAGGGTAATCTGGTCCCTGTGACTTCAGGGTCAAGTCTTCACCTAAGAGTGGTTATAAACCACACCCAAAGACTACTACCTACCTCTTTGGCTTCAGCTGAGAAATCTGCCTGTAGAGTTTTGTTTGCTTTCAATGATAGGGAAAAAAGTTCCTCTCCACATAGGAGTCCTGGTGGCAGGGCTGCTAACCTGCTAACTGAAAGGTCGGTGGGAGAAAGATGTGACAGTTTGCTTCTATAAGATTTGCAGCCTCAAAGAGCCCATGGGGCAGTTCTTCTCTGTCCTGGGCCTCTGTGAGATGAAGGCGGTGGGTTTGGCTTGAGTGGCTTCCCCACATGCACTTGCTCTACAACTGAACACTGCAAAACGAGTAATGTGAGAATTTTAAAAGGAAAGCCCTTGGGGGTGTGGTCTCACTTTAGGAAGGAAGGTGAGTGAATCCAGCTTTGTGGTAAGTTAAAAAAAAAATCATCTCCCAAGTTGTGCTGACTGGCACGTCCATTGTGAGTGGATGTGTTTTCCTTCTGCAGTGATTTTGGCTGCATTAAATTCGTTTTGTTAACATCTTCATTATTGCCTTTTCAGTTTTAGTTGGAATTGATGATGAACAAAGTGTTGTGATTTTGACTATTCAGACTGCAGCCGCACGGAGCCCTGTGTTGCTGATGTTGGTAGCGAGCCTGGTGTCCATGTGGCCCTTACAACATCTGCAAACAGGCGAGTGTGTGGTGGAGGAGCAGGCAGGCGGTTGGGGGAAGGGCACGTGTTGGGGGTGGCTGTTCCTGAATGCCACTCAAAATTCCCTTGAGCAGAGATAAAATGGAAGTTTTTGGTTTGTTTGCAAAATTTCATAGGCAGTCTGATATCTCTCAGAAGCTGAGAGCGGGCACATCCACAGCACTGGTAAGGATCCAGCCTAGATTCAAGTTTGAGAGCAGACTGTATGCTCTTCTGCAGAGGGTTGTTGGGGCACGAACCTCTTTACACTTGACTGTCACAGTCAGTCTTGCACAGAAGGCATGGCTGATGGATTTGGCCAGGCCTGAGGTTCATGCTGTGTTCTCAGGAGACACCATGGGTGGCGGTTCTAGGGGCCACTCAGGCCAGGACACGTGCTTTGTTCTCACTTAAAGTGGCTGGAGCACAGGAGAGGCTTGTTGGAGGAGGGGCGTGCCCTGTGCAGCTCCTGACACACCCAGCCCCAGCTCCTGATTTGTGGGCCAAGGGCTTCAGGTAATGTGGTTGCTGTGGTGGGCAGCGCCTGCCTAGGTGTCCTGGAGCAGTTGTGGTGGCCAGCACTTACCTGAGTGTCCTGAGGCAAATGGGGAGGGTAGCACCCACTTGTGTCCTGAGGTGCCTGTGGAGGGCATGCCCACCTGGGTGTCCTAAGGTGCCAGACTGTGTTGGGGGCTTTCTGCTTCCAGACCAGTGATTGATCCATGTTGTGTTGACACTGTACTTGAGTTCCAGGGGTAGCTTATAAGTAGACTCTCCAAACAACTTCCCAGCATACCACGTATTCTACCCGACTTAACAGAAGTTTAGGTTCATGTTCAAAACTGGAATCAGGCCACTTCCAGTGGGAGGCTGGAGTTCTTATTTTTGTCTTTTTTGTTTTAGCCATCCTAGCAGATGTGAAGTGGTCTCTCATTGTGGTTTTGATTTGCATTTCCCTAGTGATGAATGATGTGTGGAACATCATTTTATATGCTTGTTGGCCACATATACATCTTTGGAGAAATGTCTTTTCAAGTCCTTTGCCCATTTTTTAATTGGATTGTTTGTCTTTTTGTGGTTGAGCTATAAAAGTTCTTTATATGTTTTGAATATTGAACTCTTATGAGATATATGGTTCCCAAATATTTCTTTCCCCATTATGTGGGTTTTCTCTTCACTTTCTTGATAAAGTCCTTTGATACACAAAATTTTTATTTTAACAGTCAAATTTATGTTTTTTCTTTTGTAGCTTATGCCTTTGGTATCATCTCTAAGAATTCACTGTGAAAAGCAAGGTCAGGAAGCTTTACCCCGTGTTTCTAAGAGTTTTGTGGCTTAGTTCTTAAGATATATGACATGGATGGATTTTGGGTTAATTTTTGTATACTGTGTGAGGTAGGGATTCAGCTTCATTCTTCTGCATGGAGATTCGGTTGTTCTAGCACCATTTATTGACGAGACTATTGTTTGTTGAAGAGACTGTTGTTTTCCCATTGAATGGACTTGGCATCCTTGTTGAGAATCAATATTCGATACGTGTGTGGGTTTGTTCTGGAGTCTCAGATTCATTCAGAGGCATCTCAGAGGAAGGTCCTAGAGATCTGCTTCTAAAAGATCGCAGCTGTTGGAAATCCTGTGGAGCACAGCTCTCTGTAACACATGGGGTCACTACAAGTCAGAATCAACTTGACAGCAACTGCTTGTTTTTTTGTTTTGGTCTGTATGTCTAGCCTTATACCAGTACCGCACTGATTTGATGGCTTTGTAGTACTTTTTTGTTGTTGATGTTGGGAAATGTGAATCCTCCTACTCTGTTCTTGTTTCTTAAGATTGTTTTGGCTATCTGGGGCCCCTTGCAGTTTTGTATGAATTTGAGGATTGGGATTTCCGTCTGTGCAAAAATCATTGTTGGAATTTTGGTAGGGATTACATTGATTCCATAGATCACTTTGGGGAGTATTGCCATCGTTAACAATATGAAGTCTTCCAATCTATTAACACAGGATGCCTTTTTATTTATATAAACTCAAAACTTATTGCCATTGAATCAATTCTGACTCATAGTGACCCCCATTGGGTTTCCAAGGCTGCAAATCTTTATGGAAGCAGACTGCTCCATCTTTCTTCCATGGAGTGGCTAGTGGTTTTAGAACCACTGACCTTTTAGTTAGCAGCCACATGCCATAACCAGTACACTATCAGAGCTCCTTATAGTTCTTTAATTTCTTCTATCAGTGTTTTGCAGTTTTCAGGGTACAAATCTTCTGTCTTCCTGGTTAAATTTATACCTAGGTATTTTATTCTTTTAGATGGTACTGTAAATGGAATTGTTTCCTCTTGAAATTGTTCATTGCTGGTGTATACAAACACAGCTGATATCTCTGTGTTGATCTTGTACCCTGAGACTTGGCTGAATTCATTTACCAGCTCTAATAGCTTTTTGTGGTCTTTGGGGTTTTCTATATATAGGATCATGTCATGTGTAAATAGAGTTAGTTTAACTTCTTTCTGTCTAATCTGGATCCCTTTTCTTTTTTTCTTGCCTAATTGCTCTGGCTAGGACTACCAGTGCACTGTTGAATAGCAGTGGTGAAAGTAGACATTCTTGTATTATTCCCAGTTTTTGGGGAAAAGCTTTCAGTCTTTCACCATTGAGTATAATTTTAGCTGTGGGTTCTTTGTAAAGCTTCTTTATGAAAGTGTTGAGGAATTTCCCTCCTATTTCTAGTTTGCTGAGTGTTTTTATTATGAAAGGGTATTGGATTTTGTCAAGTGCCATCTCTGTGTCGATTGAGATGAACATGTGGTTCTTTTCCTTTGGTCTATTAATATGATATGTTACATCGATTGATTCTCTACGTTGAACCACCCTTACATATTTGGGATAAATTCCACTTGATCATGGTGTGTAATCTTTGTAGTATGCTGTTGAATACAGTTTATAGTGGTTTTTTTTTTTTGAGCATTTTTGTATCTGTATTCATAAGTGGTATGCGTAGTACTTTTTTCCTTACACTGTGTTAACTGGTTCTGGTATCAGGGTAAAACTGGAATTAGTTGGGAAGTGTTCCTCCCCTTCTTGTTCAGGAGAGTTTGAGCAGGATTGGTGTCAGTCTTTCTTTGAATGTTTGGTAGGATTCCTCAGTGAAGCCATCTGGTCCTGGGCTTTTTTCTCTTTGGGAGGTTCTTGATTACAGATTCCATCTCTTCCATTGTTGCAGGTCTGTTGAGGTTTTCTATGTCTTCTTGAGTCAGTTTAGGTAGTTGGTGTATTTTTAGGAATGTGTCCATTTCATCTAGGTTATCTAGTTTGTTGTTGACCTGAACTGCATTTGATTTGATTTTTTATAATGAGATTTGTTCTCTGAGGGTGTTCTATCTCATTTGCCATCATGACAAGATAGGTGTGGTTTCCTGTCTTACTCTGGCTTTAAAGGGTGGCAGAGCCAAGGTGACAGAGTCTTTGTGCGCAGATGTCAGATGTAGAGGAGGAGGCACAGATAGAGGGAGGTCACGGCCTGCCATTTGGGTGGAGAATTTATGGCTGTGCCTCTGCCAGGGCTGGTGGGGGAGGGCAGAGTGTGGGGAAAGGAGAGGGCAGTGGGGGTGATGTGTTGGGGATGGCTTGGGAGGGTGTGAGAGGCAGCATAACAGTCCCCTCCCGCCATACACATGGGGATGTATGGCAGTCCTGCTTTGTTGAAGGGCTGAGGGGAGCCCGTGGTGCTGGCCTTTCAGGACCATAGGGCTAGCAGTCCCCATGGTTTTACTTTGGGACTCACCTACCCATTGTGACAACAGTACACTCAGTTGCGGTAAGGAGGTTAGAAGTCCTTGCCACAGTGGGTGTGCGGGCGTAGCTGTGGTGTGGTGACTTGAAACAGACATGTCTGACACGTGGGCCTGTCTGGGGAGCCTGTGTGACTGACTGTTGGTCGGGTGCCTTTGGGTAGGCACATCCCTTTGCAGTACTCTTCAGTGAGTCCTGAGGAAGCCTCTTGAGCTGTGATGGAGACTGGGGCACTGGGTGATGTGGTTTAAGTGTGGAGAGGTCCCTCTGGCTGACATGTGGGAATAGGTGGTGAGGGTGAGGGGGGCATGGGGTTGTGGAGGTGGGGCCAACAGGAGCGTAGGTGGGGAGTGGGCCTGAGGAGTTAGGAGGGGACTTGAGTTTCTGGCTTTGAATTGTTGTCACTGAGAAGTTGATATGTGGGTGTGGACAAGTGGGCAGAGGTGTCTGGGTGGGCAAGGCGTTGGGTACCTTTTACCTCAGAGCAGTTCTCTGCTGGTCATAGCTGAAGTAAGAAGGGTGCTGGACCCCAGCTTTGCCCCAGCCCTTGAGACATAACTGCTCTACACACCCACCAAGATGTGGTGTGACAACTGGCTGACAACTGTGTACAATGACCATGTTGTCGTTGTTATGTGCCATTGAGTCAGACCCGACTCATAGCGACCCCTCCTTGGGTTTCTGAGGCAGTATCGCTACGGAAGTAGATGGCCCAGCCTTCCTTCCGAGGAGTGACTGGTGGGTTTGAACCACCAGCCTTCTGGTTAGCAGTCAAGTGCCTTAGGTGCTATGCTACCAGAGCTCCTCCCACAATGACCATGGGCTTTGTGTAATAACATGCAAGGTGGCCAGGATGCTGAGGGATGCAATTGTGCCATTCAAGGGGCCCACCCTTGGCTGCCTACAGAATGAAGGAATGCATTTCCTGTTATAGTCTAAATTTTCCTTGTTTACAGAATGAGGCACTAACAGCATCTACTCTGAAGTTATTATTGGACGCTTCACTGTCCCAGAGTGTGTGGAGGCAGACGTAGGACGGCTGGGGGCGGGTATCCTGGGTACGCTGACTACCTCGGGCATGCTAGCCACCCACTCCTATGCACTGCCTGGCACAGGAGGGGTACTGAAGGGCTCTTTAGTGAAAATGAGCATGAGGGAGCAGTGGCCCCATGGCTGGTCCTCAGTGTAGTGCAGTTCCTCTCTCTGGCTTCTTCCTCTGAGCTGGATGCAGATGTAGGGGTTGAGGTGGGGGATGGCTGTGACCAAGCCAAGTGGGCCAAGGGGCAGGTGGGTGGCTCCACGATGTGCCATCCACTGCAGATGGGTCTGTGTCCTCTGACCACAGTGTCCAGGCCCAAGTTGTCTGCCCCCAGGTCAAGGCTCTGTGCCGGGACCTCCTTGTTGCTGGGCTCTTGGCTTTCCCAGTGCTTCTCTGCTCAATGGAGGTGGCCCCATAGAGGCATGGGCACACCATGTGCCAGGGAGAGCACGTCATTAGCCATCAGCGTAGACTTTTATCTGAGTCTTTCTTGTGCATTGGGGATGTCACCAGGGTGTCACTTGGTCCACCTTCCTGTGATTGTGGTCTCCTGGGCAAGAGGACCACTTGGATGCAGCCCTGCGCCAGGGGCCTG
Source organism: Orycteropus afer afer (assembly GCF_000298275.1). NCBI lineage: Eukaryota > Metazoa > Chordata > Mammalia > Tubulidentata > Orycteropodidae > Orycteropus > Orycteropus afer. Next base: position 5,558,996 of record NW_006921723.1, read on the forward strand.
GGTGTTGACCCTATGACCCCTTGGGTCTGTGCTGGGCCTGGTGGCGCGGCAGGGGTGTGGCCTCCTGTCCTGGGCTTTGTCTCCATTTACGAGAGGTCGAGTGGCCCCAGTGGGTGATGGTCGCCTGCGGTCACTGACTGCCATCTGGCCATTGTAAAATGGGCAATACACATTTTTGGGAGGAGGGGCAGAAACTGGTGCAGACGGTATGGAGGCTGCCCCTCCCCCGTGTCTGTGCTGAAGGTGAAAAGTTCAGAGACTGCTTTCTTGGAGAGCAGGAGGGCAGCCATGGGCAGCAAACGGGTGTCTGGGGGCCCCGCTGCCCCTTCCTCTTGGTCCCATGGATTCTGACAGGATGCAGGGCAGGTTTGATTGTCTGAGGTCCTCCAGCTGGATCGTGGCAGGAATCCTGGGGGGTGAGCAGGCAGACAAGTTCACCTGAGTGGCCCAGCTTCCCCCCTGCTCCCAGGCCCCCAGGGTGGATCAGTGCCTATGACTCTGCCTCATGTCTGGGGCTTGCAGGGCATGAGATGAGGGGGTATGCGGTGCACCCCAGTCTCCATGGGACTGTGATGACCACTGAACCGTGAGGGGCCTCAGGGCTGTGGGGGTGGTTCACCCTCCCTGCTTTCCACCTGGGTGTCACTTACGGGCATGTGAGTGTGTACCAGCCTGGGCATCAGGGTCCAGTAGGCCCATGGGCTCTGGCATGGGTGATGAGGACACTCATGTATTGGTTTCTGGCATTTCTTTTTCCCCTAAGGAAAACCAACCTCTGGGACAGGTGAAGGGTGACCTCTGAGGGGGCTTTGGAGGAGGCTGGTCCTGCCTACCCTGGCCCCTCTGCCTCCTCTCTTGTCTAGGCCCTGCAAAGACATGGGGTCAGGAGGTCACCCCTAAGCCTTTATTGCCATCCCTTTCGTTCTCACGCCCCCATGCCCCTGTGCTCGGACGGGTCAGCCTGGGCTCTGAGTGGCTAGGCCTCTTGAGTACATGGAGGGGCCGAGCCATGGGCTGTCAGGGTTCAAGGCTTTCATAGCTGAGAAAGGGTTTGAAGACCAAGCAGCAGCATGGACTCTCCAAATTTGGGGCTGATGGAGCCTGAGTGCCTGGAGACTGCTGCCACTTTGCACGACAGCATGGGAGGTGCAGCAGGTTCCAATGGGCTCCACTGAGTGGTCTGGGAGGGCTCAGTGCCCTATTCCCAGGACCTCCAGCAGGACACAGGGCTGCTTTGTGGTCTAGTAGGGCTCATGACTGACATAGGTGTACATGGCATCCTGGGCTACTTGAGACAGCCAACTGGCAGGACTGTAAGGGAGCACACAGTAGGCTGGGGCCCCTTCCTCGGCTGTGCATAGATGACCCACACAAAGGTGGTTGCGACTGAGGCCTGGGGAACCTTCTGTAATGTTAATAACAGAGAGGAAATTGATGAATATTTCAAGTAGCCTGTATGTATCATACTTGGTGCAAACGACCCTTAAATTAAATATAACCATATATTCTAAATACGGTCCTGGATGCAGTGATGTGTTTTATCCAAACTAGAACTCTCCTGTTGCTCTTTTAGCATTTTGCGCATTGTGTGTTCGATCTAATTTCTCTCGCGCTCCCTTCTTTTGCGTGCACTGACCCTGTTTCTCTGGACGCCGGAGCAGGTGAGGCTTGTTTCTGCTCTTTGGATGCTTGTGGTAGTGGTGGCAGCCGAGGAGTCAGCCCCAACTCCTGGCGATCCTGTGTGCAGAGTGGAGCTGCTCCGTAGGGTTTTCAGGGTGGTGCGGGAATAATGCACTGCACTCTGACCAGAGCTCTGCGTGACCCCCACGGCCTCTGGGGCTCACAGCCCTCTGGGTGTCCAGATGTTGGTGGTGTGCTTCTTCCCAAGGAGGAGGGTCATGGGGCTGAGGCCCCCAGGCTTTAAATCAGGGCCATCGTCCCACAGGAGTAAAAACAATCAGTGGCTGACGAGCACCTGAAAACACAGGCGCCTCACCCACCACAGAGACATCTGTCAGAGCCCACATGTCCTAGGCTCACTCTCTCAGGCGGGTTCTGAGGCCATTTGGCAGTTTGTCTTGGTCACGAGTTGAGGAGGCCCAGCGGCCGGCTGCATCCAGGGCTCTGAGCAGAAGCAGCGCACACTGCATTCGCCCTGGGAGTCCCTAGCGCTTCTCCAGTGGAGTCTTGCCACCACACCTCTACCTTCACCACTCTTAAGTAGCTCCTTGGATATCAACAGAGTGGTCTATACGTCAGATGTCCTGGATGGCCATGTTTCTCAAGTGACAGTCTCACACAGCACACTGGGGGACCTTGTTTCTTTGGCAAAGGTGCAAGCATGCAGTTGCTCATCTACAACTCCTTCTTGGGGCTGTGGTGCTGGGGGCCTTGTACAGGGGAGGCGGGGGGTGAGGACTGTTCTTTCCCACTCTGCCTGTGGGGTAGTCAAGGTGTCAGCCACCCACTGGGATGCGTGACCTATCGGCCATGTATGGCACCCTCTCACTCTCCTTATGCACTTGCTATGGGGATTATTGGATACTTCCTAGAATGCCACTGGGTCTGGGGTGACTGTAATGTCCCCCAGGGTGCCTTCCCTACAGCTCCCAGCTCCCCACTGTGGGGATGGGGGCAGGCTTGATGGCCCTCAGAGTCGTGGGCATCAGTTTGTGGTGTGTTTGGGACCTCAGGGTGAGGTAGTCCATGTGGTGATTTGTCAGTCCATGTGTCCTGATCTGAGAGCTGCTAGACAGATGGACCGAGTGGTGCCAAACCAGGTTTGGTCAGTCGGGCCCACTCCTAACTTGGGCTCCAGTTCTGAGTAGTGATCTCATTAGGCTGTAGTGGTTGGTAGGTTATGTCCAGTAGTGCCTGTGTTAGTGTGCTTGGTGGGGGCATGCAGTATGCATACTCCCCTTGAGTCTTTGTTGCCCCCACATCTTATTGGCCCAACTGAGCCTGACCTGGAGGAAGCACTGTGCCCTAGTGCCGGGTCTGGGTCTCATAGCCACCCCTTGCAAGTGGCCCAAACTCTTGTTTGGAGAGTGGGCTTGAACAGCCTTTTTTCTCAGATGTGGCCAAGGTGGCAAGAGACCCTTTGTCTCCAGGGGCCATCAACACGGGGGAGAGCCTACCTGCCATGGCCTCTGGGCCGTCTTCCTCAGCCCCATGAACAGGGTGTGGGAGAGCACTAGTCCCCAAGCTGGGCATGTCTGTGGGCAGGTAAGGTGGTGTAAGACCCAGGTAGGAGTGAATGTAGAAAGTTCAGAGTGCCTGTGCTGGCCGAGGGGCATCCGTCCTGGTTCTTGGTCTGGCAGCCTGGCCCATCACTCAACACTGGCTCACTGGGCAGGGTTGGGGCCTCTGGTGGCTTCTCCATGCAGAGACTGTGGCATGCACTGGTACGATAGCAGCTTGGCCTTGGCAGTCCTGCCTACTCATCTGTGCACCAGCCACGGCTGCATCTTGGGCATTTTCCCCATGTCGCTGAGACTCTGAAAGACAGGTTTCTAATTGCCAGGAAGTTGGCATCTGAGACACCATCCTGTCACTTGTTCTCATGGGACACTGCGTCAACCTGCCTCTATGCATGGTGCCTGTGACCCTGTGCTTCCCAGTCTTGCAGGTGGGCTGTGGTGCTTGGTCTCTGGTGAGGACACAGAGACATGGAGCAATGTGGCATCCCACTGACATGCATCCATGTCCCCAGCCCTGCCTCCTGGCCCCAGCCTGACAGCCCCACTCTCCTCAGGGGTGTCCCTCTCCTAGAAATGCCATGATGAGTGTGTCTGTGCAAGCTTGCCCAGGTTTCTGGTGGATTCTCTAATCTGACGTGTCTTCAGCCTGGCCTGTGGCTTAGGTTGCTCCATGGTGTCTGTGGATTATGCCAGGGTGACCACTGTCTCTTGAATGTGATGGGGGGGCATCTATCTGTCATACCTTACCTTCTCAGGACAGCATCACTTCTAGAACCTCCCTCCAGGTAGACAGATCTAGAAGCTAGCAACCTCTGATTTACTTTCTTGTAGTAGCAGAACTTAGCTGCTTTTCCTTTTAGGGGTTCTGTTCATACTCTGCCCATTTTCCCGTTCTTATTGATGGACTCAAGTATAGCAAGGATTATGAGGGTGGCGCACAAGCAGGCAGTGTTTCATTCTGCTGTACATAGGGTCACTGTGAGTCGGAGCCGACTCTCTGGCACCTGACAACAACACAGCATTGATGAAGGCAGTCTTTCTTTGTCAGGACGTCTTTCCAGCATGTCCCTGGCCTTTTCATGGTCTTGAGTGCCTTTGGTACAAAATCCACCTGTCCTGTGGTTTCCTTTTATGTGTAAGCCAGGCAAATCTAATCCCCCTCAGCCCTGAGTTTTAAAGGTGAGACCACAGGAGCTAGAGCTTTGGGGACACAGGGGTGGGAAGAGGCTGCAATGCCACACCAAGAGCTGGAAGGGGTGGGATGACAGAGGTATCTTCTGGATCCAGAGAGAGGGGCTGTGTAACATCACCACCTTAGATGACAAGGCCATGACCCCCTCAGGAACCCCTCTCTGGCCCTCATGGTGCCCCTAACATACCCCCTACATGTCCCCATCCCCCCCCACCCACTTGATCTGTGGGACCTGGGGGGAGGGGCCGTGCCTTGGTCCCCAGTCATGGGAAGTTTGAACAAGGAGGGGTCAGAGTTGTCTTTGGTGTGGGAAGCGGCCTGACTGTACTGCTGCATTCTCTTGCTGCCAAGCAGGCCCTTGAACCTTCCTGTCCAATGCTGCCACTTTCTTTCTGACCTTGGCTCGTCTCTACCTGGTGTAGGGGTCTACTGGCCGAAGCTTTGGACATGGGCGCATCAGGCTCTGTAGATGTGGACTCACTGCCCTCAGAGCACGTGGACATGGAGGGTGCTGGGGCTCATCGTAAAGGGCACAAAGGGTATTTCTGCCCCTCTCGAGGGTGGTCTGCGCATTCCCTCCTGAGCGTGGTCACGGGGTATGGGGTGGTAGCCTGGGGAGCAGGGATCGAGGTGGTGGGGAGGCAGGAAAGGGTCGGGCCAAGTCATGCCTGAGTAGAATGCTGGTTTGCATGTTGTGGGGTAAGGACTGGGCAGTGAGTGCCTCGCTCTGTCTTATGTGTTGGGTCGCTGTGCATTGGAGCTGACAAGTGACAAGAACATCAACAGAGAGGGTCTTGGCCTTCTTACTCTGGACCTCTGCAGCCATGCTCAAATGAAATGACACACTTTCTCTGGGAGACGGCAGCAGTGTCTTCTAGTGGTGTTTGAAGGGGCCGTGAAGACTTGCTCTCACCTCTCACTGTCTTGCAGCCTGGCCCCACACCCGTATCTGTGACTTTGGGAGCCCCGGGGAAGCATGAGGGAGGGACCATTCTTTTCCTCTGTCCTTCCCCCTTCTCGTGGGCCCATCTTCCAAGCTGTTTATCCTTCTGTTTTGTGTGTTTGTTTTGAATAGATAAATCCTTCACATGGCCAGCACTTCTAATGTATTCAGGGGGTTCCTTCCACTTCCTCCCAGGGAGTTTCTGCAGCTGCAACAGCGCCATATAACACTCTTTATGGGACACAGACGGGCTTGTGCCTCCCTCTGCGTCTGCTCTACCCTCATAGGTGCTGTCTATGGACTTAGCTCCAATGTGGCTCCGGGTTCCACACTATATGTGGTGGCCACGTGTTCTGCATGTGGACAGTAGTCACAGGCAGTCTGGATGACTCATATGGGCTCTCATATGGGCCATTGTCCATGGGACCCCTTGTAGAAGTGGGCTCAAGGTCAGAAGTGCACTCTTTGCTGGGTGCTGGTCCATTGGTGGGACTTCATAGGACCTCTGGGATATGGCTGCAGTGCTGTGCCCAGACGTGCAGGCCAGGCACGTGCAGTGGAGGCCTTTCTCAGGAACAGGCTGGAGAAGTGCTGACACGCCGCCAAGAAGCTGAGCGGTGGCGGCGCCCTCGCGGCTACGCGCTCAGCCCACATCCATTTTTAATCACTTCCTGTGGCTGGCACGTGACACCGCCGGCCAGGCTCCTCTGAGCCGTGAGTCCCTGGGCAGCAGTGCCTGGGCTCTTGGCTGCTGGCAGAGCAGGTTCTTGGGCTCCTGGGACCAGACAGCTTGGTGGTTTGGGCTTCACCTCCCCTTTGGGTTCTGGGGATGGCCTTTCCAGGTGGCTGCCTGGCCTGTGTGTGAGGCTGCCCTGCTGACAACCTATGTCCTGCCATGGCCGTGTGGGGTGGGGGCCGGCACAGAGTGCGTCATGGCTAGAAGGACTTGGTGGGGGCATGTCCATGAGAAGGGCTGGATTAGGGGACTTGGTTGGAGCCCAGCTGTTGGCCTGGGGAGACACAGACAGTACAGTCCCAGTTACAGTCCCAGTGCTGACTCTCCATGCGTACCTGTTAACCATGGGGCCTTCAGCAATCTCTTGGACTCCTTTGTTTTCATTTGGTCATAAGACTCCACTTGGTTTTCCCTGAGTAAGGAAGCTTCTTTCACTTCATTTTGCAGCAGGGAGGTGGTCTAGACAGCAGCCTTGTGGAGGGTGTGGCTTGAGGTTAGGCAGGGACCTGGTGGGGTGGGCCTGCAGGGCTGTCCCTGTGTCCCAGGCCCTGCTGTGAAGGGCTTGGTTTCTCTAACAGGATCGGGGACCTCTGCCAACATTGGCAGAGGTCCTGCCAGGATTCACAGGCGGCTCTGCCCCTTTGTCTGAGGTCCCTGAGCCAGACAGGAGGGAAAAGGTGGGGGAGGGGTTTTCTGTGAACACTTCTGTGCCTTTAAGTGCCTGCCGGAAACCCACAGCAGAGCCCCCACCACAAGCTCCCAGTCTCCAGCTCGGTGTGTGTCTGTGTGGGGGGGTCCTTGGCCAGTCCCTGCTGCCCCCTAGAACACCTTGGCCCCCAGCCAGGCCCTTCCCAGCTCTCCCCACCCCCCAAAGGAATTTTTATAGGCCCCACGTGCCTGGGAGGAAATTGGGGCTGGGTCCTGGGTGGGGAGAAACCTCTCTGAGTGACTGATTTTTTCAGGGCTATTGAGACATGCAGACCAGCTAGTTTGTGGTGCTCTGTCAAGCTGTTCTTTTTATCCAGCTCTTCCTCTGAGCTTAGGATGTGGCCTTTCTGTTCCTAGTTCTCGCTTCATTTTAAATAAAACACCCCATATACTCCTTCCCCACCGGCCCACCTGCCTAGCAAGGCCCAGGTTCCAGTTTCTGTCCTGGCATGTGGGCATATTCCCGTGGGGACCTGCTTTGGCGGCATGTCTCCTGGACTGTACCTCCCGTCTGTCTGTGCAGCTCACTTTCCGAAGGTCAGCTGCTATGATCAGCGGTCATTTTCTTGGTGTGAGATCCTCATCTGCAAAGAAGGGATTGGACTAGAAGTGGTAGAAGGAGGGTATCCCTGAACAGATGGCCGGGACCCCCCAGGGTGCCTGTGCTCTCCTAGTCCTGTAGCCACCTGGTGGCCACCTGCTCCTGCGGCCCCAGGGGAGGCACCGGCTGAGGGCACTACCCCCTGGGTCCCTTCTGCCTGACCTGCCTGAGTGTTTATAGACCTCGGGAAATGCTTGCCGGGCACATTGGGACAGCTTTGTGCTTATGGCGTGAAGATTTGCGTGTGGAAACAGCTAGCAATGTTGGTGAGACCATTGCACCCTGGGCCTATGTACTGCATGGACCCTGTGTGCTAGATCCCCGTCTGCACTGCCATGCTCTTCAGGGAGAAGGAGGCTGTGGGTCTCGTTAGAACAAACTCAGCCTGGCCAGGAATGTAGCCGGGAATGTAGAAATCTCTTAAGATGGGCCACTGTGCTTTGTGATTGTTAAATTCCTTGCTGTTCTGTTTTAATAACTCCTGAATGCTGCTGATCTTACTTGGGAAAGATGAAACACCTCTTCTGTATAGAGATCATGTCCTGTCGTATTCAGGAGCCCCGACCTCCAAAGTTCTTCTCTTTGGCCTGGAATTCAGGGGTTCTCAGGTGTCTAGAGCCCAGTGAGGCTGTGACGAGCATGGATGTATTTAACAGAGCCTTTGGTGAGGACAGGGTGTTAAGGTGATGGAAACACAGTGGGGCACTCTGTGAGATACATTGGGTTGGGAGAGACCAGGAGGGTTGAGAGCTTAGTGGCCAGGAACCCCCCAAATGGCCTCTGCGGAGGGATTTCTCATGGGGACTAGGCAGGAGGTTTGAGGGGCAATCCTTACCTCAGGAGGGCACTGGAGTGCCTATGCCCCTGAGAATGGAAGTTTGGAGGATGCTGTCTGGGTGGACTTGTGGAAAGTACTTTTTGTACACAGAGACCATTTTAAATTTCTTGGACTTAAAACTCAGAACTCGTGACCTCTTTTGCTGTCTTAATACACATATGCCAGTGAGCTTCTCTGGGTTCTTAACCATACATTGTTTCCAGTCAGGACTGAATTTGGTTGCCCAAGACAGTGACACATGGAGAAGCCCAGTCTGGCCCAGTGGGTCTCCTGTCATGGGCAGCGGATGCCTTCCTGATGGTTTCAGGTATGTATCGGCCAGGATCAGCCCAGGGAGAAGCCTTCCCAGGCCTTTCCTGGGAACTCAGTGCTGTTGGAGGAGCCACTCTTGGCAGGGGTGCAGGGCCTGAGGAGGTTGGGCCTGGAGTCCCACGTGGCATGTCTCTGACTGTGCCCCACGATATGACTGGGTGCCAAAACCTACAGAAAACCTCATTGTTTCCATGACTGACTCGCCTCAGGGGACGGTGATGCCACATTTCACCCCTCACTCTAGGGCCTCAGAGCCCCGCTCACTAGCATGGCTGTAGGCGAATCCGCCAGGAGAAGCTGTCCCTATGGTGAACATGAGACATGGTGGTTAAGTGAGCCTCCAACCCGCAGCATTTGGTGAAGGCAGGTCCCATGTGACTCCAGGTAGCATGGTGGGGCTTCCTTGAGGAGCCTCTAGGGGCTGAAGCTGGGAGGGGGAGGGCTGTGGGCTGGCACGTCAGCACAGCGGTGATGCTACTCATCTGCTTCTTGGTTAGTAGTGGGCTCACTGTGCTCCCTGTGTTGTGCTTCATAACATTTCTATGTTGCGTTGTTTCGTGTGGTTCAAATGTTAAGATAAAAAGAGAGAGTGAAAACGCTGTTTATAAAATTTATTAAAAGATCAGTACAATTTCTGGCAGATTCTAACTTTGTGTAGGTGTGTGTGTATGTGCATGCACATGCGTATAACTTAATTCTAAGTTAACATGGCCTAGAACATAAAGGTCTAGAATGGCCAGAACATGGAGCATCACTGAGTGGCAGACTCTCCAGGGGTAGGACTTGCGGTGACTCAGTGTGGTCTGGGAAGAGTGGACACATGGGCTCTTCGGCCAAGGAGCGAGCCCAATGTAGACTGCAGGGATGCACTGTAGCACCAGGGGCACAGTTGAATGGACAGCTCAGAAGCCAGAAATGACACTGTGGACGAGCAGGTCTTGGAGCAGAAGACCCAGACAGCAGTGAACATGTGACCAGCTGCCTGGCCACGTGGGCCTCTCCCCCTCCTTAGTCAACAGAGCTGGCAGGTCTCCAGTCCAGGTAGTAAAGGCAGGCTGCAGAACAGTGGCGGTGGGGTGAGTGCAACTGAGCCACGCTGGAGAGCAGCGTGGTAGCTCTAGAAAGCTGGAGACACGTGTGGCCCAGAGCCCGTGGCTGCCTGATGTTGAGGCCTGTGTGTGCAGCAGTGTGTGAGTTGAGTGGTGGAGAGTGGGCAGGAAAGCTGCGTGCTTGGCCCTGTGGACTAGACAGACTCTTGTATTCAGCCCCAAAGGCTTGAGTGCCCAGCACCTAGGGGGTCCTCCTGAAAACCCAGAACATCAGGGGAAAATAGAAATGTCTACCAACTTCCAGAGAGAGAAATCTGCACAGGCCATATGAGACTTCTCAGTAGCGGTACCAGGCGCCAGTCAACAGCAGCACCATGTGTCTGTAGGATTCTGAGGGGAAATCACTTCAAACCTAGAGGAGTTCTCCCAGCCAAACCTGCCAGCATCCAAGACCAAGAGGAGTGAAGTAAAGGGATTTCCAGATGTTCTTTCTCCAGGTAGATGCTAATAGAAACAAAACAAGTGTGACACTGTTAAAACCAGACTATAAGAGCTAACTTTAAGACGTATTAGAACAGTGAGGGACATTTCATGTAGAAAAAAGTTAACTGTCTACCAAAAGGTAACAGAGTTGGAAATTTGCCAAAAATTGTCCTGTACTGTTATATATTTAACAACCTGGCTTTGAAATGCAGAAAGCAGAAATTGTGAGAGATACAGAGGTAATGGACAAATCCACTGCATAATAGGGGAAAAGAGACCCCAGTTTCAAACAGGTTCAATAGAGACATTTTCATTAAGCCTTAGACAAGACAAAGACAAAACAAAGACTAGTCGTCTAGGATGAGGGAAACCATCAGCATGTACACAGTACAGAACACTGAATGGAGTCCACTGAGTGACGGCCATGGGGCTAATTATATGTGATTGAAAACAAAGGGAATCATCATAAAATCATGCTTGGTGAAAGATGAATTCCTCACTATTGCAGGCGGGACCACAGAAGCAGGGAGAAGACCATGTTTGAATTGGAGATAGAAAAGGGTTACAGGATTGGTTCTGGGCCTTGACTACCTGGTAGGTGGTGGTCCAGACAGGCTGACTCGTGACCATGCAGCCTGAGTCTTAGCGACAAGGTGGCTGCCAAACAATCCCAAGATCCCAGCCTTAATTTAAATTAGCAAAGGACACTCTCAGGCAGTTTCCCTGGTTCCTTGTGTGAGCATAGTCTACTTTAACCAATCGCATCTGAAACTTAACGTCAAGCCTCAAAATGGATTTGGGGCTCCCACTGTAGCCCACAGCCTTCCACAAATCAAGTCCTTTAGAATTTAAGCTCTCATACAACTGTCACAGTGAGAGTTGCCTGCCTCTCTCTCTACTGATGGGTGGAGGAGCGTGGAGATAAAGAATTTTCATAACTTGGTTAATGAGGTTAATCTTACAATTGTCTGTAGTCTTGGAAGGCTTTGCCAAAGGTGAGGCCACAAAGGAAATAGCAATTGAAAAAGCAGAAGTCATCCAGGCCAATTCACTGTTGATAATAAACACATTTAGAAATTAACATCAGAAGAACAGGATTGGGAAAAAACCTCCTCACTTGAAAAGGTTTAAAGCAAACCTCTAACATGGCTAAAGAGGAAATCAAAGCTCAATTTCAGGCTTCTTTGATAGTGATGTTAAAACGTTTGGGATGTAGCCAATATGATACCAAGAGGTCAATTTATAGCCTCTTACATGCTCTTCTCCTGCCCTACTGAGTTAAGTACTTACTTGACTATTAATTGAAAAGTTAGAGATTCTACCCAGAAGTGCCTCAGAAGAAAGTTCTGGTGATCTGCTTCTGAAAGCCCTAAGAAGCCCAGTTCCACCACCCTGACACACATTGTGTCACCAGAAGTCAGGGTCAACACAAGGGCACCCGGTGGACTTGGATTGATTGCTCTCCTCTCTGTAGTATTTGTGAGCAGCTGACCTGCTGTGTTCTTGGTTTTGAAATATGCTACTTTTACCCCCCCTCCAACACACATACTTAAACACATGACTGTAAGCGTCCTGAGGGCCACCTTGTGGTGGTCATGTTTGGCATCTGCATGTGAGCTTGCCTGGCACCGCTGTGCCAGAGTGACATGTCCTGGAGAGGCTTGAACCTGGGACCTGCATAGGGCTGGCTTTCCTGCATGCCACAGCCTTTAGGACCTGAGAACTTTGTTCATGTGTTGACTATTCTTTGAGGTTCTTTGAAAACTGGTGATCTCACCGTCCTCTCCCTGCTGGAGGCCTTGTCAGGGACTCTGCTGAGATGGGTGGGGTGGGTTTTCCTCTCTTCCTGGTCCCTCTCAGAGTCAGATAGCCTGGTGAACCCAGCCTGTGGCCTCTACAGGAGAGTGGCCAATTCTCGGGACAGCGGGCGGGTGAGGGGGTGGCAATGTGGGGAGGCCTGAGCTGGGCAGGACTCTGTAGACGGCTTTCTGACCACCGCTCGGCTGTGGGCGCCCGGTTCTCCTGTCCCCACTCCCCGCCCTTCCCCCGCAGCCCGGGAACCAGGCCTCCGCCCGCCGCCTGCTCCCGCCTGCCGCCCTCTCTGGCTCCTCTCCTTGCTGCTTGCCAAGAATGTGGGGAAACTGGGGGGAGGGGACGCAGGAAATGCCTCCTTCTCTCCAACGACAGCTCCAGCTGCGCATGGGGGAGGGGTGGCAGTGGAAAGTTGTCCTGCTGCCAAGGCAGCGCCGGAGGCAGACAGAGGGCCTTTCTGCCCTTAGTGGGCTGCTGGGGACGTCCTGGGAGGGGCCTGGGACACGACCTCATCCTCTGACCTGCAGGCACGTCCCCTCCCTGTGAGATGACACGTTCCTCAGCGATGTGAAAAGGGGACTCATGTAAGACGGGTTAGTCAGTGACCCCTCTCCTCTGCCCCAGAGCCATCCATGTTCTCTGGCCATTTCAGAGAAACGTTTCTAGTAGGAGGATGTTCAGCCCCCGATGTGGGTTTAACTTCTGAATAAACCTTTCACCCAGCCGCACTCTGCAAAAGCCCTTTGGTGGCACCTCGAGGCCCCACGAGCTGGGGGGGAGGGGTTTCTTCCAGAAGAGCAGAGGAGAGCCGCCCCTCCCCACGCTAAGGGAGGGGCCAACCCCTAGGAGAATCCAGAATCGACAGGAAGCCGTCTCTTTAAATGCACCCTTCGAAGATGTTCCAGCCTCCCACCCCCTGCAGTTTACCAGCACCTTCCCTTGCGTGGCTGCTTGCTAGGAGGCCCAGGAGGAAAGGGTGCTCCTGAAGTTGGGCTGGGGGCTGTGTTCCAGATACACATAACCTGTGCACACACTTGGTCCTATTGTAAGTGCCTTTTAAAAGGGCATCTTAACCCAGACAATACTTGGTAGGTTGTCTGTGGTGTAGCCACTGAGTACTAAGCCACTAGATCCTGATCATCCTTCTAGAGCATTTGAGAAAGATAAGGAGAGCGTTGGGGGGCAGGGAGCGGACGGGGCTTGGGCCTAGGCCAGGAACGAAGGGGCCAGGTACTGGGAATGGTGGCCCTCTCTCTTGGCAGGCAGGGTTGAAACTGTGGAAGCCCTTACTTTCTGTGACGTACCCCAGCCCTGTCCTCTTTATTTCAGGACCTGTGCGGATGGGGTTCTGGTCATCCCTCAACCCCCAGTAGGAGTGAGGCAAGGAAGGAACGTGGCCAGTGTTGAAGGCAGGTCTCCAGTCCTTATCCCAGGAGGGGTCTTTGTAGCCAGGCTGTCCACAAAGTGAGTCCCTTGGAGGGAAGGACACAGCTTCTGAGGCTTGGGAGCCAGCCAGCCAAGGGGACAGACAGATACTAGGCTGGAATTAAGCAAGTGAAGTCACATCTTGAGCCATGTCCCAGAGGGCTGTACCCCTTGATGGCCACCCAAGGCCAGTGAGTGGGCAGGACTGCCTTAACCAGAACTTTGGTGTCTGACTCTGGTCAATTGACTTTGGTAAGCCCCATCTTGAACACCAGGGAGGAGGTGTGGGGTCTTGGGTGGGACTCTAGTTCCCCAGTTCACCTCTTCTGTGAGTTACAGGGTGTGTCTACAGGAAGCTGTCCTTTGTGGTGGTAGGAGATGGAGAGCCCATCATTTGGTGAGAGCTGCATGAGGACAGTGTGTGGTTTGAAGATGTCAGTAGTTTGCGTGAGCTGTGTGGGGTTGTGAATTCTGGGGAGTGTCCCCATCATTGCGTTTGAAGGAGCTCCTACCGAGAGAATGTCTTCATCACTGCAGTTGCTGCATTTCAGGGGATCCCTCCCTGTCCAGTGGAGAGTGATCCTGGGATGCCATGCTGATGGGCTGGCCTGTTCTGTTCTCAGTCAGCTGCTGTTCAGAGGCCACTGTTCTTTCATCCCCATTTCACAGATTGCTGAGCTATTCAGTGTGAGGCCTGGGTATGCATCCTGCACCCAGCAAGGACAGGGCTGGAACTGACCATGGCGTCTTGGTCCTGCTCAGCCCACCTTGGGGCACCAGTGCACATGCCACCCTCTGCCCCAGCTTTGTGTCCCTTATTCCTGTGGTCCTGTGGGCTTGATCCTGTGTGGTAGGGCACGTTGGTGGGAATGCACAGGTTACTTGGTTGGTGGGGTCCCTACCAGGATCCAAGCCTCTCGTCACACCTTGCCTTGGGGCCTGGCAGAGACACCCGCTGTGATTGCTGTCACATTCCAGCTAAGTGCAGTGGCCAGGTAGGGTCCCTCCATACCAGTCCCTTGCCATGATGCACAGCGCCAAGCCCCTGGCATGGTCAGGTCCTGCCTGCTGTGCTCTGCAGGGACACTGCCTCTCTGGATTTATACGAAGGTCTCCTTGGGGCTGCCTCCTTCTTGCCTAGGGCCATGCCAGGCCTCCTCCACCCCCCAGACCGTCCTCAGGGATGAACCTTGGCCCGCTAGATGCCTCCTTTGAGTGGTTAGACAGCAGTGAGGCACACGCTGCTTCTGAGGAGTGACTTGGGAAGGTGTAGATTTATCAATCCACTGAGGAGAATTTCACATTGTCCCAGACAGCTCTGGTGGCCTGCCCTCTGTGCACATTGACCATTTTCTCAGCCCAGGCTGTGTCCCCATACGTAGGACACTCAGTTTTAACGTGCTTCTAGGTGGGGAAGGTGAGTGAGTCGTGTTTTCATCCAGGAAGCTGGCCGTGCTGCTTGCAGCTTCAAAGCCCCCACATTCTCATCTGGTGGGACCAGCTCCATCCTGAGTGCCAGCCAGTTTTGTCACACCCACGGCCCCCTCATGCCTACATGGGGCCTCCAGGGGCCAGCACACTTACAGGACCTGGAGCCCAAGCTAGGATGGATGGCTGTGGTGGGGACTGCTTGGCACCCTTCTTTGGAGGCGGGGAGCCTGCCCTCCTCAGCCCGGAAGCTGCCTGCATGGGGGGGCGGGGCAGCCCGGGCAGAGTGCCCATCCCCTCTCCTCGACCACGGCCTGCCTGTTGGCCTCTGCCCGGCCCAGCACAGTGTTGTGTCGGTTTCTATGGTGAGGGAACAACAAGCAGCCCGCCAGGGCGGGGGTGGCGGGGGCGGTCGGGGAAGCAAAATAGAAACGCAGAGCTCTGTGTTCCCGGCTGGCAACGCAGCCACCCCACGTTTGCCAGGAGCCCTCAAGCAGAGCCCTCACCCTGCCCAGTGAAGGGGTGCTCTCTGGTACTCCAAAAGCCACCCTGAGGGGGACGTGACCGGAGCCACACTTGCCAGCAACCATCTGCTTTCGACCACTTTGTATCATGGTCATGTCCTTCTACTGTGTGCTGTGTGACCCCACTAGACACTCATGGAGGTGCCACTGTAGACATTGCGGTGCAGGTTCTCAGGGCTGTAGCTCGTCCAAGGCTTGGGGTCCAGGCTACCAGCTCCACAGGTGGACCCCTGAGATCCCCCTTTGGGGAGCTGAGGCCCACCAGCCTACCCTTCTTTCCCCTCTCCCCACCCTGGCCTAGGCTGCTGAGACTCCTCTCAGCCTGTTATGGCACAGCCCTTCCCCACTGGTCAGGGGTGGCAGGTGAGGTTTCTGTGTTTTGGGTGGGAGCCTATGGAGAGTCTGGGGTATCCTTTGGCATTTTGTGGGAGCAGGCCTCCTATTGATTCTGGATATGATTCTCTGTCTTCTGCCCCAAGGCAGAAGACCCCCTTTTACCCCCTTCCTAAGACCACTGTCCCTCTGGTGCTGGAGCCAGGCAGCCAGCAGACATCCTTGCTGGGGGTGGGAATGGATGTGCACTGGCTTCAAAGACACAAACATGGAGCCAGCCACATGGGAAGTGAAGGGCGGCATTCTCATGCCCAGTATGGTTGCCACACCAGCATCTCCACACTGACATTTCTTTTTTTGCCACTTTAAACTCTATGGTAAATTGTGTTTGTGTTCCAAGACAGAGACAGTAACTCAGTCCTTCCTTATAGCGTGAGCTTGTAGATGGCAGCCTGGGAGCTGGTCCTGTGAACTCCCGTTTGCCTCTTCACTGGTTGCCATAACACCATGGTGCCCCTCCTGCCTCCTTGGGGGGGTGTGCACAATGGACGACACTGGTGTGACTGTGGGCTCATCAGAAGCCCTGGTGTTTGTGTCCCTTGCCTCTTCCTGGGGCCCAGGAACAGAGGAGGGCCTGGTGGCAGTGTGAAGTTTGAAGGCATGTACACTACTCTGGGTACCCACTGTGCATGCTGCCGCATGTAACAGAGGAATGACATCCAGCACAACCCGGAGGTCCCCACATGGCTCAGGGCAGGAGCACAAGGCTTCAGTCTCTTTTGGCCCAACCTGGCCTGCAGGGCTCACCCAAGGACAGTCTTGGGTGTGCCACACTCTGGTGGCACTGCTCAGGAAGCCAGCAAGATCCCCCAGCCTCGCCCAGCCCTGATTTCACTAGTACCAGTGCCTGGAGCTCCTTCCTAGGATAGCCCATGGGCGGGATCATGTGGAGATCAAGGCCTGACCTCTCAGCACACAGTTTGCATAGATGGATTGGAGTTAAGGAAGATTCAGGATCAGAGAGGCTGAATGTAGCCAGTGAGTAAGGGCTAGGCTGGACTGAGGCTATCTTGGGTGGGAGCTGGTGACCAAGGTGTTCACTCAGGTATGCTTGTATGAGGGGCCTAAGACTCAGGCCAGCCTTGTGGACTCAGTGTCCCCAAGCTGGCAGGTCTGGGCACTGACATTGAGGCATGTGCCTTCCTGACATACTCCGGAGAGCCTCTGTGTTTCCAGAAGTTTCCGAGGCAAGCCAACTTTTTCTCTGAGCTCTCCTGAAAATCTCTCCCAGCCCTATATTATGAATGGACAGCTCGGAATCTTGATGAAGTTACTGCCGGAATCTGTAACACACACCACACGTTCACCACACTTTGGAGGTTTTGCTTCTATGGCAGGCGGCATTTTTGCTGCTGGATTATTTATTGTCACTCTCACTATAAAGAGCTGTAACCACGTGTCTGACTCCTTGGGCTCCTTCCTCCACCTTTTCCAGCGTTTTGGGGATGGGCCAGCATTGCAGCCAGGCCAGGGGGACGCCCTGGCTATACACCCCCTTTAGGCCCTTCCTCACCTGGGGCTGGCCTCCTGGTGTCCCCCAACAAAGGAGCAGTACTCTGCAGTCCTACTGAAGCCTGTGGGCTGTCTGAACAGGCTGTAGGGACAGTGGCTGCTGAGGTATTACCCCAGCAGACCAGGGTGGTTGGCAGAGAGGCATCCCAGGGCAGCTGGGGATGTGTTGTGTGTGTGACCTTTTGGCCCAGCCAAGGGTCTTGGCCTTACATGACCTAGGACAGGTAGCTGTGCAGGTGGACAGTGGGGCCCACTTTGGCCCTAGGGCCCGAGGGCAGGGCCCAAGCTCCAGGCTCTCTTGCTGGTCCTGTGTCCTTGGGAGGACCTGTGTTGAAATGGGTTATCAGTGACGCACACCATCTTGTCTACAAGCAGATTTTGTGTGTTGTGAGAATGACCCCCAAACAGATTTCTCTCTCTCTCTTTTTTTTTTAACTTGTAGTAAATAAATACATAACACAATATTTGCCCATTCACCATTTTTGCACATACAGTTAATGGACACATTACATCAGTCATGCTTTGCAACCATCACTAGTACCTGTTGCTAAATTTTCCATCACCATTAACAGACACTGAGTGCTTTCTAAACAGTGTTGTCTCCCTCAGCCACAGGTACCCACTAATAAACTTTGATCTCCGTGCATTTACTTGCCTACTGTAAATTTTTCATATACATGAAATCATTACAATACTGGTCCTATTGCAGTTGACTTATTTCATTCAGTGTGATGTTTTCAAGGTTCTTCCAGGTGGTAGCATATGTCAGGACTTCACGTCTCTTTGTGGCTGAGTGATACTGTGTGGATGGACCACATTGTTTTTAGCCATCTGTTGATAAGAGATTTAGGCTGTTTCTACTATTAGACAATTGTAAAGAGTGCCGTAGTGAACATTGGTGCTCACGTATCTGTTTGAGTCCTTGCTTTCGGGTGTCTTGGGTGTGTACCCAGGAATGGGAGTGCTGGGTCATAAGGAGTAAAAAAAGTGATGACTGTCTTATTTTGTGATTTTAACTCTTTTTGCTCTTCCTGAAAGGCGGAGTCCTAGTTGCCCAGTGCCGCTATAACAGAAATACAAGAAGGTGGCTTTAACATACAAATATTTGTTGTCTCACAGCTTAGGAGGCTGGAAGTCTGAATTCAGGGCATGGCTCTGGGGGTGGGTCCTTGTCCTGGTTCCTTGGCAGTCCTTGTAGCTTGGCACCTAGCTTCACCGTCTGTGCTCTCTTGCTTGCATGTTTGTTTATCTTTCTTATATCTCAGAAGAGATAGGTTTAACACACAGTGTATACTAATATGTGACATACTAACATGACAGAGGAAACATGTTCCCAAATGGGATTATAACCACAGGTATGTTGTTGTTATGTGCCGTCGAGTCAGACCCGACTCACAGCGACCCCACCTTGGGTTGCTGAGGCAGTATCACTACGGAAGTAGATTGCCCCATCTTCCTTCCGAGGAGTGGCTGGTGGGTTTGAATCTCCAG